>NW_006296279.1:323333-336907 GCF_000327345.1 Myotis davidii | reverse complement strand
GTAGGAAGAACCCTGCCTCCCCTTGTGCACCTTCTGGGAAATCCTGGGTGGAGATGCGAATTGAAGTGCATTTGACGAAGTGCAATAACGATGTTTTTAGCCTTAAGACCCTTGAATGGAACTCCAACTCTCCTGGAGCTGCCAACACTCCTTCCCCTTTCTTCCCTCTTACATAGCGTTGCTTAAAGAGGAGGCCCACTGCGGGCCCACTGGGCCCCGGACAGCCTCTCTTCTGTGTAAATCATTGTACTGTCTTCTCGCTCGCTTCGGTAAAAATTACCTTCACCAGCTCTTGTGCCCTCCAACTGGAGGAGATTTCAGTGTCCTCTCAGCACCGATGGCAGCCGTCAGAGAAATCACCATTTTCTTGAGAACCAAGGTGTTCCTGTGGAGAAGTTTTCATTTCCACGCCCCGAAGTTCAATGTGAATTTGCCTGAAGCTTAGTTTCACATGAAACTTCTTCACGCGAGCTTCTCAGACTCATTCTGGAACCTCTAGAACTGGACTTGAATAACCTGCAGGTGCCGGACCGGTGGGGGCCCTCCTGGCCCACCATCAAACCCTTCCTAGAGCCACTGTCTCTTTCTCTGTGACTTCTGGATCCATTAGTTGTACAAATGAGAAGCTCACGGGTCTTGTATCAGGATACGAACTACCTTTGTGTTGAGAAAGATTCAAACGCCCCCGATGAATGTATTCTCTTAATATTCAGACGCTGTATTTCTGCATCAGTTGGGACTGTCCCCATCCGACATCCTGCCAACACTGCAAGGACACCTACTCATGGGCAGTTTGTCATCCTGGGGCTTCTCCTTAGATTAACACTTTTTTTTTCATTGAGTCCTGCCAAATCCTGCACTGGGTTTTCTTTTTCCTTGGCATCTGTCACTCTGTCCAAATGAGCATGAAGAAACACTAGTGCAAATGAGCCGATACTATTTTTGTGGCAGGTGGAGGATGCTGCCAGGAACTCCCTTGTATGTCTGCAACTTGGGAATGTTAAGAGGAACATTTGGGTCCCTCCACTGATGATATTCCCTTCTCAACATTTTTAAACAAGCACAAATGATATTTGTAAAAAAAATGTTTAATTTTATTTATTATGGTAATAAACTATTTTATACATGACACTTACTCTTGCCTTTCCTTAGATAATTTCAATTGGGTGTTCGTACCTAAAATGACAGAACAAGAATGATACTTCCTACTCCTTTTCGAGAACTTGGAAAGCTCTAATTTGGAGGCACCTACAATTGTGGGTTTTAGAGAACTTAAAATTCTGGAGTCCTAGCCGGGGTGCTCAGTGGTTAGAGCATCGCCCCTTGGACTGAAGGCTTCATCCCCAGTGTGTGTGGGAGGCAACCAATCGATGTCTCTCTCACATGGATGTTTCTCTTTGTCTCTCCCTCTCCCACTCTAAAAAATCAAGGGGGGAAAAAATATCCTTGGGTGAGGATTTAAAAAAAAAAAAAAATCTAGAGGCACCAAAATTGTGTGTCAAAGTGAACAGTTGTGAAGGGGCTTTGCAATATGACCTGAAGTAGAGCTGTGTCCTACCTGTTACAGAGACGTCTTCAAAGCCTGTGTCACTGGAAAATTATGGCACAGCACACTGACTTAACACTTATCTGAAACTGACCTCCACTGAGAAATGTACTTTTTTATTTTGAACAATTTGGATTGAAATTTGTAGTATAAGATATATGAATGCTGTCCTGCCTTTTAAAATATAGTGTAAAAAGACACCACACCTGAATCTTTTCAGAGTGACTCGGTGTGGACAGGCTGACAGAACGAGTCTGACCTGTGCTTTCACTCACTGATGTTCTCAGAAGCTACGAGGGTAGAGGGCTGCGTGGCCCTAAATTAGCCCTCCACCAGCGCTGTTTCTGCCCTGCTCTGGTTTTAATAGGCATGGCTTCCTGCCCAGGGCAAGGTTCTCCACAACACTGCCAACCTGAGTTCTTTCTTAATACCAACGGACCACGATTCAACAGGGGCACTTTTCTTTTCACAGACAGCACAACTTCAGGGGGTGAGCCCTCTGTGGTCTGCAAGCCGTATTCAGGCCTCTGCCTGATCTCATAAGGCCACAGAACGAATCCAGTATCTTTAATGGCATTCTTCCCCACACCCTGTTATTTAATTAAATTGCAAAAAAAAAAGCATAATAAAAATAATGTAAGGGTACATTGCTTAAAATTTCAAATGATTGGTATTCGTGCCAAAAATCTCCCCTAATAAAGCAGTAAACATTACGTTCTTTAGATGTCCTCAATGAAGACAAAAAAAAAATCTCTGTGAATATGATTTTTATAATTAGTCAAAAGAAAGGCCTCAGAGCCTGGACAGTGTGGCTCAGTGGCTTAGCATTGACCCATGAACCAAGAGGTCACTGGTTTGATTCCTGGTCAGGGCACATGCCCAGGTTGCAGCTCATCCCCAGCTCATCCCCCGGGGCGTGCAGGAGGCAGCCAATCAATTATGTTTCTCTCTCATCGATGTTTCCATCTCTCTATCCCTCTCTCTCTAAAAATCAATAAAAACGTATTTTAAACAAAGAAAGAAAGGCCTCAGTGAGCTTTCTTGACATGCTGAGAGAGGCCGCCCCGTTAGGATAAGCTGCTTGTAATAGTGGCCCTACTAAATGGATCTGTTTGCCAGAAAACCAGCTCATTACATTCTGCTTAATTTCTTATAGTCATTATTTTAAATAAGCAAGCGAGCAGTATCCATTTCTTTAAGGGGAACCCCCTCCCACTAAATTACTATTCTCCCAACATATAGATCAGTATAAAATTATTATGATTGATTTTTTTTTCTAGGTCTGCAGTCTTGAATAGAAAAAAGGTTTTTCTGCTGTCACCTCAAACAAATTAATCTGAAGAAATAATACGATACTTTTAAGTCTCTTGTGTGGCCCCAAGAATTAGTCAAAATGATTTAAGATCTGGCTGTCCTTCAGATGTCTTGCTTGCCTCCTTGGGGATGGCCTTGGCAATCGTGCTTGGAGCGCTTCGGCTTTTGCGAGGTTGGGGTCAAAGGGTCCTGGGGCGGGGAGTGGCCTTGGGGCCTTGTCTAGCCGTTTCCCAGCCTACGCCTTGACATTGCCAGGGCTGACGACTACGAAACGTGACTGGCCAGATATTCCTCAGCTGAAACTACGGCCTGACCAGGCACCTCAAGTCTTTCATTTAAAGAAACGCCGAGATTTTAGTTCACTTGCACCAAGAGAGGTATGTTATCATTTTCATATGATAGCTGGGGAATAGCAAGAAGTTTAGGCATAATTGACATATCGGCTAATCGGTCCTCAAATATACAGCTCAACACAGTAATCACTTAATAACTCCTGAGAACCGCGCTAAATCATGTAATAGCTTAAAACAAATTCAGGATTATTACTTTCAAATATATTCCAACATAAAGAATGAACAAGCCTATTTTTTTTAATATAAATAGTCTCTCTGAAGAGTTCAAAATCTTTCCTATGACTTATACATGTACATACACTTCCTTATAATCATCATCACACTCCCCTTTCCCCCCTTTGGAAAAATCCCTTTTCTTTCATGTAAACTTCAGCCCAACTCCCTCTGACTGACCACACAAATCCCGAATCAGCGTCAGTCCATGAAGTTTTACTGTATTCATTTGAGTGCTCACTCCTCAGCCTCAGGCCCTCCTTAAAAGTACCCAGCACCTTGGGATCGCCTGCCTATCCCCCTCCTGTACCAAGCCAGCTGCTGAGGCCGCTGCTGCCCTGACTGCCTGGCCCCCCAGCCTTCGCCCTCTGCTGCTGCCCACCTCAGCTCATCCACATCTGGCCCCTCCCTCCCTCTTCCAAACGGAGGGGCTAGGAAGAAAGGACGCCGCGAGATGACCGGTCCATCACGCTAGGAGTTTACAGCTCAGTGAGTTATAAGCACAGCCAGTACACAGGGACAGTGTGACACAGACCAGGACCAAGTGAACCTCGTGAGGATTTAATTCATGTGCCCGAGATGTCTGACGTTCTCCCATAATTGGGTACACTATGGATCCAAATTTTAAAAGCCTGTTCACAACCCCAACACCCCTCCCCGCTGCCCTCTCAAAAACATCCAAAGCCAAACAGAAGCATTCTGAATGCTCTACCACGTGGGGCCATGAGTAGCCTGTCAGCATCTTGCCAGAGAAGTGAAGAATTAAGAGTTATATAAGTATGTGTAGATTGTAAACATTTTCCTCAAAAAATATTCTAAACCAGGGGTGGGGAACCTTTCTTCCACCAAGGGCCATACAAAATTATCAACTTAAAAATTAGATAATTGACCATTATAAACTTTTGAACAATAATAGATACAGAGGCAGAGCTGCCTCAAACAGAGTGTCAAACTGCAGCGGGAAGGCCGGGGAGGGTTCGGGGGCGGGAGGTAGGGGGGTAAGAGATCAACCAAAGGACTTGTATGCAAGCATATAAGCATAACCAATGGACATAAGACACTGGGGGATGGGGGAGGCTAGGGGACTGTCTTGGGCGGGGGGAAAATATGGACACATATGTAATATCCTTTGTAATAAATAATAAAATTAAAAAAAGAAAAAAAAATTAGCCTGCTATATTTGGTCAAACATTTCATTAACTCACCCTTAAATGCCTTGGCAGGGCCAGACCAAAAATGATGTTGAGGGCCTTGCATGGACTGTGGGCCGGACGTTCCCGCCCCTGTTCTTAAACAATTCTACAAAAAAAGTGACTTGTCTGTGTGATAGAAAAAGCTCCATTTTATTTGAAACAAAACAGAGTAAACCACGAATGTAAACCGCTAAGTGGGGAGATGACGCTGGGACTGGCGTGGAGAGAGGAGAGACACGGGAAGCCATCCTTACCCTTTGTCACTTGCCTGGTAGCACCGGCCTGCGGATCGTTATTCCCTGGCTCTGAAATGCTGCTTCTCCATGTGGAACGATTCACTGTCGAGTGGAGGCACTGCCTGTTTGCACTTCTCTACACATCTGGGGAAGAAGCCGCCAAGTGGAGATTGCCCCGAGGAAGTTCAAATAGCAGGTCCCCTTGGGTACCGACTCCTTGGAACGTGACAGAGCATATTCTGTCTACGTTTCTGGGGGATCAGAAACACAGCTGCGACTGTCGCCTCCCTGCAGAGGAGGGGAAAGGTGTAGCTCGAACCCCAGCGCTGGTTCCAGAGATCACACTGCAGGGCATGGGGCAGGTTCTCGTAAATGTTTCAGAAATACTGGCCAGTGGAGGGCGGGCCTGTCACTAGTCAGGATTGCTGTGTCTCAATCAAGAAATGTCCATTGCGTTTAATTCGTGGTAAAGGAGAAAGAACCCAACGGGCCTTGGGTCTGGGCCCTCAGTGTCACGATGTGCAGCTGGGCGAGACACTCTGCTGCTCTGGACCCAGCTCATGCAGCAGGAAGATGATGGTGGGGGAGGCAATTCTAGGTTCCCAAAGTTAGAAGACTCTCTGGTTGTCGAGTCACAAGCTTCTGGTCTTGGAAGTAACTTCAACCAAAGAGCAGATCAAGCTCTGGTCCCCTGGAGGTTATCTTGGGGCATGAGGTCAGGGAGAAGCACCATTTGCGTTGGAAGCCAACAGCAAGGGCTGGCCTGGGCCCGGCGGCATTAGTTCATGGAGTATGTCTGGGCCCAGGCAATGCCCACGTGGGAGTAGCAGTACAGGAATCCCAGGACAGAGAGGGTCACCCACGGCCAGCCTGCAGGGGGAGGAGAGAGATGAAAGAGCAGTTAGAAATGCCTGGGGTGGGACCTCCCACAGATGCAAATTATCCTCTAACCCAAGAAACAGCATGGGCCTCAGTTTACCCATTAAGACACATGCCTCCTGCAAAGTCTGCTCTAACTGGAATGCCAGAAAGTTGAACCTTACATTCCCACTGGGGTCAGCATGAAATGAGGGGGGTGCTAGCACAAATGCAAATCGTGTTTAGAAATAGGACACGCTTTTAAAGAATACATACTTAGAAAACTAAAGCAGTTAATAATAATAAAAATTTAAAAAAAAAAAGAACAACATGCCCTGCTGGTGTGGCTCAGTGGTTGAGCATCAATATATGAACCAGGAGGTCGAGGTTCAATTCCCCATCAGTGCACATTTCCAGTTTGCAGGCTCAATCACCAGGAGGGGGTGTTTCTAGCTCCTTCTCCCTTTCTCTCTGAGATCAATAAAAATTTTAAAAAATGTTTTAAAAGGACAACAGTCCATGAGACCCATAGTAAATCTCAAAATACAGATTGACCCTTATTTTGAATTAAGTGTCATTGGTAAGCACACAGGAGAGTCTAAATTAAACATCTGCTTTCAAAACTCACACCTTTTAATGGTTCATTCTACAAGTACTTGTCTTAGAATATCGGACGGCTCTTTCCTTTCTCCTTCTTTTAATTAACAGCTCTGTCTGCTGAGTATTTGTTGCTGAATGATCTTCATGTCTTCTACATGTTTTACTTATTAAAACACTTATGGGGGCTTTGGAGAGCCAGAGGTGCTATGGAGGATACCAGATCCCAAAATAGAAAGATCTAGTCCTCCATCACAGGTGCTCCCACTCTAGCTTCGAAAAGACACATACCACTTGGATTTATGAGCCATGTAATATGTGCTAGACAATGACGTGTACAGAGCACAGTTAAACTGCACCATGTGGGATAAGAATTTGTTAGACGGAAAGGGCCAGGGATGAGCTACCAGAGAGACCACCTGAAGTGTGAACATCACAGGTCTTCCAAGGAGCAGGGATCTTGTGATGTGGCTACCACACAGGGAGGGGCAGGCAGAGAGGGGGCAGGGGAGGAGTAGGGAGGAGGCAGGCTCTCTTCCTGCTACGCAGATGGTATAATAGATGGAGTAACAGGATATAGGTAGTGTATCATGATATCCTATATAATCCTATATATTAAAAGGCTAATATGCAAATCGACTGAATAGTGCAATGACCACCAGGGGGCAGAGGCTCAATGCAGGAGCTGTTCCCTGGTGTCAGTGCGTTCCCAAAGGGGGAGTACCGCTCAGCTAGAAGCCCTGAGCCGGGTTCACAGCTGGTGAGCGCAGGGGTGGTGGCGGGAGCCTCTCCTGCCTCCGCGGCAACAGTAAGGATGTCCGACTAATGGCTTAGGCCTGCTCCCTCAATGCAAGAGGGCACAGGCCAGGCTGAGGGACGCCCCCCCCACCACACACACACACAAGTGTACAGATTTTGTGCACCAGGCCTCTAGCTGTTAATAAGACATTGGTGAGGTATATAATAACTACAGCTAATGAAAAATGTGTAGAACACAGAGGGAAATGCCTACAGCTAATAGAAAGTGAGCAGTGCCATTTTACTCAGGGTTACGATGGCTAAGCAATTCCCTGAGCAATTCCTTCCGTCTGAAGGGACTGGAAAGGCAGGGGCTGCGGATAGTGAAGGAAAAGATGATCATCATGCAGGGCCATGAGGGGTAGAGGTTTTCTGAGAAGTGAAGGGATAATCAGAACAAGAAGCGGGTCCAACAAAAAACTTTGTCTAAAATGTAATGTAAAATGGTACAGCCACCATGGAAAACAACATGGAGGTTTCTCAAAAAATGAAACATAGCTTTACTACATATATACCCAAAGGAATGGAAAGGAATGATTGGAAGAGATATTTGTACACCCTTTTTCACAGCAGCATTACGCCAAAGATGGAAGTAACCCAAGTGTCCATGGACAGATGGATGAATCAACAAAATGGGATATAATGGAATATTTCCAGCCTTAAAAAGGAAATTCTGACATTTGCTACAATGTGGTGAACCTTGGAGACATTAGGCCAAATGAAATAAGCCAGTCACTAACGAACAAATACTATGTGATTTCCACTTACACCGGGTGCCTGTCTATCAAGTTCATAGACACAGAAGGTAGAATGGTGGTTGCCAGGCGCTGGGGAGGAAGGGGAGTTATTGTTTAACGGGGACAGAGCTTCGGTATTGCAAGATGAAAAATGTTCCAGAGATGGATGGTGGCGATGGTTGCACGACAATAGGAATATATTTAATACCTCTGCTGTACACTTAAAAATGGTTAAGATGGTAAGTTTTATGTTATATATAATTTATTGCAAAAAAAAATTATGCTGGGTGAAAGAAGTCATTGACAAAATAATACAGACTGTATTACTCCATTTATGTAAAATTCAAATTGATTTATAGTAACAAAAAGCACATGAGTGTGGCTGCCTGGGGCTGGAGCAGGGGGAGGGCTACTAGTAAATGACAAAGGGGCACTAGGAATCCTTGGGGATGATGAAAATGGTTTGTATCTTGATTATGGGAATGTTTCCAAGGGTATACACATCTGGGAAATACCTTAAATGAATTTCTCATAAAAGTTGCTAAACAAAAATTTTTTTTAAAGATAACAGAACACCAGCAAATCACAGGTTTATGGTATGCTACAAATGTCCTAGGACATATATGCCCCAAGATATTCAAATAAAAGATGCAGGAAGATACAATTCATTTTGTTATTAATCCTTACCCAACGACATTTTTTCCATTAATTTTCTTTTCTTAGAGAGAGTTGAAGAGAGAGACGTCGATGTGAGAGAGACGCATGGATTGGTTGCCTCCTGCTCATGCCCAGACAGGGGCTGGGGATCAAACCTGCAACCCAGGTACAATTCCTTGATGGGGAATTGAACCCCAGATCCTTCGGTGCACAGACCGATGTGCTAACCACTAAGAAACATGGTCCAGGGCCTACCCCAGCTGTGGGCAAACTACGGCCCACGGGCCGGATCCGGCCCGTTTGAAATGAATAAAACTAAAAAAAAAAAGACCGTACCCTTTTATGTAATGATGTTTACTTTGAATTTATATTAGTTCACACAAACACTCCATCCATGCTTTTGTTCCGGCCCTCCGGTCCAGTTTAAGAACCCATTGTGGCCCTCGAGTCAAAAAGTTTGCCCACCCCTGGCCTACCCTCATATACTTTACACATCTGGGCCTCAAACCTAGGTTTTGAGGCCTCAGCATTTTCTTTCTTTTCCAAAAAGCTCACCTACTTCTTTTACATCCTCTCACGGGAAAGAAGGATTGGATGGTTCTACAGTGAAGCGTGAAACCCTAAGGCGCTGGTTCTCCAACAGGAGCCCGCATCAGAGCTATGGAGGGCGTGTTAAACAGAAGGCTGGGCCCCCACCCCACCCCGCTGTGGGAGGGGCCTAAGGGGTGGCCCTAAGATATGCATCTCTACCACCTCCCCAGGTGATGTGGACCCCGCTGGTCCAAGGACCGCCCTCCGGGAGCCACTGTCCTAGTGGGCTCTGCAGAAAGAGCTCCCCACTAATGCTGTTCATGACCTGGGGGGCTCTCACGGAGAAGAGGCAGACAACTGCTGAGCTTCACAAGTGGCCAGGGACTCTGCGGGGCGCCTTCTCCATTCTCTACCACCTTACCGGGGAGCTATTATTAGCCCCCGTTTGTAGAAAAGGAAACTGAGGCTCAGAGAAGTACAGTAACTTTTCCCAGGTCTAACAGCTGACTTACACCTCAGGGCTGTGTGTGCACTCGGGACACGTGCAGGAAAGGCTCGAACCAGGCCCCTGCCTCCTGGCCTGTCCCTTTCCCGTCAATCCTCTGCCTCCAAATCCGGTTTCCTCCCGTTACTCGTGGTGCCAAAGGTATCAGGGAGGGGGAAGCAGCAGGTGCTTATTAGCATCATCCATCATTAACTCACTTGGTCACCTCACCTCCAGCAGCCTCGGTTTCCTCATCTTTGCAAAGGAGGCCGGAGGAAGCACTGATGAGCATGTTTCTACCCTGTCTTAGTGCCCAATGTAGACTCAGCACTGAAGGGCATGCTCCCGGTGCCCGGGCGACCTTTTATTAAGGCTGTGAGGGCCCAGGTCATCTGGTCTGCCCGGGGCTGAGCCTCCACAGGGCATCCAGCAAGGTGACACAGAGGACGGGGTGGCCCCGCGCCCTCAGGGAGCCTCCGGCCATCCCGGCCAGTCGCTTGCTAGGTGCAGCGAGCACACTGTCACTGGCACAAGCAGTGTCTTTAATGAATCATGTTGTTCACATTCAATTTCACAGCCTGATGAAGTCAATTTCACAACCCGGGCTGCATTTTTCATCCTTCCCCGGCGCCCGCCTGTGCAGGCCTGCAGGCAGATGCTCGCTGAAGCCCTCGCTGCCATAAAGTAAAATCACTTCACGTGAAATTGGGGAAGCGCAGAGGACAGGCCAGAGCTGCTGCTGTTGTTTTTTTAATTTAAATTTTTTTATTGTTGACACTTTTTAAAATTTACCCTGACGGCGCCAGTAGAAGGCAGTGCTGAGAAAACACAGATTTTTCTCTCGCTTGTGGCAAATGGTGGGGGACCCGCTTCCCAGAAAACTGTCCCTGCAGCAGGTACCACAGCCCCGATCCTGGCCTCTGGGAACAGAGGCTGCACAGTCAGAACCTGTTTCCACGGCTGTTTCTCTTCCCTGACCCAAGTCCTAATCCACCGCCTAACTAGGACTTCTGTTCACCGTTAATCCACGACCACACTATATAATGGATGCTGCCCATCCCACGAGCTCACAAAAGCCACTTTCCCAAAGCAAAGGGGTATGCCCGGTGTGAACCAGGGTCTCTGACACACAGCCCTGACAACCCCTCACCTCACTGGTATTTATGAAGCACCTACTGTGTGCTTAACATTTAGACAGGCAGCCTGGACGCTTGTCACATGAGCAGTCTGCATGCCCTGAGGGCTATGAGCACGAGGCATCACCTGCACCTTGAGGTTCAGTTCCAGCTCCGTTACCCAAGCCGGCAGGTGACGAAAGGCCCAGGGAGAACACAGACAGAGACAAGATCCTCAAACTGCTGGCAAGGCTGGACTGACGGGCTGTCACTAATAACTGAAACGTCAATGTGCTAGAAAGAGCTGACCTTTAATGGGTTTTGTTTGCTTTTCAAATCCCACTACCCTACCTGGGATGGCACAGGTCTGGGAACCGTGTCACGGAGGAGGGGCTGACAGACCTGGCCATGGTGATCTGCAAGAGAGAAGACCCTGGAGAAGAGAAAGCCACTGCCTGCAGATAGAGAGAAGTCGACCCTTTGGGAAGACATCTGCCACCCCTCTCAGGAGGCGGAGGGACATTGGCAGCTGCAGCACCAACTCGGGAACAGGCTCCGAGACACCGAGCGGCCCCGGGGCCGGAATGACGCCGAGGTGGGACAGGCGGCCGGACCCTCAGTGGAGGAGAGTCCGCTTTCCGACGGCAGGTGGAACCAGGTCTGAGAGACTATGAAGCTGCTCCTTTCCACCCAGATCACGGGAGCAGAGCACACAAGGTAAAAGGGCCCATGGATGAACGAGGATGAGATGAAGGCACACGGGTACAGGTTACTGACTCGTGAGTACTCATTCGAATACAAGACTCCCAAGTCCCTACTACAGGTAATCACAAATAACTGCTGTTGCAAAACCCCTGAACTAGAAACCACACGGATGTCTATTTGGCCTCCGTTTCCCCCAGCCCGTGGGACATGAAGCTAACGGACAGAAGCGCCCATAGTCTAGGCCCGTGGTTGGCAAACTGCAGCTCGCGAGCCACATGCGGCTCTTTGGCCCCTTGAGTGTGGCTCTTCCACAAAATATCACATGCGGGCGCGCGTATAGTGCGATTGAAACTTCGTGGCCCATGCGCAGAAGTCGGTTTTCGGCCTGGGCGAGTCTATTTTGAAGAGGTATTGCTGATATTTGGCTCTGTTGACTAATGAGTTTGCCGACCACTGGTTTAGGCTGGTCCACACTTGTGGGTGTGCCTGGAAGAAGAGGCTCCTGGCAGGTACTGGCCATCCACACCAGCCACTCCTCCCTCCCATCCCCAAATGAATATACCAGAGGGAGCAGGAAAGGGAGAGAAAGAGAGCAATGCCTAAGGCCTGGGAGCACCTGGAAAGGTGATGTCAGCAGAGGCGGCTGACATGTCCTCTTGCTCGAGCAGCTGTTAGACTCCAAATTACGTGACTTCATTTCTCAGCACAGAGCAGGCTGACAGACCCGAGCTCCTGGCGGCAGCAGCAGTAGCCAAAGCTCTTCCTGGGGCTCTCAGAAGAGACAGTGGGCTGTGAGCACCAGCCACCCCGAGGGAAGAGAAGGCACTGTTCCTGCCTGTCAGAGACGGCTTTGTTCTCACCCAGCTGCTCCCACTTACTGCGTCTGCAGTCTAGCCTGCTCATCGCCATGCTGATGGGTTGGAAGGCTGGAGGTACCGTGGAGTGTGCACCGTCTTCTCTGCTTCTAGTCTGGGGACTCCCCCTGCTCCTGCCGCCTGGTCAAAGAAAGGCAGGCTGTGCCTGGGGTGCAGGGTCTGTCTAAGGCACTGAGCCCACAGGGTGGTCTCATTAGTACTGACTCTAGCCACCTGAGCTGCCTGTTGCCTTCCCAAAATGGAAATTGACAGCCACACACACAAGAGCTCTGAGATTAGTTCAGAAAAATGTGGTTCCAACACTTACAAATGGTATCTGGAAAAGGCATCTCGCTTCCCAGGCACTGGTGTTAGTGTAGGTAGCTAGTTAGTGTTAATAAAGGAAGGAGGCACAGGGAATCACAGTAGGAAGCCTGATCAAGTCTGGAAGTTACAGCGTCAGACACCCCAGAGGATCACAGCATTGTCCCGCCAGGGGATTAACACCCCTCCCTTTCCTGTGTAGGGAGGGAGGACTGGCTTTCCAGTCTCCCCAAGGTACAACTGGTCCACTCGCCTGAACTGTGGGGAAAAGATAAAGGGGAAATTCCTCTGCTGGGCCATGTGCAGTAGAAGCCAGGATGGTAGAGGTAGAGTCTAGGCTAGGAAAGGGTCATATTGGATAAGGACACAGAACCCTGGGAAATCTAGGAAATGGATGGGTAGAGGGTTGGGAAATGGATGGGTTAGTTTGAAAGAGTGCCTGATCCTTTCCAAGCCAGAGACAATATAATCTAAGCTAACAAAGGCAGGCGCAAGCTTGCTCTCTCTTGCTCGTTCTCTCTATCTCCCTCTCCCTCCCCCCCGCAACCCCCTCTTTCTGCTGAGGGTGAGCAGGGAGGCACAGAGCTGCCCCCAGCACAGCTGCTCATCTCCTGCTAAGGCAAAGGTGAGCACAGCCACCTGGCCCTGGACAGGAGCCACGACCACTGCCATGGTCACCTCAGGCCACATGGCAAAGAGGGGCCTAGTGGAGGGGCTGTGTGCTCAGCCTGAGAGTAAGAGAGCGTGCACAGGTGAGCACAGACTGGAGCGAGGTGGACCAGTTCCAGATACAGTACTTGTTTTTACAAGAGACACTGTCACACAGAAGCCACTTCAAGGGCTACTGATAAGTTGACGTTTAGCCTGGAAAAGGCCACAAAGACAGACCTGGGCCAACAGATGGAGGTTAGAGGAGGTGGACTTTGGCTACTCCTGAAAGGAGCCTGTACCCCCAACAGCCTCCCCACAAGGCAGAGGCATCCTGGGTGCCTGTCTATCAGCATTCAGGCAGAGTTCTGCAAGAACCATTGTGAATGGCTGCCTCCCATGGGAGGTAGA
>NW_006296279.1:312999-323109 GCF_000327345.1 Myotis davidii | reverse complement strand
AAGGCCCCTCCAACTCAGAGATTACAGTCCATACAATTCAAGTCCTCACATCATCCTTCCCTCCCCACAGCCAGCAAAGGGAAGAACAAAGACTGAGGTTAGGCAGGCACCGCTGAGTCTGAGCAGGAAGAGGGGGTGTCCTGGCTGTAGGGGACAGAAGGCCATGCTCCCGCAGGCTGTGGAAACGTCACAAGATATGGCAAGGTTTTGTCAAGCGCTCGTGAGAATACTTATCTGATGTATAAAGTGACTCAGACACATATTTGGATTCGGGCTACAGAGAAAGCCATTTTTATGCCTTAAATATCCCATTCTGAAGGGACACTATTCCTCTCTGGCTCCCGCTGCTGGCAGATAGCCCCGGGGAGGGGAGGTGTCTGCCTGGGACCGCGGGCCGCATGCTCTGAGCCCAGGCTGGGATGTGTCCCTGCCGCCAAGGGTCCCTTCTGGCAGCCCTGCTCCCTGGATGGGCCTGGGCAGGACTTTGCAGGGGGGGCAGCATTCCACAATCCCATAGGGCAGCTCTCTTCCTCAACTGCCAATCTGCCAGAATCGAACACCTCCAACCAATTTCCACAGGGCAGAGGGGAAGGAGCAGGTGCTGACCTGGAGCGAGGAGGAGAAATCAAGGCAGCCTGGGTCTCTCTGGGGTTCATTAATGTGCCTGCAGTCACTAGTGAGGGATCAGCACCTTCCCCGCCTCTCTGGGCTTCCCGTTCTGCCAGCAGGATTGGCCGGGAGGCTGGGTCCTTTGGGAACGAATCCCCATCTACTCCCTTCCTGGGGTCTTTACATGGGGTGACCTGTTGGCCCCCAGGGAAGGGATCTCGGCTGGACTCCTTGCAGAGTTCCCCGATACTCCTTGGGAGTGGTCCGCTCGGGTGTGAAGCTGGCCCATGTTTACAAGGTCACTCCATAATGTGGACCTGGACTTCTCCTGTCTAGTTCTTCCTAACCTGTGCTCCAGCAACAGAGCCTGATGTGATGGCGAAAGAAGGAATTGTGACAGTCCTGTCTCCCCCTGCCTACTGCTGCCACTTCCGCCAACACCCGCGGGTGGGGTACTGACTAGGCTGTTGGCACCTTTCGCCTCCCTTGCCTGCTGGGCTGCTGTGTGCTCTATTTGGGAAGATTTGGCTCCATTCTTGCTGTAAGGGCTGGGAAGGATCTGAGCGGAGGACACACTAATCATCCTTGTGACTCTCATCATTCAACACTTGGTGAGCTCCTACTATATACAGGGCAGTGGGCTAAGTGCTGGGGCGACCAAAGGGATGAGAAGGCTGGCATGCGGTTAGGGAGACAGAAATTAGATGTAAAAAGATACAACACATCTGAGCTGGTTCTTCTCTCTCCCTTGGGATGAGACTGCATAGCTCTCAGGAGACAGTGATCCAGGGGATCAGAGTTCATTAACGTGCCTAATTGACTTCCCAACATGGCAGTCAATTAGTCACACTGCATAGAGTGCACTGTCTCCTCTTTCTGAATTTATAGAGTGAGAATATGTTTTTTAAAAGACAAATTTGGGGCTCCTGGTCAACTAGGGAAGGAGTATGTCATGAAGCAAATAAGTTATTAAAGGAGAGGGTTGCTTGGTGCCCACATCTTAGCTCATTCCTTTCTTCCGCTTCACCTCAGGGAGAGGAGGTCTCAAGAGCACCTCTTGTTTAAATTAGTAGCCATACAGGAATACACAGCTGATCTAGAAAGAGATAAAAACGTCTTCCATCCAAGAGCTCCCAAACTTCCTGATGAAGAGTTTGGGTTGTAGCTGAATGCCCTTCAGTGCGTTTACCATTTTGGCTAAATTCCAAAGCTGCAAATAAAAGGCCCTTGTTGCCTGGCCAGTGTTGCTCAGTGGTTGAGCGTCGACCTATGAACCTGGAAGTCACGGTTCAATTCCTGGTCAGGGCACATGCCCAGGTTGTGGGGTCAATCCCCAGTGGGGGGTGTGCAGGAGGCAGCTGGTGGATGATTCTCTCTCATATTGACATTTCTCTCCCCCCCCCCCCTTCCCTTCCTCTCTATTTAAAAATATTTTTAAAAAGGCCTTTGTACTACATTTGCCCTTCTTAATAAAAAGAAATGATAATCAGACTATCTCCTCCTTTGCTAAACTCAAGAACATACCTATAGTACAACACTTTTAATTAAAACGTTAAAAGCATTTTTTCAGATATCCCCTCTCCTTCAGCACTCTCTCTAGCACCAGTAACCACAAAGCAGAAAGGAATGACAGAACCTGCCTTCATGGCCGGGTCAGCTTCAGGAGCCAGAACTCTAAGGCCTAGAACAGAACCCTGCCCTTGGACTCAGGAGTCCTGCCTTCCACAGCTTGCTTGTCAGCTATGTTCACTAGCGTCTAGGAACCTCTTGTTTTTGTTCTTTAAAACTAGGATCATCAGTCTCTACACACAAAATCATTACGAGATCATCCCTCAGCACTGCTGGTTATCAGTAGCGTGATTTCCGTAACACCAACCTGGATCCTCACGCCCAGCATTCCAACTTCCTGCTTTCCCGTTCCCCACAAGCTAGACAAGCTGGGTGACACCACCTATGACGGGCCAAGGTCGTTGGTGACTCTGACCTCCATGTGGTCACTGCCGAGACAACAGGGAACCTGAAGCAGCCACCTCTCGGACACAGTGTGGCCACCCTCACGGCGGGAAACACTGTGCTACCTGCATCCCACCATGCGAGGGCCGTGTTGGACACGAGGGTCTGCCGCGGCCACGGCGAGGCTGGCCCCCAGCGCCCCAGGCATTGCTGACTTCAGTGTGACCAGCACTGCGCCGGGGCTACCCCGTCAGACCCACTCAGGCCTTGCCAGTGACTGAAATCTGCTGTGGGCCCACGGTTTGCTTTGTGAGTCCCTTGGCAATGATGTTACGCTCAGACTCCTGAAAATGAGTCTGCCCTCCTGAGCTCACTTAGGCATGTGGAGAAAAGGGGCTCCTGTGTACCCCGGATGGTCAGAGGGGACCCCAAATGCGATCCCAAGCACTATCTAAAGACAGCCATGTATTTGGACTATGAGGATAGTCCCCACATATACATACTAGATTGAATATATATCCAAACATATATGCTAAGTATATTCGGATATATATTCAACTATCCTTCCACCTTCCCCAAGTATTTGACAGTTGGGCTGATTCCAAGGGCTTGAATTACTGGAAGATGCTTTCATTATACACCAACCGGGTTATGAGACACAAAATTCAACGGTGCTCGATGTCTGAGTCTGAATAAATTGTATAATTATTATGCTGGGAATGGTCTGATTTTAAAAGGCTCAATTCTGGTGTCACTTGAACTGAACCACAAGTTCCCTGGACATTTCTGCACGCAGGCATGTTAATTCAAACGTTGGTACTACAACCAGTTTTTGCACTTTGCATAATGCATGTGCGGACCTCTGTGAAATTTTACAATTAATCCTGCATTTTGTATGAACACCTGTGTGGTGCACGTGGCCACTAATTTCTCTATGGAACAAACAAGCACTCACTTGGAGCACTCACTGGGGAACACGTACGGTGTTGTGCATAACTAACCAGCTCGTGGGACTTTAACTTCCAGCGTCTATGGATTTAGGGTCTTGGGATAATAACGAATAGCACTGAATAAGCAGATGGATATTGAGGGCAAGACTGAAGACCTCTCCTGATGAATAATGAGCCCACAGGAGTGCAACAGCAGCGGGGAAAAAAATGCTGCCAATTTCCCCATCACCAGCCCCACCAAGTTCACTGCCAGGGGAGGAAGGGCCCGAATGATAAATACACGGCTTCACGTCTCCATCAGCCAAGCATACATGGGCTCTCTGTTCAGAGTCCTCCTGTGAGATCAGTGCAGCAGCGGTCAGTGTACCTGGGTATTTTTTATCTGTGGTGGTCCTGCGGAACACCCCCGCTTCCCCCTGCAGAAGTGCTTCAGATGCTGAGACTGACGATACCGCACGTGTGCCCAGAGGGCATGGAAAATGTTATCACTCACATAATGCGGATGTCTGGGGAGAGTAGGTACCCACCCCATTCCGAACTGGCCTGAGCCAGGGGAGGGGCAAGTGCCTTTGAGTCTTATTGTGGTGGGGGCAGAGCCAGGGTGAGCATGGCCTGGTCTGAACTTTCCTCCAGCCCCCAGGAAAGGAGCGAGGCCATTTTCTTGTTGGCTTGCTTGCCCGGCAATGGGACGACTCCGGAGATGAAGGAGGGGTGGGGCTTGAATGCTGTTGGCAGTCAAGTATCAGAAATGGAGCCAGACTCCTCATTCCCATTTTCTTACCTTAGAGCTTCCGTTTAGAGATCTGAAACACTATTCTCAAATTTGCCTACCGTGTGACTCAACCTAAATATCTGTCCCCATCAGCAAAAGTTGTATAACATTTCCAGTAAATGATGTCACGCGTATCAGAGGAAGCTGGCCCAGGGCCCGTACATAACAGTTGCCCAATAACTGTTTCCAAATATCAATCTGGAAATTAAAGCGGGGAGAAATCTGTTTCCTACAAATAGTCTCACCTTTACCCTTACTCTGTGTTCTTGTGAAAAGCAGAGAGAGGCCACCAGCCCTAGTAAGGCCCTTGAAACTATTTACCAGAGATACTGGGATAAGGGGAGGGAAGGGAAGAGAAGAAGGGAATATAAGGCTGGGGGAGGGGGGGGCGGAGGGCGCAGGATGGAGACAGGAGGGAGGGTCCACGCACTGCAGAGGGTAACTCCCTGAGGTGTCACAGAACATGTCTGTCTGAGGCACCTCGGCTGGTCACAGTGGACAGGCAGGTCTTCGCTAGCACAAGGATGGCTCCAATAGGAAGAGGTAAAGGACAGGAAATGGTAAGTTATGGGGTGAATTGAACCCCCTAAAAGATATGTTTAAGTCTCAACCCCCAATCCCCCGGAATGTGACCTTATTTAGAAATATGGTCCTTGCAGATGTAATCAAGTTAAATGAGGTCATAGTCGATTAGAGCGGGCCCTCAATCCCATGTGACTGAGGCCCTTAGAGAAAGAGGAAAGAGACCCAGAGACTGACAGGGAGCCTGCCATATGGCGACAGAGGCAGGAGCACCAAGGGCTGCTGGCCACTGCCAGAAGCTGGGAGAGGCAAGGACGGACTCCTCAGAGGCTCAGAGGAAGATGACCCCGCTCACACCTGGATTCCAGACTTCTAGCCTCCAGACTGTGAGAGAATAAATTCTGTGTTTAAGCCACCCTGCTATGGCACTCTGTTACAGTAGCTTTAGGGGAAAAATACAGTAGAGAAGAGATCATCCATTACTTTCTTTTTCTTTCTTCTTTGATGATCTGAGTGTGTAATTTTACTCAAAACTGGAATACCTGCAATGCTAACTTTTTTTTGTTTTAGAATGATGAGCAATCACAGATCTTCATATACTGCCATTTAGCCTTTAATCCCTCAAAATTATTTTAAATACACAAGAGCATATTTTAGATAAAATATCTGGAGTTTGGGTTCATAATAACTTTCATACCACATGGTTAATATTATAACAAGTTTGCAAACAGAAGATCAAGATGCATTTCTGCACCATCTGTAAGCAATGGCAAATGTTAACAGTGTTTACCTCTGGGTTAGGGGACTATATGGAACTTATTTTCTAAAAATAGCTTTCAAATTGTCCTCATCGAAATAAGAAATATATTTTAAAGGAACACATTTCACTTTCCATTATTATTTTCACAAAAGCAAGACACAGAATTTAATGCCTTGTCTTATGGGCTTTTGTCTTGACTTTTGACCCTGGGGCTCGAGGTATGTTCATGGCCTCCTGATTAGGCCTAAAAGGATTAGGACAGGGCAAGCAGTGACTGACACATCCGTCTGTTCCTTTAGAAATTGGGAAACGACGAACTTATTCTGTCAGCTCGGGAGACTCAGGCCAAAGAACTTGTGGGTCATTTTTTTTTTTTTCTGATTTAGTATAACAAGCTAGATAGTCTCTAATTCTCAGTTTTCACAAATAGGCCTTGAAGTCCAGTTCCTTATAAATCACTTTGTAACATAAACCAAACATATTTAAAAAGAAATAGAGAGTTTTGGTTCTGCTATGATTACACAAACCCAGTATAACCTTGTTTCCTACTAATTACAACTAAAAACTCTGCAAAAATACATTAAGCAACTACCGGAGGACTCAAAAAAAAGTAAACAAAGGCAGCCGCTTTTGAAGAAGTCAAAATTTGGGGAAGCACAGGGGTAACATTGTAGTTTTGATTGTTGTTTTTTCTCTTTTATCTCCCAGCTGTGCCCAAAGAGTGGGTCCCACCGTGGAGCTGCAGGACAGAGCATCCATAGGGGCTGGCAAAACTCTGATAGAAATCTTGTCTTTCTGCTTAGAGCAGTGGTTCTCAACCTTCTGGCCCTTTAAATACAGTTCCTCATGTTGTGACCCAACCATAAAATTATTTTCGTTGCTATTTCATAACTGTAATGTTGCTACTGTTATGAATCGTCATGTAAATATCTGATATGCAGGATGGTCTTAGGTGACCCCTATGAAAGGGTCATTCAACCCCAAAAAGGCTCTCGACCCACAGGTTGAGAACCGCTGTCATAGTTTAAGGGCAAAAAATACACCTTCAGTAATATTAATTTACATGACAAATGAGACTTTGCAAATGTGAGGACATTAAGGATTTTGATACAGGGAAATTATTCTGGATTGTCTGGTTGGACCCAATGTAATCACAAGGGTCCTTATAAGAGGGTGACAAGAGGGTCAGGGTCAGAGCAGATGTGAACACAGAAGCAGAAGTGACACATGAGTCAAGGAAAGCAGGCAACTCTAGAAGCTAAAAAAAAAGGCAATACTATGGATTCTCCCCTGAAGCCTCTAGATTCTAGAGCAGTGGTTCTCAACCTTCTGGCCCTTTAAATACATTTCCTCATGTTGTGACCCAACCATAAAATTATTTTCGTTGCTATTTCATAACTGTAATGTTGCTACTGTTATGAATCGTCATGTAAATATCTGATATGCAGGATGGTCTTAGGTGACCCCTATGAAAGGGTCGTTTGACAGCCAAAGGGGTCACGACCCACAGGTTGAGAACCGCTGGCCTAGAGCAACCAAAAGAGGCCCCCTGAAGGCTGCAGAGTGTAAGAGGAACCCTGGAGAAGGGCAAGAATGAGCTGAGAATGGAAGTGCAGAACTTGCAGTTTGAACACAACCAAGTTAATTGGTCTATATCTTGTGGTGGCAGTGACTACATAGGTGTACACACTTGTCAAAATTCATCAACCACTGTACGGTACTTAACATGGCTGCATTTTACTGTATATGTTATTCCGAAATAAAGTTGATTTAAAAATAAAAATAAGACAGCCCAGAAATAAACCCATGCATACATAGTTCACTTATAACAAAGGAGCTAAGAATAGATAATAGGAAAAGGACAATCTTTTCCATCAATAGTGTTATGAAAATTGGACAGCCACATGCTAAAGAATAAACTGGACCACGAAAATTAACTCAAAATGAATTAGAGACTTGAGCATAAGAATTAAAACCATAAAACTTCTAGAAAAAAACATTCGTGGTAAGTTCTCAGGGATGATTTTTTGAATCTGACACCAAATGCAAAAGCAACAACAGCAAAAACTAAATAAGCCAGACTACATCAAACTAAATCACCTCTGCGCAGCAAAGAAAACCATCAACAAAATTAAGACACAATCTACTGAATGGGAGAAAATATTTGCAAATCATATATCTGATAAGGGGCTAATATTCAAAATATTATATAACGTACAAAAATGAACCCATACAAATCACTGTAAAAACAAAACACAAAAACAATCCCACTAAAAAATGGGTCAAAGAGCTAAATAGACATTTTTCCAAAGAAGACATCCAGATGGCCAACAAGTACATGAAAAGATGCTCTACATCATTAATCATCAGGAAAATGTAAATCAAAACCTGTTAGAATGGCTAATATCAAAAAGACAAGAAATGGTAAGCGTCGGCGAGTATGTGGAGAAAAAGGAATCCTTGTGCACTGTTGGTGAAATTGTAAATTGGTATAGGCACTATGGAAAACAGTAATTTCTTAAATTTTTTAAAATAGAACTACCACATGATCCAGCAATTCCTCTTCTGGGTGTTTATACAAAGAAAACAAAAACACTAAATCAAAAAGATATATGTTTTCCCATGTTCACTGCAGCATTATTATAATAGCCACAATTTATGGAAGCAACCTAAGTGTCCATCGATGAATGAATGAATGAATCAATGAATGAATGAAGAAATTATGGTATAGCCCTGGCCCTTGTGTCTCAGTTATAGTTAGAGCATCATCTTCAATACCCAAAGGTCAAGGGTTCCATTCCAGGTCAGGGCACATACCTAGGTTGCAGGTTTGATTCCCCCATTGGAGCACATACAGGAGGAAACCAATCAATGTCTCTCTCTCTCCTCTCTCTCTCTCTCTCTCTCTCTCTCTCTCTCTCTCCCTCTCTCCCTCTCTCCCTCTCTCCCTCTCCTTCTCCTTCTCCCTCTATCCTGCTTTCCCTCTCTCTAGATTCAATAAAACATATATTTGGGTGAGGATAATAAAAAGAAAAAAAGTTATATGTAAAACAAAGAATTTTGTGAAGACTAAATAGGACAATAAAAGCAAAGGCCCAGGCAAATGCAATTAGAGGTTAGGGGACTTTTACTTCCAGATGACCACTTGGAGGGCATGGTAATGGGCAATAAGGGTAAGTTACAAGGAGAGGCCTTACTAGTGGCAAAGGCTATTAGACAGACTCATGTTGCAGCTGCCTTATAACAAGTTCTTTTAAGCAAATAGTGTTCCATACTTAAATGTTTAGGAGACGATGAAGTTGAATACATGTCCTTACTATATGTCAAGAGTGTCAATGTACATGGTAAATTCTCTTTTTTTAAAATAAGTTGACATTGCTTTTTTTTTAATCCTTGCCCGAGGATATGTTTATGGATTTTTAGAGACAGAAGAAGGGATGGAGGGAGAGTGGAAGGGAGGAAGAAAGGAAAGTGGGTAGGGAGAGGGAGGAAGAAAGGGAGGGGGATAGAGAGAAAAAAATATCCATGTGAGAGAAAAACATCAATCGGTTGCCCCCTGCCCCAACCGAGGATCAAACCTACAGCCTAAGTGTGTGCCCTGGCAGGGAACTGAACCTACCACACTTAGGTGTACAGCATGATGCTCCAACCAACTGATCCACCCAGCCAGGAGGCCACAGTAAATTTTTAAAAGAAGAGAGGCTACGCCAAAGTTTCCCAACTAATTTTGCCAAGGATCCCTTTGTAGATGGAACATTTCCCTCTCCCAAGAATATTATTTCAAGGATTAAACTTGGGGAACACTTTGGAAAATGCTGACCTCTTGAAATGAGCATGAACCTGAGTCAGGAGGTCTGATCCCACACAAGTAACTTTACCTCTGTGGGTCTCAGTGCCCCCTTCTCCAACATGGGAGGCTGAGGCCAGAATCTGTCCCCAGTCCTTTGGATCTAACTTTCCACAATCCGATGCCTCTGCAAAGTATACTCGACTGTCTTGCTCTAGACCTGGTGAACCAGAGGATCTCCAAATTTGCAAATAATTATTCAAAAATGTCCATATTTTCAACCCCAACTCTCAAAACTAAATTAATTTCTTCATGGCATGAAAATTTCCAGGAGTATTACAATCCAATTCTTGGCATATAAATATATCATTTTCTACCAGCTCTAAGCACCGCTGGCTCGTCTGTGTAATGTTTCCAGATGCTTCTGCAATTAGCTCTGCTGTATTTAAATTCTGTCCACTTTAAATTGAATAAGATGTTCCCTCTTCTCTTCCAACAAAGCTGTCTAATGGCAAAAATAATGGAGTTAACGAGGGAGGGACACAGGAAAGCTGTGCTCTGTAGGCTGTTGGTTCACACAAAACCCTTAAGTAATTCATTTCCCAGTGTTAAATCAAGGGATAGATCAAGAAAAGAAGATGGCGGCAATATAGGCAGACGCGTCCCAGGTCGTGTCCCGGAGCAAATGGAGTGAGCAGCTGAAACTAATAACACCCACCCCGAATTGGCGAAAGGGCTCAGCTGGTGAGACGGTTTG
>NW_006296279.1:288141-306772 GCF_000327345.1 Myotis davidii | reverse complement strand
CTCAGCATAGTATTGCATTGTGTAGATGTGCCAGAGTTTTTTAATCCACTCATCTACCAATCAGAAAGGATATATGCACCCCTATGTTCATAGCAGCACAATTAACCATAGCTAAGATTTGGAAACAGCCCAAGTGCCCATCAGCAGATGAGTAGATTAAAAAACTGTGGAACATCTACACAATGGAATACTATGCTGCTGTAAAAAAGAAGGAATTCTTACCATTTGCAACAGCATGGATGGAACTGGAGAGCATTATGCTGAGTGAAATAAGCCAGTCAATGAAAGAAAAATACCACATGATCTCACTTATTCATGGATAATTGAGACCATTATAAACTTTTGAACAATAATAGATACAGAGGCAGAGCTGCCTCAAACAGAGTGTCAAACTGCAGTGGGAAGGCCGGGGAGGGTTGGGGGGCGGAAGGTAGGGGGGTAAGAGATCAACCAAAGGACTTGTATGCATGCATATAAGCATAACCAATGGACATAAGACACTGGGGAATAGGGGAGGCTAGGGGACTGTCTAGGGCGGGGGGAAAAAATGGACACATATGTAATACCCTTTGTAATAAAAAAAAATTGTAAAAAATAAAAAAAAGGGATAGATCAATATTGAAGAAATGTCAAACCTCACCAAATATATAAGTATATTCAATGCAACTCTAATCAAATCTCAACCTATTTATTTATCTTGTAGAAATTGGCAAGATGTTTCTAAATTTTGTATGAAAAGCCAAGTAATCTTGGAGAATGAAGGTGGAGGAGTTATAGTACCAGCAACAACAATTATAAAATGGTCATGGGGATGTGAAGTACAGCACAGGGAATATAATCAATAATATTGTAATAACTCTGTATGTATGGTGGAGATAGGTACTAGAAATGTCAGGGGTGAAGTATGTGATTATCTAACCTCCATGCTGAACACCTGAAACTAATACAACATAATGTTAAGTGTAAACTGAAAAATAAAATTATAATTATAAAACTTCACTAATTAAGCAGAGTAGAAACAGACTCACAGGTACAGGGAGCATTTTGGTGGCTGCCAGATGGAAGTGGGGTGCAGAGATGGGTAACAAAGGTGAAGGGATTTAGAAGTACAAATTGGTCATTACAGAACTGTCATGGGGAAGTATAGTCAGTAATATAGGAAATATAGTCAGTAATATTGTACGGTATCAGATGGGTACTAGATATATTGGGGTAATCATGTCATAAGTAATATAAATGTCTAATTACTCGGTCGTACACCTGAAACTAAGAAAATATTGTATGTCAACTGTAATTGAAAAAGAAAAAAAACATTTTAAAAAGACAATACAATTTTGGCCCAAGAGACAAATACACCATTGGACATCTGATTTATGGCAAAGACTGCACCGCATATCAGTGGGGAAATGACAGTGTTTTCAATGAATGTTGCTAGGTCAATTAGATATTCACACAGACCCCCAAAATATTGATCCTTATCTCATCTCATGCACAGAAAATTAATTCCAAATGGAGT
The DNA here is from genome assembly GCF_000327345.1 of Myotis davidii. Lineage (NCBI taxonomy): Eukaryota > Metazoa > Chordata > Mammalia > Chiroptera > Vespertilionidae > Myotis > Myotis davidii. Next base: position 305,256 of record NW_006296279.1, on the reverse strand, counting down.
GTAGCTGTAAATGGGAAAGGTTAGAAAGTAAAGCTTCTAGAAAATGTAGAGTGATATCTTAATAACCTTAGGGTAAACATTTTTTTTTTATGTATAGGGCGTAATGTCACAGGAAGGCAATAGTATTCTGGCACCGTGAGGAGTAAGCCCAAGTTACTGTTGGATGTGTTGTACACAGAGAAGCCATTCTTCAGGTGCTCTGCTCTCTCCACACCCAAGGGTAAACATTTCTTAATGAGGACATAGAAAACATTAAAAATGAGGGAAAAGACTGATAAACAGGACTTACCGAAAATCAGAAACTGTTCATCAGAAAACATCTCTAAAAGGGTGAAATATGGAAGCCACAGAGTGGGAGAACATATTTGTAATATGTAAAATCAACAAGACTCCAGAATACATAAAGAATACTTATACATCAAGAAGAAAAAAGCAATTGACTCAATTTTTTAAATGGCCAAAAGACTTCTAGAGGCACTTCACAGGAGAGAATACACAGGTACAATACACATATGCAAAAACACTTAAATTTTAGTCATAATGAAAATCATAATGAGATACCATATACATATTCAAGCCAGAAGAGCTAAAATTAATAAGATGGATAATTCCATGTTTGAGGAGAGGATTCAGAACCACTGGAATCCTTTTTATACTGGTTAAAGAATAAATTGGTGCCATTACATTAGAAAATTGGTGGTATCTACTGAAATTAATCACACACATAACCTAAGACCACACCATTCCCTTCCTGAGTTCATACCCAAGTGTGTACATATGTTCACTAAAAGGCATGTACAAGACTTTTCAAAGAAGCACTATTTGTAACAGCCTCAATCTAAAAACAACCTAAAAAGTCCATCAACAGTTGAACAGATATATGCATCGTGGTATATTCATGTAATGAAATACTATACCGCAATAAAAATGAATAAACTATTGCTACACGTAATGATACTGATGAAACTCAAACATGACACTGAAAGAAGCAAGAAAGATGTAAAAAAAAATATAGTCATATCTGCTAATGTGATGTATGTGTTCCTAAAAATCACCACACAATGCAAAATCATACAATAAAAACCACAGGACTTAAGTGAAAAAAACAAGAATTAGAGGTATAATATCCAAAAATCTTGCCAGCAACACATTTTTTACAAAGATGGAAATCCAATAAGAGCAGTAGCATGGTCTGAGACATCTAAAATGGTTAAGAAATACATACTGAATAAATAGTACATTAGGTTACAAAGACCTGAGGTTTGCTTATGGAAGTGGGTGTCAGAAAGGTTGCAGCTTGCAAATTATTGTGAAGTGATGGAAGGAGCGCTATCTGAAATTGGGTGGAGAATTACAGCAGATCTGACAGTAACATCAGAAGTGGCTGAGTGTAACTCAGTGCGCTGGGTGAACTGAGGTGGCTGGCGGAGGTTTGAAGGGTGTGCAGGTGTGCGTGCTGTGCGTTCCTACTGGGCTCGGTGCAGCTGGGTACAGTTTTCTGCATTCACCTAGTGTTTTCTTGAAGACAAAATTGCAAATAAGCAAACACTAAATTGCATTATGCTTAAGTTGTTCCCTAATGTATCAGTCACGATGGAAATTTGCATTTTCAAACAAGCATTACAGCAGAACTGACAGAACCTTGTGATTCTATTTAAATGAATTCAAACACAGGCAAAAGTAATCTATGACATTAGATATCAAGATGCTGGTTACCCTATAGGGCAGAGGTTCTCAACCTGTGGGTTGCGACCCCTTTGGGGTGGAACGACCCTTTCACAAGGGTCGCCTAAGACCATCAGAAAACACATATATAATTACATATTGTTTTTGTGATTAATCACTATGCTTTAATTATGTTCAATGTGTAACAATGAAAATACATCCTGCATATTAGATATGTACATTATGATTCATAACAGTAGCAAAATTACAGTTATGAAGTAGCAACGAAAATAATTTTATGGTTGGGGGTCACCACAACATGAGGAACTGTATTAAAGGGTCGTGGCATTAGGAAGGTTAAGAACCACTGCTATAGGGGGTTGTGGCTAGAAGGCATAACAGGGAGAAACCTCTAGAGTGCTGGGTAGTGGCTAAACAGGTATGTTTGGTTTGTGAAAATGCATCATGCCACACACTTTACATCTGTGCACTTTAATCTGTACGTTATATTTTTAAATAAAATACTCTCTTTGAGGAAGGCTTCCTGGGATGGAATGAGATAGGAGGAAAAGTAAACTGATAGAAGAAAGGGCAGTAAATGGATGGATGGGTGGATGGATGGATAAATGGACAGATGGATTGAGTAACAAATAGAATAACAATGGCAGACCCCAAACTAATTTTCAACAGATTTGTTGAGACAGAATTAAAACACCATACGATTAACCCATGTGAAGTATACAATTCAATGGCTTTTAATAGACTTACAGAGTTGTGCCACCATCACAACAATCAATTTTAAAACATCTTATAATCCCCTCCCAAAAAAGAAATCCCAAGCTTAATAGCCATTGCCCTCTAAACTCCCATTCCTTCCAGCCCTAAACAACCACTAATATACTTTTATCTTCATGGATTTGCCTATTCTGGACATTTCATAGAAATGAAGTTACACAATATGGTATGTGGTCCTTTGTGACTGGCTTCTCTCACTCACACTAATGTTGTCAACGTTCCCTATGTGATAGCATGTATCAGTACATCATTGCTCTTTATTACTGAATAATATTCCATTGTGTAGATATTCCACACCTTCTTATCTATTCACCAACTGATAAGACATATAGGCTGTTCCCACTTTTTTAACTATTATGAATAATGCTACTATGAACATTTGTATACAAGTTATTTATACTTAGGAGTGGAATTGCTAGGTCATACAATAACTCTATGCTTAACTTTTTGAAGAACTGCCAGACTATATTCCCAAGTTCTGTTTTCTATTTTGTATTTCCACAGGCAGTGAATGAGGGTTCAGATTTTCCACATCCTCACCAACACTTATTTTCCATTTTGAGCTTGTTATGATAGAAACACTAGAGGCCTGGTGCACAAAATTCATGCACGGGTAGGGTCTCTAGGCCTGGCCGGCAATTAGGGCTGATCAGGACCTTCCTTCCCAGCCTTCCTTCATTCCGTGCCACCCCCTGGCGGTCAGCACATGTCATAGCAAGCTATCGAACTCCTGGTGGAACTCCTGAGGGGACACTTTGCATATTAGCCTTTTATATGTATAGATTAGTGTTTGTGAAGTGATATCTCATTGTGGTTTTGATTTGCATTTTCTGGATACCTAATGATAAATGTTGACTATCTCTTTCATGTGTTTATTGGTCATTTGTATATCCTCTTTGGGTAAATCCCTATTCAGATCCTTTGCCCATTTTAAATAGAGTTATGTGTCATTTTATTATTGAGTTATAATAACTACATAGTCTAGATAAAAATTCCTTATCAGATCATGGTTTGCAAAGTTTTCTCCCATTCTAGTTACATTTTCACTTTTCTTTGAATTAAAAATAAGTTTTTCTTTTAATAAACTTTTAATTTTGGAATGACATCATATTTACAGAAAAGTTGCAAAGATAATACAGAGAGTTCCCATATACCCCTCACGCAGTTTCTTTTAACAGCACATTTGTCAAAATAAAGAAACCAACATTGGTCCATTGTTATTAACTAAACTTCCTACTTTATTCTGATTTCACAGATTGTTCTTTTCCTTTTTTAAAATATATTTTTATTGATTTCAGAGAGGAATGGAGATGGAGAGATAGAAACATCAATGATGCAATGATAAGAGAGAATCCTTGAATCATTGATCGACTGCCTCCTGCAAACCCCTTACTGGGGATCGAGCCCACAACCTGGGCATGTGCCCTTGGCTAGAATTGAACCTGGGACCCTTCAGTCAGCAGGCTGACGCTCTACCCACTGAGCCAAACCAGCTAGGGTGCCCGCCAGTTTTCCTAATAATGTCCCTTTTTCTGTTCCAGATTCCAATCTGACATTCCAACTTGTATATTATAGCTTTTAATAAACTTACAGAGTTGTGCCACCATAATTTTTATTTTCTTAGCATTCACTTCTCTTTTTTAAAATATATTTTTATTGATTTCAGAGAAGAAGGAAGAGGGAGAGACAGAAACATCAGTGATGAGAGAGAATCACTGACCGCTGCCTCATGCATGCCCCCTACTGGGGATTGAGCCCGGAACCTGTGCATGTGCCCTGACCGAGAACTGAACCATGACTTTCTGGTTCACAGGTCGACGCTCCACCACTGAGCCACACTGGCCAGGCTACCATTCACTACTTTATCCTTTAAGCACTGCAGCACATTTACCATGTTTGCTTATGACTGCATCACAAACACCCAGTATGACCACGGAGGCCTTCTCCTTTAAGCCATTTTGCCCGTAAAAATAAAATCTTAGCCTCAATTGGCTCACCTGACCACTGTGCCTCTTCCCCCGAATCATTTAGGTTGGGATGCTTCCCAGATTTCTTATTTCCTTACTGTGTACTTTTGCTTCTTTTATTCGAGTTCTGGCTAATGGTAGCGATTTTTTATAGCAATGCAAAAGGTATGATCTGACCCTCCAGCCATTTTGTGGGGCAGCCACAGCACATAATGAGAAAAGTAATCAAGAGGCAAGCTTCAAATATGAGAAAATGAGTGGCAGGTGACTGTTGGACACAAACGGAATGTTAAAATAGGACCAGAAACAATTTCATGTTAAAACCTGCCTGGTTTCTTCTAATTCAGTCAAAAACAAAACAAAAAACAACTTTCTGAGAAAAGGCCTGGCTCCCAAGACAGGCCTGTGTGACCACCGTTTGGCTGTCTGTCATTTGAAGGTCATCAAATAGCGGCACCCGTTATGCTGTCTGGCATCGTTTAGACTTTGCATGATTGACACCCCTCAGAATGCAAACGATACACTCCTGCATATTACAGCAAGGGTGCTCACCGGGCAAACCAGAGACGTCTTTCCGAGGCTCTCTGCACAGTGTTCCAGTCCCTGGCTGAGCCCTCGGCTACCTGTTCCCTTTATCCCCCTAAAGCCACAGGTCACTCGCTGTGGTACATACCCTTAGCCCCTGGAAGACTTGTAAGGATCACCACCATCTTTTAAAACAAAAATGTCAGATTTCCCTTTCATTTCACTAATAGCAGGTGGGTCTTATTAGTCTTTTTCCCCTCGAGGTCACATGAAAATGCCACTAGAGAAATAAAGCAAAGTCCTGAGATCTGCTGCCTAGAGACCTACATGGGGCTAAAACAGGGGTGGGCAAACTTTCTGACTCGAGGGCCACAATGGTTTTTGTTTTTGTTTTTGTTTTTTTTTATTGCTTAAAGTAATACAAAGGGTATTACATATGTGTCCATTTTTCCCCCCCCGGCCCTTGACAGTCCCCTAGCCTCCCCTATCCCCCAGTTTCTTACACAATGGGTTCTTAAACTGGACTGGAGGCTGGAACAAAAGCATGGATGGAGTGTTTGTGTGAACTAATATAAATTCAAAGTAAACATCATTACATAAAAGGGTACAGTCTTTTTTTTTTTAGTTTTATTCATTTCAAACGGGCCGGATCCGGCCTGCGGGCCGTAGTTTGCCCACGGCTGGCCTAAAATTAGCAGCTGCCTGCTTCTCTGGGCCAGAGCCGCCTGCCGCTGGAGCGTGACCATCCCCAGAGGAGGGCAGAGGGGATCAGAGCGACGCCGTGGGCATGGCGCTCACCTGGCCCCCGAGACCGGCTTCGAGCCTCGGCAGCTGGATGCTGGGCAGCCCCCCAAGTGGAGGATCAGCCCCGCCTGACAGGGTGACACACTTCCCGACCAGCGAGTTCTGTCTGCTGCTCTCTGTATCATCAGATCATGGGTTGAGGAGGGCACACGAGGGAAAGGTGAATATTAAGGCAGGTGGTCGCTGGAACTTTGGCTTTGTTTTAAAATCCGCTCATTAGCGCCTCCTTGGATGGTCACTGTGGGTCCCTGCTTCTGCCCGCCCGTCTTCACTGACCACACTGCACACACTGAACTGGATCACCCAAGAAAGACAAGACGCGCCAGCAACTAGCAGGTCTGTCACCTTCACGGGCCCTCACCGGCCTCTGGCTCCGAATACCCTGCTCCGAGGACTAGTCACCCTGGGGCATTGTCCTGGCGGGCGTGTGACTGTCCCCACCCTCAGTGCACGCTGTTGGGATGGTTGTCCTATGGTCCATGGCTGGACAGTCAAGTCCAGCTCAGGTGCAGACTTCAGCGCTTGAAAAGGGAGCTGACCTGGACTCCTGTCTGCCCCGCCAGGCCATCTCAGCACCCTGTCCCACCTTCCCACACCACACACCCTGTAGGACAGTGATGGTGAACCTTTTGAGCTCGGTGTGTCAGCATTTTGAAAAACCCTAACTTAACTCTGGTGCCGTGTCACATATAGAAATTTTTTGATATTTGCAACCATAGTAAAACACTTATATTTTTGATATTTATTTTATATATTTAAATGCCATTTAACAAAGGAAAATCAACCAAAAAAAAATGAGTTTGCGTGTCACCTCTGACACGCGTGTCAAAAGTTCGCCATCATTGCTGTAGGAGCTTCCTAGGACGGTCAATACTAAGCTCTCCCAAGAACAGCAAAAACAACAGGCATTTATTTCTCAGCTCCTGAGGCTGGAAAGCTGGGTCCAGGTGCCGGCAGGCCCTGCTCCCTCCAAAGCCTCTAAGCAGGTTCCTCCGCTGCTACTACCAGGCTCGGGTGGCCCCAGGCCTCTGTCGCCACCCCCTGTGGCTTCACATCTTCCCTCTGTACACATCTGTCTGTGTCCAGATTTCCTCTTTTTTTATAAAGACACCCATCATTTGGATTAGGGAACACCCTGATGACCTCAATTTAACTTTATTCCCTCTACATAAAGACCCCATTTCCAAATAGGCTCACATTTTGAGAATGTGGGGTTAGGTCACTGTATTTTGGGAGAACACAATTCAATCCATAGCACCCACTTTGCCATACTCCCTTCGGAGGTTCTCCTTGCAAAGACTACTCCACAGCAGCGGGTAAGGTGACCAGGGCAGCAGCTGGCAGGTGCAGGAGTCACAAGCCAGTGCAGAGAAAAATGGTCTCACTGAGGCGCCCATGCCTGCGACGCAAAGCTTTGACCCCCTCGGACAATCCTGGGTGGTACTAAATAGGTGCTCACCAAACAGCATTTGTTTATCTCTGCCTTTATTTCAAGGCAATGGAAGGTTTTTCTCCGTGGTTTTGAATCTCCTTTACTGAATAGTCATGGAAATGCTTGCCGGCCCTAATTACACTCAAGAGAGGTGGCCAGCTGCTAGATAAAATTCCTGAGGCAAAGGACAGTCCCCCTGGAATCCACGCTCTGATCTTTACCACAAAGAACTACAGCCACCTAAGCTGCAGCCTTAGTTTCCAGCACTGAGCAATGTGATGCATTGTAATCACAGGCCGCCAGCTCTCCCATCAGCCACCCTGAGACCACGTGGTTTCCCTGGTAATGCAGCTATCATGTCCCAACAAATGGATCGCCTTCCACTGCTCTCTTGGTCTGAGTCAGAAACAAGGCTTTTGAGCAAGCTAATGCAATGTGGGAGCAAGCCCGAAAGCAGGACCTCCAGTCCCTTCCCAAGAGAGGAGGCTCAGAATAAAAATAACTGTAGGGTACAGACTAGCCAGTGGCCAATCCAGCCAGCAGCCTCAGGATGGCCTGTCAGAACCTGGAAGGTCTGCTTCCTGTCACCGCCCAACCCCCTACGTGGACAATAAACAAAGAGGAAGACACCATTGCCAGCTTCCGAAGATGTTTTCTGTACCAATATCCTGGAACAAAGGCAGCGAGAGTCTCTGCTCAAAAGACATACAGAAACACGGGGGAGCCCCGGAGAATTGTCTCCCAGCATAAACTTAGGGGGGGAAAGTCTTATAACAAGAAACACACACAGAATCTAGGGGCTTAAAATATATGGGTTGTCTCCAAACATTGTCTTGAAAATACAGTGTCCACCAGGCAGCTCTGCTCCCCTGGGAGTTGGCGTCCCTCTCTACGTGGCTCTCCACGCTGGTGGCAAGCGGGCGGCCAGCAGCTCCAGCCCAGTGTGCTGATGCCTCTGCAACAACCAAGGAAGGAGAACTTCTCCTTCCTGACGTTCCAACAAAGACCCTGGAATTGCAGCGCATGCGCAGACAGACTACACTGGTCCCGGTCACACGTCGACCCTTCATCTTATATGTCAGTGTGACCCACCAGAATGACACAGATTCAGAGTGGAGTGGGAGAGGTTTATCCCCAGAGGATGGGGACACATCCTGAGCGAGGAAAACCGCAGCCTCCCCCTATACTTCTCCCTACCCTCATGATAGCCAATACCACATTTCTTCTGTGAAATCCACATATTATTTCTTTTTACAAGCAGATTCTCGCTTTAGTAAGGCTAGTGGCATATCCAAATTGCTCTTTTATCATCAAATCTCCTGAGAAAGAAGCTATTCAAGGGATGCCACAGAAGGGATGTTCTGTGAGAAACAGGAGGAGTCGGACAGCAGGGGAAATGGTGGCAGGAGCAGAGGGACAGGGAGAAATAATTTAAAGGTGCCCACTGCAGGCTTTGAGGAGGAAGAGGTGAGTGAGCCTCTGGCTTCTGGAAAAGCCGAGGAAACAGATTCTCCCCGAGAGTCCCCAGGAGGAACCGTCTTGCCAACGCCCTGTCTTTAGCTCAACACTTTTTAAACGTCCAGAAGTGACTCGATTGCAGATTTCGAGCTTCCAGAAGAGTAAGAGACAAATCTGTGCTTTCAAGCCATCACGTTTGTGATCATTTGTTACAGCGGCCACAGGAAAGGACTTCGCGTGGCCACATAAAGCCAGTGGGCCTGCTGCACAAAAGAATTTGCCCCAGAGCTCAGACCCGATAGTGACGACTCGCTAGATTTTCCCTCTGTTACAAAAACGTTACTAAATTCCACATTAAATAGTCTTAATTCTTTACACGTTTTTAAAATGTTCAGTAATGATTTGAGGAGACAGTCTGGTAGAAAGGGCGTCCGATAAACACTTCAGACTGCCAGGCACTCACTCCCCTTGAATACTTGCTGGCATGTACTGGCACGGCTGGTGCTGAACTAATCTGCACCCATTGGTGGAAACTATAGGAATTGCTGCACGCAGTCACGCAGATTAATAATATAACTAACTTCCAGGATGCGTGCTCACTTCAGAAACTACGCATGCACCACCATCCCAAGTGACTTCCTGTCTGGTACAGGTTGGGAGTTCCTCTGCAGGTACCTTTTGTATACGGAATATTTATCACGTGGTCAGCAGCTTTGTTATATAGATAGCTCAGTTAGAGAATAAAGGGGACTTACTCAAATTTTAAAAATTGTTTTGGTGTTATTTCCATTTCTATCGCCATATTTGTAATATACTTTCCCCCAGTTTTATTGCGATATAATGGACACTTAACACTGTATTGGTTTAAGGCAGGGGTGGGCAAACTTTTTGACTCAAGGGCCACAATGGATTCTTAAATTGGACTGGAGGGCCGGAACAAAAGCATGAATGGAGTGTTTGTGTGAACTAATATAAATTCAAAGTAAACATCATTACATAAAAGGGTACGGTCTTTTTTTTTTTTTTAGTTTTATTCATTTCAAATGGGCCAGATCCGGCCCGCGGGCTGTAGTTTGCCCACGGCTGGTTTAAGGTGTACAACATAATCATTTTATTATACTTTTGAATATCACTCTGCATATACATGATTGGGGGCAGGTAGATGAGGGGCCAATGAGAGGTAGAGACTTCAAATATTATCAGGTATATGCTAATATATCAGTAAAGATCACATTATTTTATTTTTACTTGGTTAACTGTGTCTAAGCTATACCAGTCTTTCCTTGATATTCTACTTAAAGACACTTGAAAGGTTCCCATGTCCCCGGTTAAATGAATTCACGAAAGCTCCTAGTTAGCAGGAAAAGGTTTCACACAACCTCACTGAAAGGGTTTAAATCCACCGATTCCAACTCCCTCCCAGACCCCCCAGAAGTTCTCTCAGGTGCCACACAACCTCAGGCACACCAACCCCCGCTCAATACCCCCCATGCCTAGTGACTTGGCCAGAAGTACTTTTGGGAAAACTGATGCCCGAGACATCTGGGTGCCCACCTGGCACAGAGTAAAGAAGGAACCAAGGTTTCAGAAAGGCCTGCAATTCAGATTCCAGGAATGGCCGTAAATGGGCCCAGGTGTAACCACAGACAAACCGCTTATCCTGCATCAACCTCACCACCAGCACAATGGTGGGCAGCTCCTGCTCCTCAAGCTGTCCTGGAACTCACAGAGGCTCCATGGCGGCTGGAGCTGAATCTCCCAAGGCCGGGTGAGCTGCAGGTGAAGGTCAGGGCTAGTGAAGAGCCACGCAAACTCCAGGTGAAGGTCAGGGCTTGGAAGACGGCGAGACAAGGTAATCACAAAGGAGGGCCCCCTAGACATCGACATCTGCCCTCCGTCTCCTCTCATCAAAATGAAATTTTAGTCCCAAGAATTTAACGAGATATGAGGGAAGGAGTTTCTATTTAACCACGGTCTTCCAAACCCTCCAGGGCAGTGCCCAGCTCAGCTTTAAATGAAATGCCTGCCCAGAGCCATCTGAGTCAGGAGACGAATAAATGGCCCGGACAGGCTGGAATCAGGGAGAAAATAGATTTTCCCTTCTCCCAGCCAGTGATGACAAGCAGACAGGGGAGTGCAGGGGTTCCGACCTGTGTGAGGAAGGACGAGACCCTCTCTCACTGCGATCTGGAGGGGAAAGGACCAAGTTCCTCTCGCCTGGACATGGGGCCACTTTGGGAGCTAAGTGTTGAGATGGAGTTTTCCAAATTAGAAAAGGCAACAGGAGGGAAAACAGTGCGTGTGTGTGTGTGTGTGTGTGTGTGTGTGTGTGTGAGAGAGAGAGAGAGAGAGAGAGAGAGAGAGAGAGAGAGAGAGAGAAAGGAGAGAGGATGTGAGTGTGATGAGAAGGCAAGATGGAGGTTTGGTGGATACACATCTCTACCAAGCTCCCATTCCTGCAAAACACAGATGCAGATTCCAGTGCCCCACCTCCCAGGAAATGACTGGGTCACCTTTTTACAAAACCCAGGGGCTGAAGGGCACCGCTGATTTATGGAGACTGGTCCTGCATATTTGAAGTTATAACACAGAGATACTTTTGAGTTACAGGGCAGTCGTCGGCTGCTTGTCTAAAAATCACCTTAGACTTCAATGTCAAGGATTTAAGGCAGACATGAGAAAGCTCCTTCCATCAACAAGCGCTTCTGAGAGCCAGAGTTATGTAAGAAGCAACCTGCATTTGCCTCTGCAGAGCATGACACAGCAGATCCCCAGCCACATCCTTCCCAGACCCCTGGACCAGCGAGGCTCCTTCTACACACACACACACACACACACACACTCCTCACAAGCACGCTTGCGTTTAAACACTCACATTCCTCAAGCTACTTGAAGTAAACTTCAATCATAAAAGAACGGCAAAGACAGATTATTTTTCCTCAACTGCATTAATTGAATAATACATCTCCAACCTCTGCAGCAGAGATAACACTCGATAAAAATGGTTTGTGTGTGGGCAATAGTGTGGTGAAGGCCTGGGGCAGCTAGGGGCTGGGTGGAGGGGGGCAAATAGGAGGTAGGGAACATCTGTCTACAATAAAATATATATATATACTTTTAAAAGTATATCTTAAATAGAATTCCCTTACCCTTTAGGCTCTCCCCTGGAGATTTTCCCTCAGCATTATTCACCTTGACGTCACTTATTCATGTAATTTCTCTGCCCCCCCCTATTGGAATATAACTTCTACAATTGCAAAAAGAAATGGTTTGTGTGTGACACGTATACTAGAGGTCAGCGTGTCCACCCCTTGGCTGCACCGTCCACAGTCCTGGACAGCAGGGCTGTATCACAGCACACAGGGAAGGCTCTGACTTTACAGCCTCATATCACAGCCCGCTGAGACCAGGAGAGGTTTTTACATAAGCTACTAAAATAAGCTTTTTAGCTTAAAGCAAACAAATCCGAGTCTAAATTCAGTGAACTGGAGGCAAGAGAGTGCTGACCTTAAGAAAACTCCGCCGGGCCAATCACGAGAACCTTCTAGGGACGTCAGCAGTGCTGGGAAAGACTCTCTAGATTCTAGAAGTAGCGAGGCTGTGCCTTCCATCTCCTCATTGAGCCCTAACCTCCTGACACCTCACCGCCCCTTCCTGCTGCTCCAGGACCCACAGGTGAGACCTGTGAGAGGAACCAAGTGCTGCCAGCTCCTCCCTGTGCCTGCGGCAGGTCCCGCCCAGCAAGGCACAGAGGGACATGGTGGTTACCCCCAAGGAAGGGCCACCTCCCCTTTAAGCCTGGAAACCTAGATGCTGTGCTTGAAAGTTCTCCATCCCCCACGAACAGCCTTCCCCATCGCTTCATCACATTCCCTCAGTGGGTACACCTGGGTCCTAGAACAGGTGCTGCTCGGCAGCCTGAGGGAGGAGACCTGAGGCTACCAGCCTGTCGAACTCCCGGCTCACTCATCAGCAGCAACAGGTTCAGGTGGACAGTGCTGTGTCTGAAACTTTTGGGGCCAGAGGTTTCTCGGAATTCAGATTTTTGTTGTTTTTATTTTAGAAAGCTAATATACACCCCAGCAGGGTCTGAGGAAGCATCCAATGAACTCATTTATACACTTTCGTATCAAAGTCATGAATATTCATACTAGTCTTCTAGTTAGGAATAAAAAAATCCAGAAGTCTCAAGGGCAGAGGATTTGGCACCATCCTCCAGGAGATATAGAAACTCAGGGACAAAAAACAAAGACCAGACAAAATGGGGCAACTGCCCAGACCCCAGCAGACATCCCCTGACTCAGAAGGCCCGGGGCGGACCAGCTGAGCTGAAGAATCTCCCACACAGACGATGCCTTCTACGTTGAGCTGCCCTGGCCCCGGGCCCGAGAGAGAAATAAGTCCATAGAGTCCCCTATATTCAGAGAATCGGTCCCCAGACCCCGGCGACTGGCTGCAAGGAGGACACAACATACCCCAGGTGCAGACCCTGGTGGGCCCTGTTTCCAGAGCCCTGACCCCATGTGACCCATGTGAGAGGGCAAATCACACTTTGATCTTTCCGGCCTTGAGGAGCAGAGAGAACACTGAACTGCCTCTGGCCTTCTCTCTGCCCAGTTAAATGCCAGCACCCCACCTTCCCCCACACCCGTCCCACCGCCCTCCTGCTCCCTTGCTCTATGCTCCCTGACTGGCTGTGTCCACTCGCATGGCCTTACCTGCCACCTCCGGGCCCTTGGCCCCCACGTCGCAATCATTTAGCCCCGCCCGCCTCTGCACTCCCACTTACATTTCAGCGGCCTCCGGGGCACCTTTGCCCGCTGCTGCAGCTCCGACCCTTCCCGCTGCTCCACTGCCTGTGAATGCCCGCTTTCTTTCCCACAGCGGCCCCATGTGCACTTAAGTTGGTCAGAGACTGGCCCTGGCCAATGGGATGTGAGCACAAATGCCACTGGGCAACGTCACTTCCGGCGGCGGCAGCAGGGGGTATTTAGTGCCTGTGCACCACCCCCACGTCCCTTCCCCTCCGTGATGCCAGGGCAAGGCGGTGGAGAATCAAAAGAGAAACCTCCTAGGTCCTGGGGTCACTGTGAGAAGAATAACTTCTATGGGGAACAGTTACCGAGAGCTGGGAACTAGCTGACACAGCAGGGAGTGTTAAGGACCCCACACACCGGCCTTCTCCACCTGACGAGTTCCTGCTTATTGTGCTTTAAACTCCACGTCACGTGCCGCCTCCTCTGGGAAGTCCAACCTCCAGGGAAGGTCGGCCTCTCCTCCCTGACCTCATGTGTCTGGCAAGCAGGTACCTGAATCAATGGACACATTTCTGTTTGCAAGTTTGGGCCCCACATTTGCGGGTGCTTCTCCCACCCCCATAGTCTCGGTGCCTTGCAAGCTGCAAACACTCAATATGCTTGATTGACTGAAGCAAAACTCAGAGCCTTCTCGCTGACGGGGCCAGCAAACCACAAGTCAGCATTGTGCTAGGCACGGTGGTTGGTAGGAGGCAATATAAGGAAAACACTGTCACCGCCCCTAGCAGCATTTGTTAATCTTTAGGTCCTCTGCACCCATTATCTCCCATCTATTAACGGATGGCCTCCACTTGAAAAATACATCATCTTTCAGGAACGATCAGCTAAGACATTTCTCAGAAAGGAAGATAAAAGCAGGGCATTGTGGTGAGGAGATGAAAGCCGAACAGGGCCCTCTCTTGGCACCCATGAGCCTGGCTCAGCCACGCCTGCCACCGTGTGCAGGTGACAGCCTAGCCATGCAGAGTCACGTCCTCATGGCTTGGCAAAGCTTCCCAAACCAAAGGTGCAAAACCCCGCCACTGGTCAGGGAAACAGAACAGAGGGAAGGGGATGGAGGAATGTGTCCTGTGAGTAGCTCCCTTTCTCCCAATTCTCTAAAGGATATGCTGCAACGCTTAGTTCCAGCCTCAGGGAAATGGTGACCTTAATTAAATGATTAATTATTAATGCAATGTTTTCACAGTAATTCCCACAAACTAGCATTATACCTGCTGCAAGTGTGCCTTTACTGTGGACACTGAGAGGAGCCACTTCATGTGCGTGGGTCATGCGGTCAGCTGGCTGTGCTGGCATCCGGTGTGCAGACAAAAACATCCCCGACAGAGAGCTGTGGCGACCAGTGCCACACCCACAGCTGCAGGAGAGCAGGGGGCTCCTAGCACATAATCCTAGCAGGACTTGCAGAGCGGTAAGTGGAAGAAGTTTAGACTCTGCAGTATGCTGAAGGCTGGTATAGACAGACAGTAAGATTTTTTTTAAGTGAAAAAATTGAAGAGGTAACTGAACAGAATGGAATGGTAGAGTTTGGGATAGTCGGGACAGTACACTTTTTAAAAATATAATTTTATTGATTTCAGAGAGGAAGGGCGAGGGGTGAGAGAAACATCAATGATGAGAGAGAATCATTGATCAGCTGCCTCCTGCATGCCCCCTACTGGTGATGAAGCCTGCAACTCAGGCATGTGCCCTGACCAGGAATCGAACCATGACCTCCAGGTCCATAGGTCGATGGTCAACCACTGAACCACACCGGCAAGGCAGGACAGAACATTCTTTTCTTTTTCTTCCTTTTTTTAAAAATTTTATTTTATTGTTTTATTGCTTAAAGTATTACAAAGAGTATTACATATGTCTCCTTTTTTCCCTGCCCTTGACAATCCCCTGGCCTCCCCTAACCCCCATTGTCTTATGTCCATTGGTTATGCTTATATGCATGCAAACATGCAGGACAGAACATTCTGATGTTGAGTGTCACATGTCATACATAAGAAGTACCTCAAAACACAGGGCACTGTTCCTGGCTGGCATTTTTATAAGTCATATGCCATAAAGAGAACAGTGAATGCCCCACCCCATCTAAGATACCAAGTGCATATGTGGGAAGCAAGAAATTGACTGAAAACAGCATAGCCCGGCAACTTACCTTGTATGAAGATCCTATTCCAGTAGATCTTCCCAACTTGGTTGCCCCCAAGAAACACCAGGTTGGACAGGATGAGCATGGAGGTGGAGCACGAGGCTAGGGCAGCGTGGAAGCGACGGCGAGCCCGTGGGGAGAGGAACTGGACCTGTGGGGAAGGCAAGAGCACCTCATTGCACGGTGGAAAGTCTAAGACTGACACGGCATCCAGCCTTCCTCCATCAGCAGCCCAGGGTGCTGCCCCCAGAGCCTGGACTGTTACTTAAATTAAAATTATTATTTAAACAGGTCTCAAAACTTCTATTCCTGCAACATGCTCATTTTGGTCTAAAGAAAGAAGTGCCACACCCCCAAGTTGTTCCCTCCTCTGACCCAAATGAGCTTTCCCCGGACACGTGTAACACAAGTTCTGAAGCCAGTTAAGATTTAGCTGGAATGTCTCTACACATCTTCTGCATGTACATCTATAGGCCCAAGAACTGCTTAAGCTGTTCTCCATGGTAACCAGCACAACTCCATGTAATGAGGTCCAGGTCGGGGCGATCTTTCAGGCCCGTTTACTTGACCATGGGGAGCTACCCCATGGCTCTACCCACTATTAGGAGGAACCTTGTTAAGAGAGGAACCTTGTTAAGAGGGCGCAGGAGAGCAGCTCAATCGGACCTCTGGCTCGCCAATGGTGAGCTGGCAGCACCTGAAATACATGGAAGTGGAGAGATATTTTCCCTAATGGATGCTAGGGAATTCTGCTCATCCATCCGAAGTCTTCCCTGAACTTTTCCCTCCCCTTTTATTACCTTCGTGAGGATGTCATCAAGTCAACCAAGCCTTCCTACCTCAGCCCTGACGTTCTGGGGACCTCTCGAGTGCGGCCTCTGCCGTGGCTGCAGTGTGTGAGCCCCGTGAGCACATCGCAGGGGCTGTCCTTTGAGGTTGTGTATGTAGAATGAGGACCAGGTACAGTGCAACAGCCCGCCACACAGGGCCCCAGGGGTTCTGACAAATACTGCAGCCTAATCCAAAGACACAGGAAAGAAAGGAAGCGAAGTGTCCTCCCGAAACCTGCCCATCTCTGGGGTGGTCACTGCCTCCTGACTCCAGCTGTCTCCATTGCACCTGGAATTCTGAATCGGCCGGATTCCTGGCAGGCACAGAGGACTAAGCAGGTGGCTGACTGGCTTCGGGGGCCCCTGCTGTGCATCACCTGTGGCCACTGTGCAAACCTCAGCCAGGGTCCTCTGAAAACCCAGAGATGACTTCCTGACACCTCCCCTTTCCCTCCTGCAGTCCCAGCATCTGTTCTGCCTGCTCAGAGCTGCTACAATGCATCTCCCATCCATGGCTCTCTCCACCTGCATCACCTTGGAGCACGGCCATCCTGCCCCACCTGTGAGCGTGAGGCCTTCTCACGCGTGAACTGAGCAGTGGGCACTGACTGGGCCATCTGCCTGGACGTGATTGTTCTGGAAAGGTCTTCACTGAAGCTGATGTGTCCCTGGTTACGGGCCA
>NW_006296279.1:278081-288092 GCF_000327345.1 Myotis davidii | reverse complement strand
TTCCCTGCTCTAGAGGCCACAAGCTCGTCCAGGCGAGGCTGTCAAACACGACCGGATGAGATAATTACACAGAATAGAAGCTGGTAATGAGAGAGAAATGGGGACAGAGCAGGCTCTTAACCCAGCCCTCCTCACCCTTAGAGTAAGGAGACACTGATCTACCAGTTCCTGCATTTTAGAGCAGAGGGAGGTATTTTCTGGGTATTACTGACTCAGTTAGCAGTAAGTGGGGAGGCGGATGAGAGGAAGCAGGGAGACAGCAGGAAAAATCCAGAATAATAAATCAGGAAAATATGAATTGTTTTAATTGGCATAAATTGTGTCCAAATAATTCTCTCCAAGGAGAAGGACATTATAACACATTTGATTTCTGAGGGACCCCATGGGTCAGATACTCTGCTGCATCTGCTCTACCCCATCAGTCTCCCCGCCACACACACTCCCCCGCCTCACTTCCTGTTTGGGGAGGTCCAGGGCCCTGTGTGACCTTGCTCTTATTAACATCAATTACAGAGAGCGGACATGGCTCCATTACGCTCGAAGTGGTTCTCCTTTTAGGGGAAATGATTACAATTATTAGATAATCAATAGAGAGATGCTGAGAAAACTCTCTTTGCATTGGGTTGCTAAGCAGGGCTGCGGTGCCAGGTTACCTGGCACGAGGCAAGGGGGAGTGGGTGCTGGAGGTGGGTGGGGGGGGTGTGTAGATGCTACGGGGCGGGAGGAATAGGTGCTGGAGGAGCAAGGCTCCTTCTCCAGCACCCCAGGCCCTGGCTCCCATGGATCTTCCCTTAATTCTCTGATTTCCCAAGTATCTCTCTCAACTATAGGAGTCAATAAAGTCCTACTTCTGCTTATGGAAAAAAAATAGTCAAAATAATAGAAAATATGGACGAGCCTCTAAACTCAGGAACAGGAGGGAGGACATCTAAAATCTGAAACGAATAACCACAATTTAATTTTTAGAGAGAGCTAATTAAAAAAAAAAAGCAAGAATGTTAAAGGCTGTTGGAATCAGTAAGCTAGAAAGACTTACAGGAGAAATCAAGAGGCTCATAGGTAATTCTTAATTATCCCCCAGGGGGAGTGGGGTGGGAGACAAAATAGATGATGAAAAAGAAAATCCGAAAGCCTAATTTTAACTAATAGCCCAATCCTCTGAACTGATGGAATTAGCCTTGTGCGTGAACAGCAGCACCTCACAGAGCCTGGCTTCTCCTCACCGCGAGGCAGAGGCAGAGCAGAAGGAAGGACCGACCACAGGAGGAGAGAGAGGGCCAGCCTGGAGCGTCCACAGAGGACACAATCAGCTGCAAAGGGGTCTCTGTCCCGGCTGCAACCGTCTCTCCCCTCCAGAGTCCCCGGACACACTGTAGAAGGAACCGTTCTGACACTGAGGATTCTTTCTCTGTTTCTAGGGAACCATCTGGCCTCGGCCATTGGTTCACAAAAACTCTAGAGCAGCGATTTTCAGCCTTCTTCGTCTCATAGCACACACACACTAATGACCAAAATCTAGTGGCACACCAAAAAACATGTATTTTTTGCCAATTTCACACAAAAAATAGGTATAATTTTGACTGATTTACAGTAATAATAGTTGTCCTTACCTACCCTTTTTGTTCCAAAGTGACCTTTTAAGAAATCAGGTGCCTATAGGTGCATATAAGGATTTCTTGTGCCAAGAATCCAGTCAGATGCAACCTTATTATGCAACGTGACCAATAAGATGCAACTCTTAGTATATGACCTGTATGTGTATGGTTCAAGACCAGGCATTCACACCAGATGCTATTGTTGTGTTGGTTATTGTCATTTTTTTTTTGACAATCTAAGGGAAAAGAGGTCAGTGCCCCTGACTCAACAGTCATGTGTTGCATGTTCTAAGAGGAGAGTCGCATACTTAGGAGTCCCGGGGGGTGGGGAAGGGCGGGAATGCCGTATGGGCAAGGCTGGAAGGGTATATTCTCTCAGCCTAGCCAGCTCCATCAATAAATATGACTTTGTGAGGCTCTAGGGCCAGAGGGCCAAAGTCTCTTTCCTCTGAAGTCCTATAGCGATTGTGGTCACTGCTCCCGTGGTCCTTCACCTCTAGGGTTGTTGGCTGCCATGTGCAGGGGTCAAGCCTTAAGGCAGTCACCCATCCTCATGGCTTAGATGCTTGAAAACCCCTTGGTCAGAGAACTCACGATGAATTGTAAACTCAGTGAGGAAATAGATCAGGATACAGCGAAGAGCCATCAGGTCTGAAAATCAGAATCACCAACTTGATCAGATAAGGCAACGATTGGTAAACAGAGTTTGATTTTCATGAACACAGAAATATCGTGATAAAAAAAGCTCGGGGCTGGTCATGGTCTCTTCCCACTAGATGAATCTGTGGCAATTCAATATCCTCTCGGCAAAAAGTGGGAGGGGCACTGTCCCCCGGAGGATGCCTGGAAATTTGCTGGGCATTTTTGGTTATCCCCAGGATAACATGATTGCATGATGTGGCTATGTAATCATAGTGCGTGACAGAACTGTCCTGCCCGAAAGGTCCACAGCGCCCTCTGGAGAGAGGGTGAGTGTTTTCTTCCACATTCATTATGGAGCTGACTTCCCTCTCGGCCTGTGGGGCACAGCACTTCCCTTCCTCCTTCATTAGGAGCACTGCCAAAACCGGGTCCCCTTTCCCTGAGGGCCCAGGAAAATGCACCTCCCGGGGCAGGAAAGGGCCCTTTAAGGGCCTCCGTGCTGGGTCATCCCCCCCCCCCAAACACACACACACTACCCCTTGGCATCAAATATGAGAGAGGGGAGCCCTGTGCCCCAAGCCATGTTTAGGCAAGATGCACCCCAGTTCCAAGCCTCTTCATCCCACACCCCTGAACACAAGGGAAGAGGAGGAAAGGGAGGTGGAGCAGGTTAGAGAGCGTCACTGTGCTGTGCAGGGTGACTAGTTCTCCACATGAACTCTGACCTACATGCAGGTTGGGGCAATTTCTCTCCATGTTATTGTTGCTATAACCCCAGGTACTGACTGGGCTTTGGGCCTGGATACAGCAAGGCCCTCAGAACATCCAGAAAAGCAGAGGCCGGCCTCTAATTTCTCGGGGCAGGCACACTGCGACCGAAGAGATAAGAGCTGGGGTGTGGGGATGTCATGTTGACAGTTTAGCCCTGGATTTAAGCTTCCCTCTAAGATTCCAGAAGTGAGCCATGGAACCCAATCAAAGTAAACGGTAGGGCTGAACGACACTTCTGTCAAACTCGTTTGAATTTCCTGCTGCAAGGTGTCCATGGCTTGTGTTTATTCATATCTCCATGGCAACTCTTCTATCTTTTCCAGTCCACATCCTGTCCCTGGAAATCACAGGACTGGCTGGGACACATGCGCTGGGCCCGGGGGTGTGGGCTGCAGAATCTGGGTCAGAAGTGACGCTCAGCACAGCCCGGGGGTGGGGGGCAGATGCTGCTGGCCCCACACTTGTCCTCGGAGGGGCTGCATGTGGGGCCGAGCTGGGGGAGGGGCCAGGCTGAGCATCTGGGGGAGCAGATGGGCTGGAGAAATGGCTGCTGGAGATGGTGACAGAGGCTTGGCAAGTGGGACCCGATCCCGTTTATTTTTAAGCGGGGGAGAAGCTAAAAACAGAAACTGGGTGGGTTTGAGCAGCTGGACACAGTTCTTCCAAGTAATCACTGACGTTTTTCGTTTTCTAATAAAAGTGCTAACCAGAGGATAAGCAAGGAAATGGCAAGGGGGGAGAGGACGGGAGGGGGGAGATGCCCACAGGCCATGAAGATGAAACCAGAGACTTGTGAAAGGGAAGGGCAGCCAGAGGGAAGCCCTCAGGGTGGGAGGACTCAGACTCCAAAGTCATCCAGGGCCCCCCATCCCATCTGGACCAACCTGCGAGGCACTGCTTCTCTCGGGTTCCTTTCTCAGGGCACTCGGGTCATTTCCATTTAGAAGTGCACGTTTCACCAGTTACCCCTCGCCCTCATGTTGCTACCAATTTGGTAAATTCCTGAAGGACGGGGCGGCCTCTTCTCTATTCGGCATCACCCAAGGCTCATGCGTACTCTGTGTGCTCAGTAAGTAATTATCCAACATCTGTCTCTCCCTTTCCCCAAATAAGTGACACAACCCCCTGGCCTCCTATATGTTTCATCTCGTCCTATATCCACGCCAAGGGGACCCAGAAGGCGCTCAGAAAGCAATGCTCCATTCCTCCTTATAAGGAGCTTCAAAAAAAGATCTGGTCCACGAAGTTAACCTCTGCGCGATTAGCTGGTCATACTTTTTCTTCTCTGAGGGGATCTGACCTCTGTTTGCTACTGAGACCCAAGCAGTGCGTGCTCCTGAGAGAGAATCAAATGCCTACAGTGATGGAGGCAGAGCCAGTTTCACGTGGATGGGCAAGTCACCTGCTCTGTAGCTCAGTGTTCGGCTTAGATAAAACAGCAGAGGCTGTGGACAGGAAGCTACTGTCAGGGCAGAAGATGGAGAGACACCATGGTTCCTACAGGCAAACGTGACAGACAAGGGCGCATTTTATATCCCTACTTGTTTAATCTGTACAGAGAGCACATCATTTCGGAAAACTGGGCTAGACTCAGAGAAAGGAGGAGTGAAAATTGGTGGAAGATATATCAGTAACTTAAGATATGCAGATGATACCATCTTACTAACAGAAAGTAGTGCCTACTAGTAAAACAGGAATAATCAGCTAGAACAATGAGACAGACTAGAACCTCAACGTGAACTCATGCATATTTGGATATTTACTATACATGAAAGGTGATCCTTCAGTTCACTGGGGAAAGTATGGACCATTGAACAAAAACAATTTTAAAATGTAAAGACGACTCTTAGTTGCAGGCCATAGAAAAACAGGCAACAGATCAGCTCTGGTTCATGGTTCACCAACCCCTGCTCTCTTCTATCTGTGTTCGGTACCTGCCCTAAAGGAACACTTACACGTATGAACAAGGAGGCAGGAGCAGGCATCTTCACTGAGGATGCATTTGCAGAAGTAAAACACTAAAAGCAAGCTAAATTCTCAACAGTAGAAGAACAGCTAAACAAATTATAATATAGCCATACCGTGTCCAATTATGCAGATCTACATACACTAATACAGAAACTTCTTCAAAGCATACCATGAGGAGTCTAAAAAAGTACAAATGTTACAGTATTTATACATTTCTTAAAGCACACCCATGCACACACAGAGTAGTGAAGGAGTGGGAAGCTATACTATAATCTGATAAACAATGGTTACCTCTTGTGGGAGGAAAGTGAGCAAGGTGTAGCTTGTTTGGGGGGATGGGTGCCTTACCTGAGAACATGCTTAGAGAGAGGGAAGAGAGAGAGAGAGAAAGAGAGAGAGAGAGAGCGAGAGAGAGAGAGGGAGAGAAATACATCGATCAGTTATCTTCGACTGGGGTTGAACCTAAAATCCAGCCATGTGCCCCAACCAAGAACTGAAATCAGCGACTTTTTGGGGCACAGGACAATGCTCAACCAACTGTACCACTCTGACCAGGCTCTGTTTTGTTTTGTGGGGTTTTTTTTTCAGGAGCATATGGTCATGAATTATTTCATCAATTAAAAAGGAATAAAGTAATAAAAAAAAAAAGGAAATCTAGGAAACTTTCCACTAAATGACCTTTGACCCTGGCCACCTCCCTAGAGTACAAAGAGTCAAGGCCAATGGGTGAGGAGATGGAAGCCAGATGACTATCAGGACCAAGTTATGGCTGCTCCTGGCACTGGGGTCTCCCCCTCCAGGCAGCACTGAGGTCCCTTGGGACTATTAAATAAGCTGAGGATGTGACAGCTGTGGCCTCAGCTATATGCTGTTCAAAAATTTAAAAAAGCAGCTTAGGGCAAGGCCTGCTTTTTGAACAAACTTGATATTTAAAAATCTAAAAGGTAAGGCATTGTGAAATGATCCACCAACTGAAGCACAGAGAGCTCTTCTAGTAACGTCCAGTTAAAGAGAGTAGATGAGTCATCTCTGTTCCCTTCAGTAACCCCGTTAAAATGAAAGCAACGATGTGGAATGGCAGAAATCCACAGACAAGAAACAGGAGAGAAGCAAAGAGCAGGTGAGAAGAGCCAACCCATTTTTATAAATTAGAAAGCACATGAAGGAATTAGCAGAGCTGAGCTACCTGAATACTAGATGCCAAAGCAGAGAGTCATTCACATGCCAGATCCCCAGAAGGCCCAGCCTTTAGAAGAACCACATGCCACAGGTGGCAACAGCGCACCATATCAGAGAAGACCAGGGAGGCTGATTAAACATCCGGGTAATGAGCATACAGACCCTGGGTTTCCCTCTTTCTCCACCCCCAAGATGAAGGGTTTTTTCATAACTACATCAGAGAGGCTCTAAACTGAGGGGCAACAGGTACAGTAACAGCGCTCAGTAATTACCCAGCACCTGCCTCTCTCTTTGCCCATCCAGCAGGTCCGAAGAGAAATGAACCAGATGGGAAAGGAGGAGAGAGGGGGGAGGGCTTCAAGAGAGATTCTCCAGGAAAAGAAAGGAGCTGACAGATTCCAGATATGCCTGACCACCTGGAGAATACTATTCTGAGGATTTTTCAATTTTGTTGGAAAGAAGTGGTGACAGTAAACTACTAATCAGACAAAGGAGGCCAGGCAGTCCTTAATCTGAGGGAGGTAAAACAGTCGACTAAGAAAGGAAAAGCAATTATAGCATATTAACAGGCTTGGCAGTGAGCCGCACTTAACACAGTGATAATAATGTAGACACTGAAATTAACAACAAAAAAAAAAGCACACAGAGGTTTTATTATATTAGGCGGAGAAGAAACGAGTAGGTCTAAGATGCTAAAACCTCATGTAGAAAGCAGTTACCATTTACAATAATAAATAAATTATAGACTCTATTTAGAAAGACAGAAGTAAATATCAGAAACGAGGGAATGGGAAGTCGTTGCTGCTGGGAGAAGAACACGGAGTGAAGGATGGAGGGTGCTCTCCTGCTTACTCATCAAAATGAAGCCTTGTGCTAAGATGTGACTTTCGCACCAGGAGCATACATTTCCTAAGCTTTCTGCGTGTCCGTGTTTTGTCACTGTCAAACAGGGGTAACGACAAAGCTACTACTGAAAGCACGTGAGATCGTGGGCTAACGGCGTTGGTGAACATGCCCACTGCACGTGGACCGCTTTTCGGAAGAGTCATTCCACGGGCCTTGCTCCTGAGAAAGACAACTGTAACCTTCAATTCTAGCATCAGTCAAGCATCAGGGTCAGCCGAGCAAAGCCCCCTGAGGGTGAGTCCACCTGTCCTCTTTTCTCTCAAGAGCCTTTAATTAGACGATACATAGACACTGTAGGAAAAGGCTGGACAAATACATGGGCAGAAACCAAGAAAACACGTATGACAAGTAATCCCACCAGTAAGAGTTAACCGCCATTAACGTTTTAGTGCACAACCTTTCACACACTTTCCTGGGCTTGTATGCGTTTTTAAATAAAAATAAAACTTCATTAGATCTGTTATTCTTTACTCTCTGTTTTCATCTTTCCTCGAAATGAAATTATTTCAGCAGCATCACTCTGAACAGTACGGAGTCGGCTTGATAGGTGCCCTGCACCCTTCATAGCAGCTGCCTTCCTGCCACCCTTGGGACAGACTGCGGCTGTGGCAGCACTTGGTATTGGGAGGGCGACATGGTAGTGGGTGGGCGACAGGGTTGACGCAGAGGAAGAAGCAAGAGCCACCTTAAACTGTGTGTCTCAATAAATGCCAGCAATCACAAGTGCATTGAAACCAACCCAGTGCGTCTCAAACCAGGCCGGCAGCTGCTCAATATGCCTTTTTAAGCTGCGTTTATTTCTAGGTCTTGGGAGGAATGTGAGATATTTTGGAAGTCCTGCACATTTTTGACTTCTCAGAGCTTTAAAAAAATGAACACACACACACACACACACACACACACACACACGCACGCATATACACATACATGTATTCACACGCTACAGCTTATATACATAATACACACAAATGTAAATAAATACATATGTAAAAACGTTTTACACTAAGCATGTGTGCATTATCTTGGGAAGAAGGAGCTATCTCATCCTTTCATTGATAATAACACTGGAAACCCAAGCTCTGCTACTTCTGATGGGCAACTTAGATGTTCTGGGCAGAAAAAGAGACCCAGATTTGGAAACACACATCCAAATCTTCAACCTGTACATGATGAGATTTTGCTTTACCTCAAGTTCACCAGTGGAAAGCTGCTTGGCACTAGACTGTGGTTAGAGCAACCACCACATATCTGGGCTGTAACGCAGAAACCAGGAACGCACAGGTAAAGAATCTAACCCCGCCCACCACCTAGGAAAGCCAGTCTTAAGCATTTGCATTCAAGCCATGGCTCTCATCTTTGGCTTAGCATTTTCCCCCAGGTTACCATTCCCCAGGAGAGTTTGTGCTGTGCACTTAGCAGGGAGAGTGAACCTGCAGCAAAGACGAGACCCTGACTCCTGCCTTGCTCAGGGCTAACCTGGGAGGGACTGGAAAGGCAGCAGAAGTCCAAGGACTGCCAGACCCGACTGGTCAGTCCATGAATATCTGAAAATGGACTCTCTGAGCCTCTCTGTCAGATAGTAGACTCAGTAACAGAAAGTTTAAAAGAACCTTTGAAAATGCTTTTGCCATATGAAACATATTTAACTAAGTGGTGGAATTCTTTGCAGAATAATTCTACCTCTCAGCCCAGAGGGGTTAAGGCTCCGGCTCAGATCCCCACAGAGAAGAAAATGTATGACCAGTGAATCGCGCAGTGTTGTCTGCATCGTTAATGAGTGGGAGACAACAGAGGGGGCCCCAGCAGGCCCTCATCCCCGCAAGGAACACACTGTTCACAAACACACGCACTGCTTTTCTCTGATCCAGGGCCCAAGGGGTGCTAACAAGCTGCCACACAGGCTAATTGGAGGTGTGGGATTAATACCTTAATTTGATGTTCCCTTGTTTGGTTAAACAGCTTGCATTTGCGTATTTCTAAATGTGGCATTCAGATCCCTTTAAATGGGGGACCACTTGGCCTCTCTAATCTCCTTTCCTCCACTGCCCTGTCTGTTATGTCAGCCTCCTGGCCTGAGCCTGGCTTCTCCCTCCTGACCTCAGGCTGTGTGCGCTGCCCTGCTGGCCTGCAATGCCCATCTTCTCTCTGCTCGCCTATTCAAATCCCACTCTCAATCCTTCAGCGTCCTACTCGAGCCCCAGCCCTTGAAGCCATTCCTAAGGTTAGCTCACACGGACCGCCCCCTCCCGAACACCAGCTGCCTCCGTGACTCATCTGGTCTTTGCACATCACGGCTCACACGGGTCCTCAACTGAGCTCCCACATCTTGCCTCTCCAGCTAGATCATCAACTCCTGGGGGACAAGGAAGATGACTCGCGGCCCTGTCTCCCACGATGAGCACTCTGACCTGGTGCCACTACCCTTCTTTAAGCTCATCCTTTCTTGACCCCTTAATAGCATCAATGCCATTGACCATTCCCTCCATGAAATACCCTCTTTCTTGGTTTCTGTGAAATCACCCTCTAGATTTCCCTCCCACGTCCTGGCCCCTCCTCCTTCAATCAACTTCTAAATGGTGGTTCAATCCCAGACCCAAGCCTTATCCTCTCTTCCGCCCCTCCCCTCCTCTCTTCTCTCTTTTCTCTTCTCTCTCTCTCTCTCTCTCTCTCTCTCTCTCTCTCTCTCTCCTCAAACATTCCCATGGCTCCAAATATCATCTACATTCTCCCTAATGTCTGTCTCTCGCCTGGACCTTTCCTCTGAGCAATGCCTGGGCAGACTAGGCCAGCCATTATTTTTGATGTTTATGGAGACAAGTCCATTTTTTATAGAGATCTTTTAGGTCTTCATAGACAAAGTGTGTGTCCCACCGTTTTATTGCCTCTTTAATCCAAAGCAGCCACTGTAAAGATGACCATCCTGACAGGAGACCAGGCAAGACTTCACTCA
>NW_006296279.1:242717-278065 GCF_000327345.1 Myotis davidii | reverse complement strand
TAGGGAAAGTGGTAATAACAGACTCTACAGTTAGGCCCTGACAGCTCAGCACGCTACCTACGTTGAAGCACGGGAGGAGGAAGCGGAGAAGGAATGGGGAGGGAGGCATCACGCTTTTCGCTCAGAGCTCTCCGGTGCTCTGCAAGTTGTCTCCCACGTAGGGCGCTGAAATTTATTTTTCATAAATGAGCAAATAGAGAAGTGACGGACAGGCTGACTGGCTAAGTGAGCTCAGTCTGGGGCATGTTCCGGTCAGGAGAAATTGGCTCATCTACACTGAGCGCCTGATCTCCATTTGTGGGAATGAATCTAAGTAGCGGAGGAGTAGATCACGGGCCCTGGCCAAGCAGAATAGCTCTTCCCGGCACAGTTAGCTTGTATTTCTCCAGCGAGTGAGTTGGGGTGTGATCACTGACCCCTAGTGAGAGGGTTTTCTAATCAGGCTAACGAACATGTGCATCTTGCCAGTAGGTGAGTTAGGAGCCCGCAGAACTAAGTATCCATTGGTTGGATAGTGCTGGGGATTTTACAATCAATTATCCTTTTAAAGTGACTGATTGCTCGCCCTGACTGGTTTGGCTCAGTGGATAGAGCGTCAGCCTGTGGACTGAAGGGTCCCGGGTTTGATTCCAGTCAAGGGCATGTACCTTGGTTGCGGGCACATCCCCAGTAGCGGGTGTGCAGGAGGCAGCTGATCGACGCTTCTCTCTCATCGATGTTTCTAACTCTATTTCCCTCTCCCTTCCTCTCTGTAAAAAAACAATCAAATATATATTTAAAGTGACTGATTGCTCAAACTCTTGGGATTTCTGCACCTACATTTTCAACGTCAAACTGTTCAATACATCGGATAAACTAAATGAACGTCGCCATAGCGCCATGGTCTTTGGGTTCCTTCTGACACACCAAGGCATCATAACCATTAGACTGACCCTTCGTGATTTTTATTGGAGGCGCGCTTCCTCAATTAAGTCTATAAATAGAAACTTTACTGCTTCGGAGAGAATATAAATCAGCTTAGCAGGGCACTCTTGGGGCAATGAAGAGGGGGGAGGGGAGTGGGAGGAAGGCATTTGTGTCATTCAATGAAATGGAAATGGGGGTGGGGTGGGTGAATGGCTGGAGATGTAGACTCTCCTTTGTGTTGGAATGACTGGCAAGCAGCCTGAAGGTGTCCTCCTTCAAAGGAGAGATCAAATTGAGAAGTGGTGAGAAGGTGAGTCGATCTACTGATGCTTCAAAATATTTCCACTTGTTAAAATAAAAACATTTCAAGGCTGAACACAGATTCTGGCTCCCTGGGAGAGCGCTTGTATAGAGAGAAAGCATGTTGCCTGATCAGTAACTCCTCTCTTTGTCCACCAGCCTGGTGCTTTATGAAAATGCCTTGTGTCAGCTTCCTACAGCTCTGCCTCGGTGAGTCACAAGCAATAATCCCCCCTCTCACAAAGCTGCAGGGTAAGGGAGGGCTCATTCCTCCCTACCCTTCTCTTCCCCTTATGTATTCTGTGAACTCAGCATTAAAATAGCATTTTGTCATAACTAGACCAATTAGTATCTACCCTGCTAGAAAATAAAATAAACACCCTGGATAATGCTTGACAAGCCTCACCTTATTCTTCATGCTGCTGCGTAAGCTGACTTCCTCTTGATTCCCCTCACGGAAGTCAGAAAGTATCATTCATTCATTCAACAAATATTTACTGCATGCCTACTCTGTGCCCGGCAATGTGATAAATGTCAAGAATGCAGGTCTCTGATCTCATGAGGGTTACGGTTCAGTCATGGAGCTAAGGATTAAACAGGTTCTTCCATAAAATTATTTCACTGCACCTGTGATAAGTATAGCAGAAGAGACATACGAGGTGCCCACACGAGTTATTAAATGAGACCTGATTGACTTAGGAGGGTCAGTGAAGGGGACCCATGCAAGGCATCGTTCAAGCTGAAATCTGGAGGATGAATATGGGTGGAGGAGAAGAAGAGAGAGCATCCCAGGAGATGGAAGAGCCTGCATGTGGGAGCTGAGGCTGGAGGGGCCAGGCACATAAATGGCCAGGTGGAAGAACAGAGTGTGAGGAGGAGGGGCAGAGAGGATGAGGAGAGGTAGCAAGGTCAAGATCAGGCAAGGCCTCACATAGGCCATCTTAAATATTGGGTAGTTGGTCCTAAGAAAACGGGACGCCACTAAGGATTTTAAGAAGGACAACAACATGGTTGGGATTTTATTGAGAAGCATCACTCAGCACAGTGAGGATAATGAATTGAAAAAGGCAAAATGGCCCTAAGCGGTTTGGCTGGGTGGATAGGGCGCTTTCCTGCGGACTGAAGGGTCCCAGGTTCGATTCTGGTCAAGGGCATGTACCTTGGTTGCGGTCACATCACCAGTAGGAGGTGTGCAGGAGGCAGCTGATCGATGTTTCTCGCACATTGATGTTTCTAACTCTCTATCCCTCTCCCTTCCTGTCAGTAAACAATCAATAAAATATATATTTTTTAAAACTATAAGGGCGCTTTCCTGCGGACTGAAGGGTCCCAGGTTCGATTCTGGTCAAGGGCATGTACCTTGGTTGCGGTCACATCACCAGTAGGAGGTGTGCAGGAGGCAGCTGATCGATGTTTCTCGCACATTGATGTTTCTAACTCTCTATCCCTCTCCCTTCCTGTCAGTAAAAAATCAATAAAATATATATATTTTAAAACTATAAGAAAAAGGCAAAAGTGAAAGCAGGGAAACTAGACGCTACACGGTAGACCTGGTAAGAAATGAGAACAGTTGTATTAGGATGACTCAGTAGAAATGAAAACAAGCAAATAATAATAATAATCTTTACTGAGGAAGCAGAATGTAAGTACACACAGGAAGAACTGGGACAGGGGCACAGAAAGGATACCTTGATGGTTTAGGACCTAAATAACTAGACCGAGGATGTGCCATTTGCAGAAACAGAGAATACTTGAGGGGGAGGAGCTGGGTGGAATACTGAGAGATAAGGGCACATGAGTTCAGTGCTACACAGGCTAAGTCAGAGATAGCTGTGAGATATTCGAGCGGAGAGAACCAGTAACCAGTTGGATATATGAGGTACCACACATGAATGAAGATCATTCTAGATTATAGCAAACACTCTACCTTCTTTTAATTTTTTCTAGAAAAGGAATATGTTCTAGAACTTGGCTGCTCAAAAAGGAAGTTGCTAGCCACATTGGGGGCTGCTTAGATTTAAATGAATGAAAATAGATTTAAAAATTAGTTACTCAAGTGCTGACTGTGGCTAGTGACTAATGCGTTCGACATACAATGGACATTTCCATTATGGCAGAAAGTTTGATCAAACAGCTCTCCTAGGACCTCAGAGGGCTTGCTGTTTACAAGACTCAGCTCTGACCAATCTCTGGGTGAGTGTTCAGCTGTCATTCTATCAACACCAAGAAACAGAAACCTATTATACTGTGTGCCCCAGACAGAGCTTTGAGGTTGAAGAAGAAGATATGGAAAAGAAGGAATGATAATCCTTGCTATTCAGCTATATGTCTGTCTATATTTAAAAGACAGGCGCGGGATGAATGCCAGGGGAAGAGTGTGTGAGGGGCGTGGGGAGTGAACTCACATTGTAAACACATCACCAGGTCAATTGGGGCGACTCCAGTCAGATGAAAGCAGGTGCCAAAGAGGCATTACGTCTTTATTTAGTTTTTGACAAAAGAATAGGAAATGGATTCATGAAAAGAGAGGGCAAGAGGGCAACTCAAGTGGGGAAACCATTTTCTTCAAAAGGGGGGTGGACCTTTGGAAAGCCAACCGTGTTTTTCTGAAGGAAACAGAATCTGTGCTGAACTGCATACGATACCGAGTCATGAGGGAGAGCCCTTGGGGGACAAGTAGCAGCATTAATTGTGCGTTGACTTAACACTGTGGCTAACACAGACCCCGAGCTAACCACTGGGGATATAAATAGTGATGGGACCCTGATCTTGTACTCAAGGAGGTTCCAGTCTAAACCCCCACCATCAACTACCAGGCGGTCAGGATAAGACAGCCGAAAAAAAAAATAGGTTTTACGAGATATGTTCTTGCTCAACAAGCATGCAAACTAAACAGCATATTTGCAATATGCAAAGGCATGCATCTCACCAAAAGTATATATTCAAAAAGTACCCTGTCCACAGGTGCCTGAACTGTGGACGAAACTGGTAAACACAAGAGGGTCCTTGAATGAGAGATGATGGGACAGAGCGGACATTCGAATGCTTCTCCTGTGAGCGTTTTCACTGACTTCATTCCTTTTTTTAACCAAATTAACAGGCCACGGGCTGCATGGCACCGTTTGGGTTACTCTTCAGCATGTCAGGTTTTTAGAATATATTCATAACGTAAGCCATAGCTCCAAGTCCACAGAGCACTGCGGAGCATTAAGTTCAAGGTTAACGTTCGCCCTCCCATGAAGGAACGTGAGGCTGGAAGGAATTTTCTGGCTTTCACAGGTGGTGACTGGGTTTCAGGCCTCGGGGAAGACCTCTCCGATTTCAGGATGAAGATGGAAACCTCTATGATGCCACCTTTTATGGCTTTTCCTTTGTGTTGTATAGCCATGCCTTTCACTGAAATGTCATTTTCCATTAGAATTAACTGACATTTCTTTTCCGCTGATTGCTGGGTGATACTACTAAATAAAATACTTACCTTTAAACATGTATGAACATATTTAAATTCCTTCAGCTGTGTTGCCATGTACTTTGTACCCGTTTTTATTGGCATAACTATCCACTTGTACAAGGGCTAGCTAAATAGAAAAACACTCGAATGGGTTCTATTTTGGTAGTGTTGGTTTTTTTTAATGTATTTGCTTTACTTGCCTCTACGGATGGAATTTAGCCACATTACTCACTGCGCACTAAATTTCTTGTGTTTTGTTGCCTACTGTAACACTAATGCCAGCATTTTTCTTCTTAGCTGCTTTTTCTCAGGGTTATCAGAATATTGCTGCATATGCAGACCCGATGATTTCCTACAAGCTTCTAATACATCCTCTGCCACATTTCCATTCTAAAACGTTCACTCATGGTTTAAAAACACTTAAAATGTGCAAAGTAAAGTGCTTCATTTATTTTCCAAATCATTTTCCTCTGGAGTTGAAATGTGTCTTAAATCTTAGCTTTTTTATGCTGCTAGAACAGTAACTATCAAATTAGCAAAGAGTAAAACACCAGTACGGCTCTGTGCCAGTGAGGGCATCCTCACACACTGGTGGTAGGGAGGTAACTCGGCACATTTTGGCAGCCAAGGAAGAGTTAAACCAGTGGTTCCCAATCTTTTTTTGGCCATGCCCCACCTAGGCATCTCGAAAATCCTGATGTCCCCCCCCCCCCATGACATGTAATTCTTATTATTCAAAAAGTGAACTCCTCTGCAGATGGAGGAAGCCTAAAAGGACATTCACTTGGTCTAAACAAGATTCCAAAGAACATGGCATCCATGAAAGAGAAAAATAATTGAACGAAAGGACAGCTGAAGTACTGAGGAAGAAATCACTAAGAAACTGTTTAAAAAAATAATAATATGGAGTGACATGAAAATATAGCAAATAAAGTTTTAAAACATATAATAGAGAACTGAAATGCATAAATATGTCACAATATGTATTTATATATCGTATATGAGGCCCCTAGAACCATAAGAAATGCAAAAAATTCACTGTTAATAACTCCTTCTTGAATTGCCCTCCTTAAAAATCAAATTGCCCCCCTGTGGGGCATGTGCCCACGTTGGGAACCACGGAGTTAAACAGTATGCATGGCAAACCTTAAAGGTGAGAAAACCATTAATGTAGCAATTTTACATACAACAATCATCCTGGTTATGATATTCACTTCAATGCAATTGATAAGTGCCAAAAAATTAGAACAATATGATTATTAATAATAGAAGACTAAATAAATTATAGCACATTCAATGGTGAAATTGGTGGAGCCATTAAAAAGGGTTGTTAGAAATGGATTTGATGACATAGAAAGGTGGTCCTGATACAACCATATCTCTGGAATAACAGCATTTGTTTTCAGTGTGTGTGTGTGTGTGTACACAGCAAATATCTGGAAGAATGGGGGATTAACAGTGTTTTCTGTTGAGCCCTTTTTTCTCTTCTATTCTTATCTACGTGTTCTAACTTTCTATACTAATAAAAGGGTAATATGCTAATTAGACCAGGCTGACGGGCCATCTTCCAGACAAAACCATGTGGTGGGGACCCAGGCAACAGGCAGCTAGGGGCGATCAGGCCAGCAGGGGAGGGCAGTTGGGGGCATTAGGCAGGCAGGCAGGTGAGTGGTTAGGAGCCAGTGATTCTGGATTTCGAGAGGGATGTCTGACTGCTGGTTTAGGAACAATCCCAAAGGATTGGAAAGGGTGCAGGCCAGGCTGAGGGGCAACCCCCATGCATGAATTTCATGCACTGGGCCTCTAGTATATAATAAACATGTATGGCTCTTGTGGTTAAAACATTACATTTTTTAAACAGCTACCATTAGACTCTTTATACTAAATTGCCCTGCCTCGAGGCACAGAGGCTCTGAACCCACCTAGCAAGCATGGCTCATGAGGCCCAGGATCTGATGACCACCCTCCCTCCCAACCCTGGTCCTGGCTCAGCTGTCCCTGCCACAGCCAGGCTCCTGCTCACCAGGCTGTCCTGGATGCACGGGGTCTCCACCAGCCTCCGGACTCCATTCTCCACGGTGACTCCCAGCCAGTTGAGCGCTGCCCAGCACCAGAGGTAGTCGTGCCCACCATGCCAGTAGCTCACAAATGCAAAAGTCATCGCCGTGGAAAACAGTGTCCCCAGCAGGCCGTGCTGGGACCCGCCCACGGGAATGTACACATACCTAGAGAAAGAAGAGGCTGTTAGGAGCCATGCAAAGGGCTGTCCCTGCAATACACCCGGTCCCCTGACCTGACTCTTCTATCACACGGTGACACTCACCGTGAGCAGACCCGCCCCTATTCCAGGAGGCCACAGAGCACTCCTCGAATTCTCCCATCATGCAAGGAGCTGGCAAAAACATAGGCCTCGGCCCTGCGGGGCTCTGGGTTAAATGCGCACACGGTCAAAGAGCTCTCGTTACCATAGCAAACGGCACTTACAAGAGGCCGGGTGAGGAGTAATGGACTTTGTTTCTACAAGGGATGTGTCCAACCTGGAAAGCCAACCACAGGATGGAGTGAGGCTCTGGCTACTTGGGGACACCAACATTCAAGGCAGGCAGGCGTGTCCTTTACAGCTCAGATTATTAAGTTTATGGTAAACCCAGTACTTAAGCACAGTTGCAGAAACGGCAGGAGCCCGTGCAGAGGAGGGATGCCAAGGCCGGTTCCTCAGCTTTCCAGGCAAGTTGCCCGGAGGCAGGAGTGAATTCACAAGTGAGGAGAAGAGCTCTGTGCTCAGAGGCAGCCAAATTATCACCCCAAATGCACAGCCTTCCCGGGGTACGTTCTCTACTGCCGAGACAGCGTCTGGCTGCACAGAAGCGGGCCCGTGTTCTCCGATCAGGATTTCCTTCTGGAGCTGGACAAGATGCACACCATGGGTTGGCAGGGCCTGCAGAGCTAGGTACATACCCTTTACAATCTGTCCTGTCTGTATATTAATTTTTGTGCCAAATTTCATTTTGAAAATCATTTTTGAATAGGACATTTTTATAAGAAAGCCAAAGTATAAAAATAAAAGCCATTCCTCAGTCAATAAAAAAATATTTCAGAAGACTGTATGATCGCAATGATTTAAAAATGTCCTCCTTTACTCTCAAATATGCTCCAGTTTAGATAATAAATTACATGATCAGCTTAGATAGCCCCGTTTTATGGGTGAGAAAACTGAGGCTGAGAAGCAAACTTGCCCAAGGCAGATGGCCAGGAAGGAGCAGAGCCAACCTGCATCTATGGCACCAACGGTAATGTTTCCCATCACACCTCTGGGTTTATTTTGAAAACCCTCTATTTTACACCCCGGTCTGTAACAAACCAGAACGCACGGGAGAATGTAGCCATTTCAGAAATAAGTGAAGCAACGCAAATACTTTCTCCTGTGCAGAAACAAGACCATCTTGACAATCCAATTAGCAAATATGTACCAAGCATTCGCTACAGGTTAAGGGATCCTCCATCTGCTGTCAAATATTTAGCTAGGCCTCCAGGGCAGTCCCTGGTATCATGGGAAACACAGCGACATAAGACAATGGCCCTGCCAACAGGACAGGTGTAGCTCACGGTGAAACAATAGCAAACGCGGAAGCTGGGTGATATGATATAAGGTAGACCAGGAGGGTTTCAGAGATCGGAGAAGGGGGTCTCTGGAGTGGAGGCAAGTGGGGTAAGGAAAGCTTAACAGCAAAGGTCCCCACCCTGGCAAGGCCTACAGGATGAGTTTTTCTAGGCTAAAGGGAGAAGGCTGGGTGCTGCACCATGGGCTTGGAAGGGCTGGGCAAATGAGCCAGAAAAGCTGACAGCCCCAAGCACAGTGGTTTTCGTTGGTGTTCTGCTGCCCCCTAGAGGCTATTTGATTATTGGTCTAGAGTTCTCAGCAGAGGACCACAATTCTCAGTCTGGACTGGGCGTAACCGCTGCCCATCACCACACTCCATCCGGCTGGACTTATGCGGTCAAACTTGTCTGTAAGGAGGCTGTATGTAAAAAAAAAAAAAAAAAGAGGGGTGGTCAAACCGATTTTAAAACATCTGAGGAATGACTACTATTTATAGAAACTGCAGGTAACTGTTTTATACAAGTTAATAGTAATACGAATACTCTTCTCACCTAACATAACTGTTTCGTGGTGAATTTTCATTCTGTCTCACTGTCCTACAGGGAGCTCCACCGGACATGTCAGAAAACCCCGCACAGCACAGAAACCTCCCGTCATCCGCACCCGTGGGCCTTCATATTGGACCCAACTCCAAAGGAACGTGTCTTCAAGCTTGTGACGAGGAAGCATCCGCCCAGAACTACATGCTCAGCTATTTTAGGCGTCTCCTGGCACGATGGCTGTGTGACTTTGCCTTCTAGCGGACAGCCGACAAGAATTCCTTTCACTGTGGAAATTCAGGCATGGCAGGTCTCCAAGGACATGCGTCTGCTTGTTTGAAACCAGAGGAGGGTCTGGTCTCCAGGCTGGAAGATCAACATCCCTTCTTCACGCTTAGCTTCTGGAAGGCAGCAGGTGTGGCAGGAGGAGAGTAAGCAGGTTATTTCCTTTTGACAAACTCCACCAACCTTGTGTCATCTCCGTGATTCATAACGACAGAAATGTCTCTCTCTGAGAAAAGCAGCCGTGCGGCCCCACTTCCTGAGATCCGCTGCGCGGTGAAATTGATTTCCCCATGGAAGAAAGCGCCACTTTATCAACAAAGCACAAATGAAAGATCTCTCGTGTCAGTGATCGTGTGAGCGCGGGTGTGCCCAGGGCCGCCCCGCCGGCCGGCTTCGCTGGTCACCGCCTGCAGAGACGCTGCTTGGGGAAGCTGGCACCCGCTGCAGCCACTTCTTCATGTCAAGCCATCTCACAGAATCAGCACAACCCAGCAACACCCCTCTCCCCCCGGAGAGTAACCTGGGTAAAATGCGGATGCTATTAATAACGTCTGCCCTTTACTGGATGTCTGTGAGCCAGGTGCCTCATATATACCATTCCTAATCATTAAAGCCACCTTGCAAGGAACCACTGGCCAGGAGAGATGAAATCTGGATCTAGGTCCTAGGACGTTCTGGCTTCTGCACCCCCAGGCCCGTGTGCTATTAAGCCATTGATCTTGGTGGGACCGTTTCTTGGTGATGTTTTCCTCTTGTTTAACCAACTCTACAAAGCAGTCTCCACAGAAGCATCCACTGGTATTTTATTAGCTAAAGAAATGTCCTCTTAGGGAAGGAATCTTGCTCGGACTTCAAAGGAGGGTGGGCCGAAAAGCTCTGTTTCAGAGGCCAGAGGTGTACGTTCCATTTTTAAACAAACTGGTCTCCTTCTGCCCCACGAGCAGAGCTTACACCTGCTGCCCCGACCCGGCTGCGTCCTGCAGCTGTCTGACTGTGTGGGAAGTGGGCATGAGAAGCTGGTGGTTGGGGTTGTTGCTGAGCGGGTGTATGTGAAGGGAGAAGATACCTATTTCCCTCATACCCACTATGACAAACTCGGGAATATGCCTCGCCGTTGGGACAGGGGTGGTAAGAATCCATGTGGTAAGTACACTCACCTTAAAACCACATGCTCCCTTTTTCCGGGGATCCCACTCCCTTTTCCCTGGCGTGCCACAGCATCCTCAAACTCCCTGCTGAGGACCAATCCCCGACCTCAAGATAAGAGCACAGGGCACCTAAGATACTGGGTTTCACTGTCCCGGGGACTAAGTCCAGGTGGGGCTGCAGGTGCCCAGTCTCCAAGTACCTACTGCTTGGCAGGGCGGAGGCCAACACTGGCTGGCATCCTTCTCCAGCTCTGCCTGACCTTCCCACCCTCGTTTCCCAGTAGTTCTCCTACGAAATCTAAGGTCCTGAGCAAATGGGGTTCTCACGCCTCCATCCTCTCTGATTTCCCCGTTTCTATTCAGTCTACAAATTCAGCTGATTCTCTCCACCTCCCCATGAAGTCTCTTTTGAATATTCCAGCTCTCTATTTAACCCAGAGAACCTACTGTTAGTACCACTGATTGAACAGTTATTCACCAAAAGATGTCTTCTCTGTTAAGGTTGTCATTTTAACCGAGTGTAAAATTCCTCGGGCAGTACTAGAGGGATGTGTGTGTGTGTGTGCACATGTGCGTGCGCACCCATATACACATGGTAGTTACTAATCAGCAGTATTTCTATATCTAAGACATGATTTCCATTTACTTTTCATAGCCTCCCACAGTTTTTAAACTTGTGATAAAGGTCACCACTGCCACAGGCCCATCGTGAGCAATTAGGAACTAAGAGATGATTATAAGGTCCTGCCCCAGTTATTGGGGGAGACTTCGGGGGACACCGATGCCCGAGAACACAGAGACTTGAGGGGCCCTGAAACCTCTCCACACTTGGTGATCCTACTTATCCTCGCAAAGTCACAAGCATGTGGCCCCACCTCTGGAACAATCCCAACCTCAAGAGATTCCCAAACTGAAAAGTCCCAGCCTTTCACAGACTAGAGTCCGCAGTGGCTGGGAGAGGCAAGACTTCCAGCTGCATCACACTGGTGGTGACGTGGCCTCATCTCGCTTCACCTGGGCTCTGAAATGGGCTCCTGCTCAGAGGTCTTCGTAAAGCTGGCCCTGCTATCCAGGAGCCCGCTCTCACGGGCAGTGGTTCCCCGGGTGCAACCCTGGCTCTGGCCCTGGCCTTGGGCCGCGTTGAGTTCTCTTTCTTCCAGCCCAGGGATGACACACTGGCCCGATTCTTATTCTCTCGGTAGTGGCCAAAGGCCCACGTCTAGTTCTCACCACGGGAGCTGCAGATCTACTTATGAAAAGTTTTCAAAGATGCACACAGAAAAGAATATAATTTACTTGCAATATATTCCTGTTTAGTATATAGACCATAATGAAATTTTAATAAGTAAAAAAGCAGCAATTGGTTAACGGGCAACAGTAGACTTTACCATCTTCAGAAGGCTAAGAGAAGTCCACTTCAAAGCAGAGGGCACATGCTGAGGGGGGCTAGCTCTCAGCTCTTTTACCAAAAGATGCTGGCTCTAAGTTTTATACGCACTTCTGAAAAATTGCCTATTAAAAATGCCATGCCCTATTCGGCAACAGAACATTGTGTAATTTATAAAATAGAGATCAAACTCAGGCGATAGTCTACATTTAAAGTTCTACATTTGTGTGATTAGATGCCAACAAATAAAAAATAATTAATCTGTTCATTCCACAAAGCCTGTGGCTCAGTGGGTTGAAGTGCTGAGCTGATGAACTCAAGCCTGTAACTTCCATCCTAGAGAAAGTCCACTCTGCCTCATAGAGCAAATGCTAGCTCTTCAGAAGCTTCTCTTCTCACTGCAGAAGAAGCTGAGAGCATGAATGGCTCAGCCCCGTTGTCATCACTAGACCCGACCGGAGCAGCAACAGCCACAGAGCTCAGGACAAGAAGGAGGGCAGTGCCTGAGAGACAGAGATAGATACTCTGCCACTTACCGAGCTCTGTAACCTTGAACTTGGCAGTTAAGCCTGGTCCACTTAAGTGTGCACACTGAGTTTATTCTGGGAGCACTAGAACTTTCTTGGCTATGACCTGCTGTGAAGATCAGATGAGACTGTGTGTGTGTGTGTGTGTGTGTGTGTGTGTGTGTGTGTGTGTAAGAAGCTTGGAGATTTTAACACTCACATACTTTCTAATAACGAGCCAGCAGTGGTGAGCTTGCATTCAGGAAAACACACAATGCCATTAACATAATGATTAGTATCCCTGTATCTTTCATAAGCATTTGAAAGCACCAAGGCCTCTGGCCTGCTTGCTCAGGGATGTTCTTTACTTACAACCATCAGCCTTAAGTATGCCACCATCAGAACCAGATGGCTTGGTGCCAAGAGGTCCAAGATATGGATTCGACACCCACGTCAGCCTGTTGACTATGCTTAACCCAGAAGGCAGGCAGCTGTTCTCCAAACATCTGCTATTGGTGATGAGGGGCCTGCAAAGGGCTTGCCGGTGGGTCGGGGGAAGCAGCCCCACCACAAGGGGCTTCGTCACCAACATTTCACCTTCACTCACCACGGCTCCTCGACTCACGAAAGTCACCTGGCCGAGTCCTTTCCTTGTGAGGGGTGACTGCTGTGTGGGCAGGGCCAGAGGAAGTGCTTACCCCAGTGTACCCATTCAGCCACTACAAAGCAGGGAATGAATGGCTCAGCCCAGAACAACAACAGCCACAAAGCCCAAGACAAGAATGTTTGCGTCTTGGCAATATATGAGTCTTTGCAGAATGACCATCCTCACATTACAGACTGAAAATGCAACCACCACCACCACCACCAAACAGAAAGGAACAGACATCGCTTTAAGGCACCATTCTTCAAAATTAGCTCCCAGGCACAAAGGGGGATGGGAAGGCCCGGGGGGGGGGAGGGGACACCAGGAAGGAGTGCCCACGACTGCCCTCCATGGGGTTGCTAACCCACTTCTGCTTGAGAGCGCACTGAAGCCTCGCCATCCCCAGGGCTCCCGGGCCCATGTCTATTTTGGGTTATAAATAAACAGCCCGTGAAACGGATTCTTTGGGGGTCTGAGCAAAAGAGACAGCGCAGGGGTTTATTCTCTTTAGTACCGTGGAACTGAGTCTAATCGCTAATAAAAAGGTCCTCGAAGCCTCTGTTTAATAACCACCAAGATTTCCTGGCTGCCTGCCTGTCTTCCCACCTGGCTCCCGAGAGAATGCAGCTAAAAGCATTTACAAGCTGCCCTCGGCCAGATGGAAAGGGGCAGCGTCTGAAAAGCCAGACATAAAAGGGCAAACCGGGCATACGTATAATGTCGATGTGAGTGACCCCCCCCCCAACCCATCTCATCAGCAGAGGGAGAGGGTTGGGGGAGGGTCCGATCCCCCGCTGCTCCCGACATATTTCTCCACCTTTGCTTCATCAGTAGATCCCAAACTGGGATCAAATTTACAACCATCCTGGGCACATCCCGCCTCTTAGCAGGGGTACTATTCCTCCCGGGTACTGCCCTCTGATCTCTGCCTTTCACCCACATCCAATTCAGTGCCACCCCTGCTGGTGCTCATCTTCTTTCTCATTTATTATGGCTGCCAGGAAAGCATTCACTATAGAGTAAACTAGTACAACTCAACCGTGACCGTGCTGGTCCGACGCCAGAACTACCCAAAAGAAAAGAGATTTAACCAAGAGCAAAAGTTCAGTGTTAGATGGTTAAAAAATCCAAGCACCCTAGGTGGGAGGTTCAAGTCTTGTGATGGTAATTTGAAAAGCCTCAAATGAAGCCATGGACAAGCCCATCAATATTGGATATGGGTGAGGGGAAGGCCAACAGGTGTGTGTGTGTGACTTTGACCTTTTGCTGGCTTAAGTTTTTGACAAAACCTCGTCCCTTGCCACAAATGTCACTTCTAAGTCCAGCGTGTATCTTGGCCACAAGAGATGTGGTGTGGAATCAGGACCATTATAGGACATGAATGAATGAAAACACACACACACACACACACACACACACACACCAAGTGTCTTAGAGCCCAGAGGAGGTGGGTGGGTAAGCAGGGGCCACAGCTTTCAGTGACACTCCCTCCTCTGGGCCTTGGTTTAACACTGGGAAGAGTTCAGGGGCTGGGGGAAAGCATTTGGGATATAGGAAGACTGTTGTTGAAGGGTTATGCCGATCCCGACGGTGTGCTGTTCAGTTGGTTTCCGCTAAAGCAGAAAGGACCCGTCTTCTCAGCGGGATTTGCAGGACATGAAGCTCCTGAGACATCAGCTCCTGCCGCCTCTTGCCCCCCACTTCTGCTGCCATGAAGCTAACTCGTGAATTAACATGAAATGCGTGAGAAGATGGTTATCTGAAGGAAGGCCAAGGTGAATCTTGACTCAAGGTTGACAATTCCTTCCTTATCAGCAAATTTCTACCCCCAACTGACCTGTTTTGATAGTCTGGACTTGCTTAGAGAGTGACAGCCCGTTGGTAATAAACATGCTCATCTGGGGTGCCTATCGATGGGGTTCAATGTCCAGAAAAGGAGAAAAGTGGGAGAAAATGGCAGCGGGTATCATGTGGGCACCACTATCAAAACACTGCATTCCAAACTATTTTCAGGAGGAAGAAGACAAAGGTCTCGGGCACTGAAGTGATTTTCAAAAAAAATAACCAAAGCGAAATGGTTGCTGGTGGGAAGGATGAGGCTGCTCCCTGTCTGGCGGAAATGAGCGCTCTGACAAATCAGCTTCGATAGAACTGTTTCAACGGCCTCTCATTCATCACAATTAGGAGGCGCCGTCCCTCTCAGACATGATACCTTCGAAGGCTGGGCACTGGCAGGGAAAACTGCTCATGCGTGGGTTTGCACGTAAATGGCAATAAATCCCCAGCAGCATCCAGCACCACCATGCCAGCGCGACATTTACGGAAACAAAGCGAGAACATCATCCCGTGCGCGGGAACGATGCCTGGTAAGCATTTTCCCCCTAATGCGGTGAGAGCCGCCTAGATGACGCTGCTTAGTCAGTAGACCCGTGGTAATTGGATGGACTCTTGAGTGTGCATTAGAGATTAATATTTTAAGAGGTGGCATTTTACGGAGACAGTCTAAGGATGACATTCAATGTACACCATGAAAGGCAGCGTCTTCTGTAGATTAAAAATGCCATCACTCGTGCAATAAAATTATAGAAATCCAAAGATGTCAGCCATGGAATTGGGTATTGCTATGGTGATCCATGCCGGAAGCAGTCGCCCCCTAGGGGGTTGGAGGAAGAATGAACCACGAGAATGAAATTGTACTTGCTCCTTAGCCTCCCTCTCAAGTGGGGTCAAGATGAGGAAAGATGTTTTAAGGGCGAAGGGGTCTCGTGCTTGACTTTTGCCTTATTCCTGAGAAAAGCAGAGAGGATGCAGGGTCATCAAGACCTGCTCACTACAGATGCTCCTGTGGCTGCAGAAGGAGGACATATCTTCTCAGGAAGCAGAGAGGCAGCTGGGTTCAAATGAAAGAAGTGATTACATGGAGGTCAAAGAGCAAGAGACCCCCTTGGAGCTCCTTGTGCGCCCTAGAGCCTCACCAGCCCAGGCTACATGCATGAACACAAATCTAAGGCCCAGTAACCAATCCAGCGGGTCTGGCCTCCCGCACCATTAGCTTTCCAGAAGAGGAAGGCAAGGGCCTGGTGGGTGCAATCTATCTGGGTCCTGTGCCCAAGCACAAGGTAGAAGGCAGAAGGAAACTGACTTGGTGTTTCCCATCTTCACCTTAGGTGGCACAGATGAGGAAGTTTACTTTGAGAGCTCAATAAACAGACCCTTTTTCAATTCCATGGCCAAGGCTAAGAGATAGGGAGCCTCTTCCAGAACATTCCCTCTTCTTCTAAATAGAGTCTCTGGAACCTTCCAGGAGAGAGGGGTGGCTGCCCATGCTGCAGAGCATGGAGATGCTACAGTGCAGCTGTGGGCTTGAGGGATGCTGGGATGGATCAGACAAAGGGGACAACCAATCTATTCCTCAGAGGTCAACTGTGGGGCTGAAATTCCCAGTCCATCTGGTTATCATCATGTCTGTGACGAATTCCTGTTGCATCACGGTTATGACAAGACCGCTGTGGCCTCAAGCTGGACTCAAGGGTACTGCCCAAAGTGACCTCTCCTGGGAGTCCGGCTTTTCAACTCTCAGTCACTTCAGTTCTCAATGTTCCAGGTCCTCAGCAAGGAGTTTGATGGGAGAATGGAAGTCTCTATACTACACCATTGTCATAGCCACTAGCCACGTGTGGCTGTTGACCGTTTGAAATGAGCTATTTTCACATAGGAGCTTGGTGTGGGGGTAAGACCTCTGGCTCCTCAGAGGGGCCCTCCAAGCCAAGATATCCTTACAGATTATTATCTACCACATATGGGTGTGGGACCAGCCCATTCTCATCTCCCACTTCTACCAGTCTTGATGTGGCTTCTTCTTTAGATCCTTAGTTGCAGAACTTCCAGTTAGCTTTATTTCAGGAGGTTCAGAATAATGGTTGTTATGTAGTTTAGTTGTAATTTTGATGTGGTTGTGGGATGATGGGAGTACTGCATTTTCAAGATAGTTAATATTTAATCTAATATTTCTTAGCTCTTAAAATATCTATTGAGTCCCTAGGAGGTGACAGTCACCATG
The DNA here is from genome assembly GCF_000327345.1 of Myotis davidii. Classification (NCBI taxonomy): domain Eukaryota; kingdom Metazoa; phylum Chordata; class Mammalia; order Chiroptera; family Vespertilionidae; genus Myotis; species Myotis davidii. The sequence continues at coordinate 261,236 of NW_006296279.1, read as the reverse complement.
TGCGGTGCTTTAGGCAGTGTTTCATTTGATTTAGATGGTACTTTAGCAGTTTTTAGTGCCTCAGACTCATTTTTGTGAACCTAAATTATCATTGTAGCAGAAAAGCATGACAGTTCTAGATAACAGAACATCCAAATCACTATGAGATGGCAAAAAATACAATGCATTTCCACTCAAATAAATCTGGTGGAATCTTATTATAACCTCTCAAAGTCCCAAGGACAAGTAAATTAATCCCCCCATTGTTGGCACAAAGGATCCTAGAGATAGAAAGGATGTGAAAAGCCATCTGTGTATGGGTGCCCCGGACTTCGTCCACACCAGCAATCTTCCAGCTACATACACCTCAACATACTCAGTGACCAAGAATTCTTGAGTTTTGGAAACAGACTTTTCTACCTTTCTGAGACATTTTAGACTGGAGAGAATGTGCTTTTCCTTAATTTTCACCAGTTGATTCTGGTCCTCCTCTCTGAAGCAAGTCCCCCCCTCACCCTCCCCCACCCCCTGCCCCGCAGTCTGTGAAGTATCCGATGAAGGTTCTCATCTCTCTGCAAAGGCTTAATTTTGCAGGCAAAATATCTTCCTTTATCCATTCTGTTACACCTGGTTCCAAACCTCCTATCATAGTTTCCCTTTTTCCAGATATTTCCTCATTTGTCTGTGTTCCTCTGGGATTGTGGTGAACATTTATGAAATGGCATTAATAATAAAGAATGGACTAGAAATGCCCCCATTCTTTTCTAACCATCTATTCAGGTCAACAAATATTTTTTAAGCACCTATAATGTGCCACGTATGGCGCTAAACCCTGGAGACATTCAAGAAGATGGCACATAAAATTGCCCTCATAGAGTTTACATCCAACCTATTACACTGCTGAAGCCGGTGTTGCTGGGCAACCTAATCTCGTACCAAAATTTTCATCTACTCCTTTCCTGAGAAAGTCAACACCAATATATAAGAGTGCCCTCATCTTCCTCACTAGCCACATCCATCTTCATCTCCATTGGCACCTATGCACTGAGTCATCTGTGTTCCCAGAGTGGAAAAGGTGTCTTCTCCATGACTGAGGCTAACTCTTCTCTTTGGTTCTATCCCCGAGGTCTCCTGAGGGGTCATGCTCCATCAGTTATCTCCCTCTCACCTTGTGCCTTTAGCCAGCTTGTCCGAACTGGTTCTCTCCTTGGCATAAAGACATATTCCAGTCCCTCCCATTTTATAAACACTTTTTGTTCAATCCTAACTTCTACTTCTTCAGCTTCAATCCCAATGACCTTTCTTGATGGCCAAGTATTTCAAGATCCTTTAAAAAGCAGTGTATACCTTGTCTCTAAGTTCTCCCCTCCTATTCTTCAAACAACTTTTCTCAAGGCCATTTAATGGCCTCCAGGTTACAAAAGCTAATAAATATATTTACATCTTTCTGTTACTTGTCTGTTATATTTGACATTGACTGTGCCTTCCATTTTCCCCCTTTGATAATTTCTGATTTGTCTTGCCACTCTAGTACTACTTACATTCATTAGAGAAAGTTTATAAATAGACATAAAATTCCAGGAATAACTACCAATGACTTTTTTAGTATATGTCCTCTTTGACATTTTTCTATAAATATGCATAGATACATACTTCTTGTAAGAATAGGATCGCAAATGAGCCGCTGGGAAATTGCTCTGTTCACCTAATCTATCGTGAGCATCCTTCCGTTTCCTTGCCTTCCTTATTTACATCCTTTCCTCCCTTGGCTCCAGTGAGCCCACTCTGTTTTCCTTTTGCCTCCAGAGCCACCACTTCTCAGTCTCCATCACAGGCTTCTCGCTGGAGGCTGCCTCAGCACATTACAAAGCCGTCAGTGGGGTGTGGGTTCACCTATCAGCCAGTGGGCAGCCACACACAGAGCAGGCAAACCGTGATGCGAACACAGAGGACATGCTCAAGGAAAGCTGCTAAACTAATCCGGCAGCAAGAGAAAGGGGAAGAAGAGCTCTGAGAGGGACCTGCTGGGGAAAGGACTCTGCCAAAGTGAAGGCCAACGTGAGGGCAAGGAAAAGGAGAAGGGAGGGTGAAGGAAATACGACAGAGAAGCATCAAAACCACTCTCTCTCCTTCACACCATTGTTGAGAGCTGGATCTGCCACACAGTTGCTGAAATGTACTACCAAACAGGCAAGCAGTAGCTCCCAGCTGCTCCCCCTCCACACCCGCCAACCCCTGCAATCAGCCTCCAGCAGTCACTGTGGGTGAGAACCCTGTGAGGTGGCCCTGCAGACACTCCCCCTGGATTTCACTCCTGCACAGTTGAAAACTCTTCCCCACCACGCTTCCTCCCCACTATCTCATGAATTGCCTTTCAGCCCCCTCACCCCAGTTTCACCTTTCAGCCCCTTCCAGATTAACGTCATTCTTCTGCAAAACACAAACGGTGACCCCTGTGCTCTCACACAATCTTTTCTGCTAGTCTTAATTTCTTACCTTTTTTATAACTACAGTGGGACCTTGACTTATGAGTGTCCCGACTAACAAGTTTTTTGAGATACCAGCTGTCTCTCAGCCGATTTTTTGCATTGAGTTGACAGAGTAATTTGAGTTAACGAGCTCCTTAACAAGCTCGGTCTCAGAACGAATTAAACTCATAAATCAAGGCCCCACTGTACATTTGGTTCTCTATATCCATGGGTTTTGCATCCATGGATTCAACCAACTGTGGATGAAATCAGTATTTCCGATCCGTTGGGAAGCCACGGATGTGGAGGGCCAATTGCATGCACTGTTCTATACCATTTTATATAAGGGACTTGAACTCCCTCGGTTTGGTGCAGGGGGCCCTGGAAGCAATGTCCCACAGATAATGAGGGACAACTGTAGACCAGTCTTCAATTGCTTCATTTTCATTTTTTAAATATACTTTTATTTCTTTCACAGAGGGAGAGAGAGAGATAAAAACATCAATGATGAGAGAGAATCATTGATTGGCCGCCTCCTGAAAGCCCAATAGTGGGGATCGAGCCCGCAACCCAGGCATGTGCCCTGACCTGGAATTGAACTGTGACCTCCTGGCTCATAGGTTGACACTCAACCACTGAGCCATGCTGGTGGGACAATTGCTTCATTTTCTTGACTCTACTGGAACAGCATATGGACTGAGACCTAGTCTATTACTTGAATCTATTTCCTCAATACACTTTTGTATTTCCTCTGGGTGTTTACCAGAATTAGTTGGTCTAGGGGCATTAAAGTGCAGTGGTTACGAACATGGGTTCTCCCCTGGGTTCTAATCCCACCTTTACTTACTAGCAGTGAGGCTCTGGGCCTCAGGTTCCTGGTAGGTAGAATGGAGGTAGTAATAAAACCCACCTCATAGAGATGCTATACAGATTAACTGAGGTACTGAATGTAAGGAGCTTAGAACAGTGCCTGGCATACAGCAAGCACTCAATAGATGTCAGGTGTCAGCTGTGACGAAGAAAACACGCGTCAGTAGAAGCCCAGTGAAGAGAAATCAGGGATCCTGCTCCTCTGGCCAATGCATTAATGTCCTCACATCTAAAGAATGGTCAGAGTTCCACACCGCCCCCACCTCTTGGCCCTTGGTGGCTGGATTAAAAGCACTCTGTTCTTCATGAGCATCTCATTCCTTAATACGCCAGATAAACAGATGCCCTCAATGTCAACACTTCAGAGTGGACAAATAGACACTATTCCCAAATACCTTCTCTAATTAGCATTTGTCTGATTTGTACAGCGACTATATTTCACATTAGAGTGATCTAAAAATAGCAGCAAATCCCCTAAGTGTGCAACAGATAACCTAAAATTGAACTGGTTTATTGCCGATATTTGAGCATTGTTAATTCTGTAAATAAGGCTTCACTAGTCCTATTGTAGCAGGGCTCTGTAATGGTTGATATAATATGATGAAGTTCACATCCCATTCAGTTAGTGTCCGTCATATTCATTCATTCATTCATTCATTCATTCATTCACTCAGTACCAACTATGGGTGCCTACTATGCACCAACCACTGGGCTAAATGCTGGGGAAACACACATTTCATTGATGTCTCTGTTAAATTTTCATGACACCAGATAGTCTTGTAGTGGATCCATTGTCACAGTGGAACAAAGCCCTACCTCCTCTGGGTGGTCTCCCCTGAGGGTCACTACTATTCCAAACTAATCAGGTTCATGGTCTCATTAGAAATGTCTCTTAATGGAAATGCTATAATTTTTCTGACAAATTATGGAACCCGGTACACATTTCATTAATGGCACGAAAAAATACCTTCATGTTCTGGGTAGCACAAGGACCGGGTGGCTGAAAGAAGGGACCACATCTAGATAAGTCCTTGCAGGGCTGCCAGCACAGCATCACAATCCATGTCAGCCCTGCCGAGCACAGGCAGAACAGGGCTGGATCCCTGTCTCTAGCCTGTGCCCCGCAAGGACTTTCATTTGGAAGACCTGGCTATTGGTGTGGATACCGGCATCGTGTAGTGGAAAGGTGTGGGTTTAGGAGCCAGACAGGCCTGGGTCGAAATCCAAGCTTCCCTGCTTAGACTGTCAACCTAAGTTGACTCTGTAAAGTGAGCTAAAATCTATACATAATGGGTGCTGAATAATATATGCTGAATGGAGTTAAAAATTAGACCTATTACTAAATCCTGATTCACATTAACCTTTCCTGACAAACCAGCACTCAGAATCCACTCCATTGATTCTATGGTTATTTACTGAGCACCTACTATGAGCCAACCAGACACAGATTAAACGGTTCATTTCAAATTGTGAACCAGAACGTGCAAGGTCTCTGCTTTCTTGAAGCGTAAACTGGTGGACAAATGAAGAGTGATACATGTTGATTAATAATTTCTATAAAAAAATAAAGCAAGATCAGGAGCTAGACTCTGACCATCTAATTTAGGATCATAGATGACTCTGTGGTTTTCGCTACTCTTTCAAATCGTGCCTTCTAAGTCTTTAGTCCCCATGACATCTATTAGAAGCCAAGTACACAGCAAATGCTCAGCAAATTCCAGTCAACTCACCAAGAATAAAACGACTAAAGAAGGTTCTGCCAAGTAAGGCATCATCTAATTCCATGAGTTACACTTGGCATCATTACGAAATAAATAGAAGCTTTAGAAATTTAGTTTCCTCACTACTTCCAGGCCAGGATGTAGCTCATGTACTTTTCATCCTTGCAACAAATCCAACCCCAAGACAACCCCAAGCCTTGAATTTCAATTACTTTGGGTACCTTTGCCAAAGTTGCCCATCATACCACCTACCAGCCACCTGACCCCAACCTACGGATGCCTGGTCCCAAGAATGACTGGCACAATCCCGAATGGATCAGCGGCTTTGTTCCTATAGAGCTGTTTAGGAGGTATGAAGAAAGGGGCAGGTGACATTTACCCATTTGGAAATAAAAGCATGTTCCTTCCTCACTTTACCAATACTTGTAAGCCCTTCCAATCAGGAATACCTTAAAATTGACCATAAACAGGAAGAAAAAAAGTTACCAAATCCATTTCCTAACACTGGAAAGCTTATTTTTTCCTTCCCTGTCCCTAGCAATTTTCCCACTAGAATCACTAGACACTACAAACCACTCAAGCCAACAACAACAGGTGTATCAGACCCAAAGGCAAGCCCTGGCAGGTGGCAAGCGTTGGACCTACAGCCATAACGCTGCACCTTCCTTCGGGTAAAAGGCCGACGTGCCTATCTGGCTCTTCAGGAGGCCACTGGCTTTGAGCTGTTAGCCCAATGATTTCACTTAGGCTGAATCCGATACTCTTCCAGAATGAGTCATCCGATTTGTGAGTAGCTAACCCGGTTAGGAGTGAAATCTGCGGTCAACAAATTGTTATTCTCGGGCAAATTATCTGAAGTGAAATTCCATAATCTTGGTCTCATCGGGAAAAATCTCTGTCCAACTCAAAAAGCTCATCAACAATATCTACCAAACTGCCAAGCACACATGACAAGAAAGCAGACCTGCTGCGTGAGGCTTCGGGCCGCTCTGGGCCTGCGGGTGGTATAGGTGGGCATCATGGAAGGAAGGCATGTGCGGGGCTAGGAAGGCCATGAGGGGAAGGCGGCAGCACCTGTTGGCAAGACTGCAGGGGCAGCAGCCCCCGGGCCCAGGTGAGCAGCAGGGAGGTGGGAAACAGGACGGGCATGCATGCTTGCATGGTTCACTCATTTCACAGGTGTCTGGGGCTCACCATCGCTAGGGCCCGTAGTGATAAGCAAAGGAGACACGGCACAGTGCCTGTCCTGGTAGAAATGACATGTTAGCAAGGATGGGGTCACATCACAGAATCCTTTGTTTTTTTCCTTCTTTGTTTTAAGGAAATCGGGAGAAAGATACCACTTAAGAGGAAACTCTCCAAAGGCCGGGCAACATGAGATGGTACCGGAGGTGGCCGGAGGGACTGTGGCTTGTGCTCCCTCTCAGCCCCGCATGCTGGAGACTAGCTGAGAAAAGACCAAGTTTAGGGACAAGGAAGAGAGCACAGAGGACAGTAAGGAGGACAGTAAGCCACTTCTCCTTGCTGGGTTTCATAACACTTGCCAGCCCTTCTCTGGTTGGAGCCCACACACACGCATACTAATGGGAACACCAGCACCGAATTTCCTGAGGCTTCCCCGGGGCCCTATGGGCACCATTGCCATCCCCAAGTGTCGACCTGCCAATACATGAGGCATGTGCCATCACTTCGGTTGGTCTGTGGTTGGCCCCAAGGTTTCAGCCCCGTGGCTGATGGGACACCCCACTGCGTCCTGCTTTCTAATAGTTACGAGGGTAGCGGGGGGAAAGGCTGGCTGGCTTGAAACAGCACCAACGTCCCCTCTGAACACAGAGAAAAGCAGAGAATTTCTTCTTCTGACACTTCCCCAAATGCCCCAGCTCGTCTCTATCCCTACCCTCCCATGGACTCCACTGATGGGTGGCCACTCCCTTGACAGGATCTCAGTCTAATTTCAAAATTTCTCAGGCCATGTGCCCCACAACTCCAGTCTCAGACATGAACTAAACCTCCCTCCTTCCTGCACAACCCCCACCTCCCCCGCCCCCAGGCAGAAACTGTCATATGCTCTCCTGGCTTGGGGAGCAGGGGAACAAAGGATGTGGCACGTTTTTCTCCTCCCCTGGTGTGTGACACCGCTGGTGTCTTCATGGGGCTGGGGAGGAACAGGCAGAGAAAGGTCTTCTCCGGTGAGGGCTAATGGCCGGGACTCAAGTCAGCCCACCTGTGGGCTGTCCCTGCTTCTTCAACTGGCTTCTGGTTAGTTTCCCCTTGTGACAATGTGTCCAAATGCCAGTCTTCGAGGGAAGCTTTTGACGGTTCCTCGGAGGAACCAGCGCCTCCGAGGAGCTCACCGACCCCACCCCCGCCCTGCTCCCCACACGTTGGGCAAAGACCCTGCTGGCCCTGGCGCAGCTCGCTCCCTGCAAGGCGTCGCACGCCCCTGATGTATGACAACACAAACCGAGCTTGCTCCACTTGAAATTCTCAAGAAAAATACGGATCTAAGTGATGAATATTTTATCTGGGGAAGAAAACAACTTCAGGGCCATTTCTAATAACCTGTCAACCTCAGACAGGAGTGGGCGGGAGCTGGAGAGGAATGAGGTGAAGCATGGAGAAGCCAGGGCTCCAGTGAATGAGAAGGAAGAGGAGAGGAGAGGGAGAGGGGGAGGGGGAGGGGTGGGGTCAAAGGAGGGAGGGTCAGCGGGGAGGGGAGGAGGAGAGGAGAGTGTGTTGACTAGAGGATGAGCACTGCAGACAGCAAGAACCATCCTGTTAGGAGAGAAAGTCAAGGAAGGCTCCTCACAGGGAATGATGAGGCTGATAGTATTTGATGACATCCATTTACTTTCCAGCTTGAGAGCAGGAAGCCGAGTCTCTCCCTGGGAACTGCTCTCAGACAAGGACAGCTGCCTCACCCAAGGGCCAGCTCCTCCCAGGAGGCAGCTGCATCCACTGACTGGTCAAGTGGGAGGCAGTTATGAATACTTTTAATGGATTTGAGAGAGTCGTCGATTTGTTGTTCCACTTATTTATGCATTCCTAGGTTGATTCTTTTTTTTTTTTAATATATTTTATTGATTTTTCCACAGAGAGGAAGGGAGAGAGACAGAGAGTTAGAAACATCGATGAGAGAGAAACACCGATCAGCTGCCTCCTCAACACTCCCCACTGGGGATGTGCCCGCAACCCAGGCACACGCCCCTGACCGGAACCAAACCCGGGACCCCTCAGTCCGCAGGCCAACGCTCCATCCACTGAGCCAAACCGGTTTCGGCCTGGGTTGATTCTTGTATGTGCACTGACAGGGGTTGAACCCACAACCTTGGTGCGTCGGGACAAAACACTCTAACCACCTGAGCTATCCGGCCAGAGCCGAGGGAGATGGCGATTGAGGTCCAGCCTCCTTGACTCAGGGGAGGACAACTGTGAAGGGCATCCCAGCTCCAGAGTGACCCGAGGGGCCCACGGAGGGTGGCCTCTGAGCTGAGAGCAGTCCACCTTCCCCTTGTTAACCCTGCTTTCCCCACTCCTTCAAAGGTGCTGGTCCCGGGGCCCTTCCCAGTAAGGAGTCTGCACTCAAAACTCCATCTGAGTCTGTTTCCCGGGTAACCCACCATGGCAGCCGGCACGGGGATAGGCAGAGGTGTTCAAGAAGGACCTCTCAGAAGGAGGCAAGTCTGACACACAAGTTACTTCCAGTTTTTAACAAACAAAACGCTGGTAATTTGCCAGCGTTCCCCCACAGCTCTCTGAAAGGCATGCGAGGTCTGGAGGAATCCGTACGGAAAATTCCATCCTATTCCATATGAGTGCCCCGAGCTCTCTCGAAACGTGTTCTTGTCATCCTCGTTCTCCACAGCTCAGTTTATCCCAAGAAAGAACACGTCAGAGCCGTCATCGGGATACAAAGGGGGAGACAGTTACCCTCAGGGCCTGCAGTAACGCCGCGGAACAACGTGCCTGCAAACTTCTACATTTTCTTCACAGTGGCCGTGGGTGCTGGAGCAGAAAGAAAGAGAACTCAACTCCTGGCATTCCAGCTGCCTGTCAGCAAGAACAGCCTGTTTCCCTAGCAGAGTCTCTTTCGGCCACTTCTCGGAAAATCCGCTCAGGCGTAGCCGCAAGGGCCTCCAGAGACAGTAAAAATACCCGGGTCACTTTCCGAAACTCCAACCTGACCGAGTTCTTCGGGGCGGCTCCTTTCTGCAGCGCTTGCCCGTCTGGTGACAAAGGCTAAAGCCCCGCCGCGGAGGTGCCTTTGTTACCCGAGCAGCCTGGGACCGATAAACCCATTTGTTTCCCCCTCAATAAATCGTTCGTTAATGTTGCTATGACATTTGAAGTTTAAAATGGTTTTATGACTTGGGGTTTAAAAAGAATTGTTCCAATACATTTCTTATAACCGAGAGGATGCCTGGCACTTTGATTAAGTGGTTCCCTGTGACGACAGAGTTTTATCTTGAATAATGATGGGGGGAAGCATTAATCACTGAAGTCGCTGGAGGCTGGGCAGGAGACCAGCCACCCGGCTGCCTCTCGGGGAATTACTCGGAAACACAACTTAAACAACAACAACGAAATACGAATGACCAACCTTCTGGAAGGGCTCGAATTTTCAGAATCACCACTAAACCTGAGCTGTCTCTAACATGGGGCAGGATCCTGAGGAGCACACAATGCCGGGTGCCCTCCGTCCAGCAGCCCGTGGGTCGTGTGGGCAGGTATCTTCCCATTACGGCCCCGGAGAACTGCCTGGAGCTGTGGATTCTTGCCCCTCTCCTCACACTCGTCTTCATACGATTTCAGGGGCTCGGGGAGCCTTGCCAAGTCACCCGGGACTCCCTAGAGGACCACGGGCTCCGAATAGAAACCCCTGCAGAAGGCTCTGCCGGTCCATCTCCGTTTACAACCAACAAAATGCGTTCCCTGAAAGGCCTCACTGCCACCGGCTCAATACAGAACCCAGGAGAGCCTGCGGTCAAGTTCTAAGCCTTCCCACTGGTGAGTGAGTCCCCTGGTCCCCGGTGCACCAAGGGGAACGGAGCCCTGGATGTGGCTCGAGCATCAGGCTGCAGCGGGACCCCGGCCCCCAACCTCTCCACCCACCCGCCTCACCAGTTCCACCAAGTCCCCTGGTTCCTGCTCTGGTTTCGTAGCTTGGACCCTGATCCACCCTTTCCTCCCCTTTCCACCCATTTGTTCTGCGTTTGTCCATCCATTCATTCAACTTACAAAACTGTATTAGAGATGTGCTCTTTTCCAGGCCTTGTTGTAGGCTCTGCCACTGTCCCTGTTAGCCCTGGCATCCCCTTAAGCAGAGCCTCTTGAAGCATGTGGCCCTGTCCGCCACGGCACCCACCTCCAGGGCACCAACATGGGCCACCATCAGGCCCAAGGTCCCAGCTGCTTGCCTGGCCTGGGCGGCGGGGCCAGGCCCCTTTCCCGAGTGTTGGTGGGAGCTTTCCCCGAGTCTCCTGTGCCTCGGTGCCCACGCGGGAACAGTGAGAGCAGAATGGAAACACTCCGTGAGACACTGAGCCCCAGCCCCAGGACAGAATCTTGCCAGGGCTACCTCAGTCTCCAGCCTATTCAAAGGAAGCAGTGGCGGGGGTAGAGAGAAGACTCGGAGTGGAGTGGATCTGGATTCAAATCCCCTATCTGCCTGTGAGACCTCAACCACCCCGTGTTTCCTCAGTTAGGAAACAGCAACAACCCGCAATCTCTTTACTGGATTCGCACAAAGGATCTGGGGGACGGTGCTTGCCAAGACCCTGAGCACAGTGCCCGGCACTTAGTTGTTACTGTGGGGTGAGGACAGAGAGGAAGGAAGGGAAGGGAGGAGAGGGGAGGGGAGGAGAGGGGAGGTAAAAATCACCTCTCCCCACAACCATCAAAGAAAACCACGTCAATATAATATTCTGGTATATTTTTCCCAGTTTCCTTCCTAGGCAACATTGTGGATGACTACACGTTTGCTACATCATTGTAGTTACATTTAAATTCAATTATAATTCTGATGATAAATGCTACCTGGGAGAGAGGGTGTTCCGGACCATCTTTTATGTCACATTACAGGATTATCGCCTAAATTAGGAGTAATGAGCCCTAACAACGTGCTTCACTTATAAGTTTCATTCAGGTGCCACTGTGAGAAGGAACACCAAGCCCGCTGCCGTCTTCTGTGCCCTGCGAGGGGGGCTCAGACCCCGGGGTCGTTCACTAGACAACAAGTCACCTTAAGGTTGTAGGGGTGAATTAAGTGCTAAGCCTGAGGAGACTCCCACAGAGCAATCCAATCTTCACTGACTTATCACTTTTATTCTACTTCAGGAGACTTTTTTGATTAAAGGTTTCGAGGCAGTATACTTAATCCGTCCTTGATGATCTAAAAATGCCCTTGTAGCAGGAACTTTTCTTGACTGGAAGGAACAGACATGTGCTCATGTCCAAGAGGATGCACTGTAAGGACACGGGACAAACGTCAAAGGCCTCGAGGGAGCAAGAAAGGAAGTGAGACAGTTACTGTGTCTCCTTGCGTGACTTCTCTGCTTCTCTCTGACCCTGCTCTCTTCCTTCTCTCTCTCTCTCTCTCTCTCTCTCCACTCTTCCTACCACCTCAGTCTCTACTTCTCCTAGAACAGTGGTTCTCAACCTTCCTAATGCCACGAACCTTTAATACAGTTCCTCATGTTGTGGTGACCCCCAACCATAAAATTATTTTTGCTGCTACTTCCTAACTGTAATTTTGCTACTGTTATGAATCGTCATGTATATATCTGATATGCAGGATGTATTTTCATTGTTACAAATTGAACATAATTAAAGCAAAGTGATTAATCACAAAAACCATATGTAATTATATATGTGTTTTCCGATGGTCTTAGGCGACCCCTGTGAAAGGGTCGTTCGACCCCCAAAGGGGTCGCGACCCACAGGTTGAGAACCGCTGTCCTAGAAGGTTTACCTACACATCATCTGACTTGCCACGGTGCCAACGACACCCTCATCTCTGCGACTTTCAGGCTCCAGCCCTCGGTACCAACCGAAACATTGTCTCTATCCCAAAAGCCTTGAAGAAGAATCTAGTTGGCCCAGCTCATCTCTACTTTCCAGATCTTAAGTCACAGCTTACGCCCTACCTGTGTCCACTCCTGGCCCAGTGAGGTTAGCTGGAGGCCCGGGGCTCAGGGACCCCTTCAGGGGGAGGGAGCCCAGGAGAAGAGGCTTGACCACAGCCGACACCCCAAAGCGTTCTGAGAGCAGTCCTCCTGCTGCCTTCACGCATTAACACACTTCCTTCCGCTGGGCACGATATTGCTGAGCCACCATCTGTCCTCTCAGCACTCAGTCGGCGTCGTTTCACTGTGTCTGCCGCGAAGGGTCTGACATCTTTTTGCTCCTTATCCGTCACCCTGTCTTCTGCTGGGATTCTTGTACAGCATCTTCCTTCGTTCAGTCATCTCAAAATGATGGCGCTTGTGCCTTCACACGGCTCCTTTCCTGTGTATTGCATCTGTAGTATGGTCAGCCCTTTCAAGCCCAGGCCATTTTTCTTTATTGTTTAAATTGTTTCTGCTCTCCCGATTCTGGTTTCATCTTCAGGAACTTCAACCGTCCCTCGGTCATTCCTCAGAGCTGCTGTTTTCTCTCATCAGATTCTCCCCTTTGTTTTCTCCACACTCTGGAAAGCATCTCCAGGCTGCCTTCCACGCACATGTCCGTGTTCTGAGGGCCGATTCCCATCTGCACACTCTCCAAAGCGGATTTTAATTGTGTGCCTGCATCCTTACTTTCCTGTAATTCCTTCTTATTTCACCTCACTCCATATTCTTCCCTTTTTTATCTTCTATGATGGCTTGTCATTCCTATTTCTTTTATGCCACATTTTATCTTATGCGGAGAGTAAAGCATTTTTAAAGTATTTCTCCTCCTTCTTACACTAACTCACTCCACAGGGGTGCTCTTCCCTGAGACTTGGGGTGATATGCCCTGTACTTTAAATGGATTTTTTCCAATAGTTACATATTATTATTTTTTCTCTACATAAATCTTTAAGTGAAGTAAAATATAGTATCTACCAACAACTTGAAATAACTCATTTACATGATGTACAATAATAGCAAATTGTGGCATATAATGAATCCATTCTCATCAAAGTCTATATGGAGAAAAAAGAAGAATACAAAACATATACAACCACTTAAAGAAAAAATTTAATTACAAAAAAAAGAGCAAATCATTTAAAGATTTTATAGTACCGCTACAAAATTTTACAATATCACTACAAAAAAAAAATACAAAATCTCACCCCCCCCCCAAAAAAAATTACAGAACCACCGCACAGCTCTTTGTAAAATAAATAATGAGGACTTCAAATGACTGTAGTTTCTCAAGAAAGTAAAGAGGACGTTGTTGCCTTTCACTGTGTTCTCTGCCTTCTTAGTATAGTAGTCCAATCTTCCTCTCAGGCGACTCACGTGAAGAACAGACCAGGTGCCAGCACAGTCCCACCCCCGTTTCTCAGGGGTCTCCTTTCCTGGAGGGAGGGGGCCTGCCCCACTTCCTTGCTCCTCTGCCCCATTTGCCAGCATGACGCATTAAAGTGGCAATTCCCAAAGTGTTGACAGGGCCCTTTCTGTCTGCCCTGTCACCTCCAGCAGCTATTGTGGAGGATGGGGGGCGGGTACACCCGGCCGACAGGCCAGCCCCACCTCCCCGCATCCTGTCCACTCATCGTGTTGCTATTGGAGTCTCCACAGCAGAGCAGAAAGAAGGGAGGGAGAGGGAATGCAACAGTTGCATTGGGACAAAGCCAACTACTGTGTTTGCGGGGAGGGCAGCCCACTTTCCTGGTGAGCACAGAGCCTGCCTTTCTGAACTGCTGGGACAGACCTGAGGGCAGGGCCAGTATCCGTGGGCCACCGACTTCCTTTTTCGGGCCAGTTCCAAGGGCCGTGCTAAAAGAAATTTCTCATGGGGCCTGATGACAGGCAGAGTCCCAGGCTTACTTTCCGGTTTTCTTGTGCTCATCTTTTTCAGTTTTTTTAGACATGATTGCAGGCAAATGGGGAGGCTGTAGCAGAGGCCACAGACAGACATCATTTTAAACTTGAGGCCACCTTTTCCGCATCCTCTTTTAGCTACAGTTCAAAGCCGGACGTGGTGTTGATTTTACAGCAGGTGGTTCTCGACCAGGAGCAGATCTCCTCCACCCACCCCACCCGCCGGGGACACCTGCACTTTCTGCAGGCATTTCTGGTGTCACCACTGAGGGCGCTACTGGCATTTAGTGAGCAGAGGCCAGAGATGCTGCTAAACACCCGCCGGGCAAAGGGCAGCACCCCAACAATCAGCTGGTCCCACATGTGAGTAGCCCCAAGCTGGAGAAACCCTGCCTTCTCCCAAATGCCCCTCAAACACTAGCCCCTGGGTGGTTATATGACAGGTGCCTTGGCTCTTCTCCCCATCACCCGTGTCAGCCCCACATCCGTTACCTGAATGCCCAGTGACATCACTGGCTTTCTGTGCATTGGGACACATGGGTCCTTTTCCAGCTCCAACGGGAAGGAAAAGCTTCTGCCCCCTTTGGTCTTCCCACGACGTGATGCAGCACGGGAGGGACCCAGTCACTGATGGGAGGGACCCAGTCACTAACGGGAGGGACCCAGTCACTGACGGGAGGGACCCAGTCACTGACGGGAGGGACCCAGTCACTAACGGGAGGGACCCAGTCACTAACGGGAGGGACACAGTCACTAACAGGGGAGGCTGCAAAGCCGTCCACCAGCAGTAACGTGGCGCCGAGCCAGCATGACTGGGACGGCCACGCTGGGGTGGGAATGGCAGACAGCTGGCTCTCCCTGTCGGAAACTGGGGAGAACTGGACACAGTCTGTCTTATCAGTGTTGCAAGCGCTTCGAAGAGCTGCTGTGAAACTCATCTCAAAACCCCAGCAGGAGCTGTGAGCCACCCACCAGCAGCACCAGGGGCCTGAGGCTCCGGGCTGGTGAGTGGGATGGGGAGGGTCTGTCTTCCAGTCATTTACAGAGTTCATAGCAGAGGCTGTAGAGATGAGCTTACTAAAGCTTCTAAAGCATAAACCCCAATTTAAAAGAAAACATTTGTCCCAGGAATTCCACCACTTTACGGCAGTTAGACCTCGGCAGTCAGAGGGCCAGGAGCACGCAGTGGCTGACGGACAGGTATCCGCTCCCTGCCCCTCCGAGCGGCTGCGTGAGTGAGGGAGCTGCCCCGGCAGGAATGGCCCCGTGCACCCCAACACTGCTCTCCCAGGCTCCGAGGCTCAGAACGGAGGGGGTCAGGCTGTTGGCTTTCAGATTCCACGGTGTTTTTCTTTTCAGTGGCCTGGTCACAACTGAAACCAGCTGGCAATGACGCCTTATTGCTGCTGTTCTGGTTTCATCTGGAACACTGTATATTTTGTCTGCGTTTTAACTCTTGGAAATACACCCATGGGTATGCTATCTACCTAGGGATTCTCGCCCACCCTCACATAATTTTCAGCCAAAACCTTTGCTATAATTCCCATGCAGATACAGCACAAGGAGGGACACACACACACACACACACACACACACACACACACAGCAAGAGCATCCCTCTAAGTCACTTCTGTGATAAAAGGCCAGTCCACGCCTAACATCTGATGTGTGGATATAGCTATCTGTACATCAGTGACCTGCCTTCCTTCCACTATCCCTCCCCCAACCTCAGGGATTCCAGCCAATGTCCAGCAAATCGTCAGCTATGAAAGAGAGATTATTTTTATACGCCTATTAAAATTTCTACTACCTGTGACATTTCTACTACTCCTTGGAAACAGGCTATGTTTTTTCCACCTTAGGAAAGAGCATGAAGGAGTCACCATGCTGCCCAGCCCCTCGCCCGACGGGATTAGAGCAACAGGCTGGTGATTGGCCTTACAATACGTTACCATGGTCCCGAATTCTCTCTCATGGCTCATCTCACCCAGTCCTCGTGAAACCCTGGATTCAGTCTGTCTTCCCTGGCAGATAAGAAAGTGAGACTGGCACAGGCACAGGCACAACAGGTGGCAGAGGTGCTGGCGTCTGAGGCCGAGTCCTGGAACCCAGAGCCCTAGGCCCAGCCGCAGGCCTCCTCCGGGCTAGGAGTGTATCTTTCCACTGGTTCTGCCCCCAGAGCCCTCCATGCCCTTCTGTGGTGCCCCAACAGATCTGGGCAACTGCACAAAAAGCGGGCGGCTGGGCAGGAAGACTAGTTAAGGACACGTGATGCAATGCCAACCCTCTCCCAGAGAATGACTCCCAGCAGTGCATCCCGCGGAGAGCACGTCCTCGGAGAGAAAGCAAAGAGGGGTTCACCCCGTCCAGACAGCCCTTGCAGGAGGCTGGGAAGTCAGTCACAGTGGGCGTGCTTCTGTGAGGATCTCAGGATGCTTGGGATCAGGAAATGTAGACCCCCTCTATCTGGGCTTCCTCTAGGAATTCCATCATCGCTTAGATGCACAGGAAATAGGAGATGTAGGAGATTTGCTGAGTGGGGGGTGGGGGGGATGTTTTATAAAAAGAGCATGAAATTAAACAAACAAATAAATTACAAAACCCTGTGGGGAAAATGCATCTATCTCTGCTCTGTGTGGTGTGAGTAATCATCACCCCATGCCCGCAGACATCCGAGATAAATGTGACAGGAGCACACGGACCCAGCAGGGCACCAGGGCGGTGGCCCGGCATGGAGCCTGCAGGAAGAATCATTAGGCTGTGCGTGAGCCGGCAGGGCCGGGAGGAAGTCGGTTGCCCGCATGTGCCTGCTCAGTGGTGTGTAGGAGAGAAACACCTCGGAAAGCATGCAACTAATGAAGGCCCCAGCAGGTGTGGCGAGACCTGCTTCGACTTTCCGCCAAAGGCTGGCATTGCCAAGGCCCCTCGGTCCCTATGGGGCTGACAGGCAGCCACAGCGTCCCCATCACCTTCTCCCCCGTCTCTTCCCCAACCCCGCCTCCCACAGCGACGTTAGGAACCAGCATTCCGCATGGAAACTAAGCCTTCTTTTGCTCTTAGAGTCAGGGTTGATTTCTCAGAAATTTCACAAAATTTCCTGAAACCAAATGAGCAAACTCTTAATTTCCTTATTAGAGAATGTCAGGGATACCAAAGCCACAGAAAATCTCTAAGCCTCGCTTATCCTGTAGCTTCGTTGGCAGGATTACAGAACCCTTTGAAAGATCCCGATTTAAAGCAGCGAAGGCATCGCTGCGTTCCGTGGCCTCGGACACATCCCTGTTGGTAGATGCATCCACGCGGTGAGAAAGCTGCTGCTGCCAAAGGCCGGACCACAGACCCACCCCTCTCCTTTCCCTGTTACACTTGCAGTGAACGTAGCTCTCTTCTCCCTCGTGTGTATGTAACCAGCCAACTGGCAAGGGGGGTGCGAGCAGAATTTCCAGGGTCCCCATGCTGCCGGCATTATTAGAATAAACGCTCATATGTTATTCAACCCCGTCTCTGCTTACTTTGGCTCACATAGTGACAGGCGGCCTTGGACCCACTGTGTCCGGTTTCCATGGGAGGGAGGATGAGAGACCTGGTCACGGAGACTGGGCGTGGCTGCAGGAAGGGGAGACGGGCCTCTCACTCCCCAGCTGGATGCGCCAGGAACATGGTATCTGCTCTGCCTACCAGACTGGGAGGGGGGGTGGGGGGGGGGGGGGGCTGCTGAGAGGCGGCAGGGCCGAAAGAAGCCTTCCTCTCCCCCTGCTTGGTTCACGGAACGCAGATGAAGGGGACTCGTTAGAGCATCTCACCAGCACCCACGAAGAAGGGTGAGAAGATCCCAGCACCCGTTTATCACAGCGACTTAACCGCTCCTCCCTCCTCCCCCCCCACCCCCGACAAGACAGGGCTGGAGCCCAGGAGGAAAGGAAGGAGGGTCCAGAGGGAGACCACGTCGCCGCCCCACTTCGAGTCACACGCCACAGCCTGGAAAGGGCACGCGCAGGGAAAGCTCTAAATCGAACGTCTGTTTCTCTCAGGACGGTATTCCAGGATATGCCCAAGGAAGTGGCACGTCGGAGGCTCAATTATTTGTTGAATAAATGACTAGACAGCTTCTTATTAAGCCTCACCCTCCTTGTCCTTTTTGCCCCGTTTCATTCATTTGCCCCACCACAGATGTCTGTTGAAGTTGACACTACACCGTGTCATCATAGAGAGGTGGTTAGGACATGTTCCCTGCCCTCGAGAAAGGGACCAGAGAACCTAAGGGAAGTACAAGCTTGCATCCTCGACAAGGACTGATGAGAACAGTAGCACGGCAGTCGGACAGACTCAGAGCACAAAGACACGAACTCAGAAATCCAGCCTGCTCCCTGCAGCACACACCCAGACAGCTTGTCCTCATCACTTTCCATCTGGAATTCCCATGCCGCCTGGTCCTCTATCCCTCCTGCTGGAATGCGTCTACACCCTTGATGT
>NW_006296279.1:237801-242683 GCF_000327345.1 Myotis davidii | reverse complement strand
GAGCACACACTGTGTGCAACGTCCTGGAGAAAGCCAGGACAGTCCATCGTCCTCGGGTCTGGGGTGCATGGGGGGGATTTCAAGGCGCAGCCCAGGACAAGGCCCTGGAGGAAGTACGCAGTGCTATGGCCTTTCGGGGAACACCGCCATGTGTAATACAACACAGAGGCGATGCTGCTGATTTAGGATAAAGGCAATGCCGATTATGTCCACTTCCCCGAGAGAGCATCTCATCACAGGGAGATGGTCATGGAGGCGGAGAACTGACCCACCCTTCCCAGGAGTCACACGGGGTTTGCAGACTATTTAAGAGCAGACTCTCAGTCAGAATTAATTCGCATTTAGAGTCACGCGTTTGCAGAAAGCGCATCACTCAACATGATTTCTGGTTTCCTCCTAATCTTCAGCTTACCCTCCCTCTACAACCATTATTGCTTCCCACATATATTTTTGACAGGCATTTTAATGATAATTTTCACCTCCGTTAGATGAATACATGCTCAATATTAAAAAAAAAAAAAAAGTCTGCAAAATACACCAAAGTTGATAGCAGGAAAAAAAAAAATCTCAGGCATATTCTTACCCACATTGTCAATATTCTGGTATATTTCCATTTAACCTCTGTTTGATTTAATAGCTACTTGGAATTAATATGCTCCATAAGCCAACTCTGGTAAAAATCACCAATAAACTAGGATACAAACTGCCATGTCTAATCTTTCAACTACTTACGACTGTAAAACAACCAACAGATTCCATTTAAAGAGCTTAAACCCAGTGGGGAAACTGGCGAAGGGGGCTGTTTGACACGTGAATACAAGCTGGCGCTCTTCTGTCTGTCTTTCCAGATGCCCAGTGGGTGGGATCAAGCTCGTTCAGGCTCTCGTGTAACGGTCACTTCAGATGCAAACCCCTCTAAACATGAACTTCCTTTCGATTGTCTGTGCAGGCTAATCCCGTGTGATTCCGGGAAAGCACGGAAACACAGAGCGCTCCTGGTGTTTCTTGACAAGTGTACAGCTGCCCGCATTTATCGAGATATTGAGCGGGGATTTCATTTTCCTGTCGGCCCTCCCTGACAGACATGCTCCTCAGTGATATCGAAAATAGAAACTCCTGGCTTACCTGATTAAGAAATCGTGGAGGCCGACGTCAAAATACCTGTTCAAAGGAGACACAGACAAGCATATCAGTGGAAGATGCTGACGGAAATGGGGAACGTGGCAAAACACAAACAGACGTAATTTACATTCAGAGCACGGGGGATAAAAGGACTACTCTGAGATCGCTGTTCTCCAAGTTCGGCCTCTGGAGCAGCCGGCAGCATTGCGGAACTTGCTGCACATACAGACGCTCCAGGCCCCGCCTCAGACCCAGCGATGAACCTGAACGCATCCCCCAGGTGACGCTGATGCAGACCACTGCTCTCTGGTGGCAAACGTGTCGCCAAGTCTCGGCTCTCTCTAGGAATTAAGGCCCTGGGCGTGGAGGGCCCAGGTACCTTCCATTTTTCCAACAGGTGAGTCCTTTTGTAACACTATTGTCTCAGATGCTCATTTTCTCAAAAATCAATCAAATAAATATACTTGACACCACACTGGCCAAAGGGGAGCACAGGAGCGGGGAAGGCTCCGCTGTGGTCTCCCTGCTCCTCGCAGCCAAGTCGCTGCAGCTTTCCACCAGGGAGAGCAACCCAGTCCCCACCTGGCTCAGCCAAGGAGGGTGGGAATAGAGCAGCTCCCCGTACCTGCTGGTGTGTCTCCCATTGAGCTGGCCTCACATCAGGCACCCAGTAAGCCAAGGAGGGGTACGGGGGGAGGCTTTCAGCCACAGCCTTCCCTGGACGCCACTACATTTGCTGAGTCTCTATAAAGAGCAATGATTGTGTGGTCCCCCTCCCCACCAGACTGGCCTCCTGGGTTAGTGAGTAAAGCCCGAGTTAATGCCTTCTCTACGGACAATGAGCACTGGACACAAAAACTCACCCTGGAGTGGGGTCTGACTCTCCCTGGCTTCCAGCCCTGCCCCTACACGTGTCCCAGGAGCACCCAGCCTGCCCGGCACCTCAGCCCAGCACCTCAGCCCACAGGCCATATGGCAGGCGACAACTGACATTAAAACAGGATTCCTCGTGCGAATCTTGAAATGGCAAGGTTCTTTTATGTCCTCGCGCATCTATTTGAAGATCACAGACATGCGGTAGGTGAGAATGGAGAAACAAAGCCTCTATAAAATGTACCACTTCCCCGTTTTTAGATACTCAGTTCGGGGGCATTTAAGTACAGTCACATTGTTGTGCAACCATCACCACCACCCACCTCCACCACTTTTCTCTCTTCCTCGAGTGAGGCCCTGGGTTTCCTCTTCACCAGGGTAAAGCTGATGTCAGCTCTTTCCAAAGGGCTCGGGGGTGGGGCTCTGCTGAGAGGCCGTGTCTTTAAACACGAGCAAACCAATGAAGTCTCTAGAGATATGTTCTCATTCGTTTTCCTGTACAGACAGATGGAGCTAGACTAGGGACGAAATAAGCCTTTTCTTTCTTTCTAGAATTGTATACCAGGCACTGTGCTAGGCACACTATCTCTTTTGATCCTCACAACCAACCCTGCAAGATGGGTTCCTGTGTTATAAAGCCACATGTCCTCATCCCCAGCCGCATAGCTAGTAAGCTAAGGAGTCGGGATCTAGCTCCGCGTACCAAGTGCGGAAGATTGTGCTTATTCCCTTCATGGATCCAGCCACTGATGCATTTAGCCAACATTTACCATGTGCTCCCAGTGTGCCAGGTAGTGGGAAGTCAGCAATGCACGGCACATAACCCCTGGCAAAGGACGGCAAAGTCAACAAGATTTTCCACACCGTGATCAACATCAAACCTTCTCCCCCTTCATAAACTGCAGACTCCTTGAGGGCACCAAGCAAATTCTCAGTATCTGTTGCCTTGCTACGTGTAGAACAATTGGTTGGGCATCCTCCCATGCACCAGAGGGTGAGGGCACAAGCCGGGGTTGCAGGCTCCATCCCTGGCAGGGGATGTGCAGGAGGCAGCCAATTGGTGTTTTGCTCTCACATAAATGTTTCTCTCTCTCTCTCCCCCTCTCCCTTCCTCTTTCTCTAAAAAATAAAAATAAATACCTGTGGAGTGAATCAAAGTGTGAATGATACATGGTAATAAGGCACCAACGCCTCTGTCTGCTCTGGCAGTTTTCACTGTACACTGCAGTTTGAAAACAAAATAACTCAAAAGCAATTATTTATTACATCAACTTTTACATGTAAATACATAAGAGCAACATCAACAGATAGAAATGGGGCTTCGCCTCTGAAATAAGATACCTATCAAACTGTGGCACAACTATTCCCATCACCTTTTAAGAAAACAATCTCTCCCACTACCAGCCCACACATAAGCCAGATTTCTTTATTTGAACACATAAGCAATCCTGTGCATATAATTCTTGGCTCCTTTCAGAAACCGAAAACAGGAAATCTTTTGCATGTGTGAGTGATATGAAAACTTTGTTGTCTGAACGTCAAATGGACAGCGGCAATGGGCAGTGGCTTTCAGCTTGATGCTGTATACGTATAAGGAACTTGCTAACAAGTCAGAAGGCCCTCAAGCGGCAGGGCACTGCCCATCGAGGATGAGTGCACGCCTGAGCTAAAAGGGCGTTAAGAGGAGACTGAACCATCACACAGGAAACTGGAATGGGTGACCTTACAGGTTCCATCTGGCCTCAGCCTTCCTGTTTTAGTCCCTTTCGGGAAGCATCTTTAAGAGTGAATTCTAACTCCCACAGCAGCGTTCTTGCCTGATAGCCACCAGCAAATTAGAGGACGGTGCCTGGGCTGAGGCAGCCCTGATGGTTTATTATTAAGATGATGACTGCTATTCTTGGTGGAGCCTCACAGTGCATCACAATGAGGCTCCTGGCGCCTGGCAAGATGGTGCTGAACATGTTTACTCACGGAGCCACACACTTACATATCCCGGAGTTCAGCAGCCCCTCTGACAGAGGAGGGGTCAGGCCCACACAGCATGTCCGTGGCAGAACGCAGACCGGAACCCACAGTAGGTCCCAGAATTTGTTCTGCTCTTTCAGGTTGACTGCCTCTGGGAGTCCTGGTCCTTCTCCCCAGGCTGAGCTTGGCTGTTTGGAAGCTAGAGTTATAAGAGGCAATGGACTGGGGCCGTAACCTGCACATGCCACATAACCAGTGAGCCAAGTTTTCAATCCACAGCTCTTATGGCTGCCGATCATGACACATTCAAGACAGTATTTACATAAAGTTCCACATTCAGATCTCAATCCTTGTCTTGATTTCCATTTACAACCTCCAGAGGACTGTTTATCCCATTAGTGGGCTGCCAAACTCATAGTGTTGTGAGGCATTTAAAAAATGCTAGCATTTGTCCACACTAGTAGAGTTGCAAAAGAATTGATTATGTATCTTTGTGCTCACTACACCCCACACCTGGAGGGTCACTCTCAGTTTCAGAGCCTACTTCAAAGAGAGCCTGACAAAGAGGAGAATGTTTGGAGGGTACCAACCAGGATGAGGGGATCGGAAAGCATACTGCTGGAGGGGATGACACAGGAAACCAGGTAAGTTTAATATGGACAAGCAACGGGTCAGAAAACACGATGGAGTAATTGCATTTTCAGGTAGATTTAGTGTGATTGTGATTATAACCAAATGGGCTGCCTTGGAAAGTTTCCTGTCACTAGATCAGATTCCCTTGATAACATCTATCCCTCCATCCATCCATGCACCCATCCCTCCATCCATCCATGCACCCATCCCTCCATCCATCCATCTGCCCATGCATCCAGCATTTGTGAGCAGTGAGTATCTAGAAATGATCACGTTGTAATCCCTC
>NW_006296279.1:234817-237775 GCF_000327345.1 Myotis davidii | reverse complement strand
GGGGGGCGCCGAGGGAAGACTACCAGTGAACAGGCCATTACTGCAGCGTGTGATCAATGGTGGGTCAGAGGAAGACGTGGAGCATGGGAACCTGTGAAGTGAGAGAGTGACGTCCAGGTGGGCTGTTCAGAGTAAGGGATCCTTGACCTGAGCTGAGCGTTGAAGGCTGCAAAAGAGTTGGCCAAAGGATGAGTTGGTGAATACAGAGGATGTAGATAGATGAGGGTGTGTGAGTGAATGAGTATGTGTGATGACACTGCAGGCAAAGGAAGCAGAGACAAGAGGAAATGAGTCTCATGGGGGGATGTGGGGGGAGGGGTTATCTGTAAATAGTTGGGTATGACTGAGGGTAAGGGCATAGGGGCAGAGGCCAACTGAGAGCAGGGCAGAAATAATCATGGTAATCGTGAATGTTTATCGGGTGTTTAGTATGTGTTAGACCTCATCTAGTCCTCCCAGCCGCCCTGGCAGGACTGTATCATCGCTCCCACTTCACAGTGGAGGCAACGGAAGCCCAGAGAGGGCAATAACTTGCCTCAGGGTTCTCAGCTGGAAAGTGGCTGAGGTGACACCCTAACCGGGAAGTGCGGCTCAGAGCCCACGGGGGTCAGCACTGCCTTCATACTGCCTCTCCGAACATGCTCGTATGTCATGGGAGTTTACAGTCCATCCTAAGGGCACAGGGGAGCCATTAAACCTATTTAAGCAAAGGAATGGCTGGACAGAGATTTACCTTCTAGGAAGATCCCACCTGGCTTCCGTGAGGCAGTGAGGAGGGGCAGGGCGAGGTGGAAAGGCGGGTGTGGGAGATGGCGGTGGTCCTGCAGAGAGGACCCCGAGCCAGGCCTGAACCAGCAGGGACGGAGGTCACAGCGGACCTCCCATTTCTTCCCTCTTCCAATCAAGGACTTCACTTAACTTCCTAAAAACGGTATCTTTGGGCAAGGTCTGTGAGATGGCTGCATAAGGAAGAAGCTTAAACACATATTGGCTGGGTTTTGTTGTTTTATTGGGGAGTTTTTGTCTTGTTTTGTTTTCTGCCCGATGCTCCTCACAATGTGTTATTTTCGTCTTCTGGTGTGAAAATATTGGTTTTGTAATTTCATACTTTAAGCATTTTTCCAAATCGAAAGTGAAAATCTCCACTGTGGAACATCTTTCTTAGCAGATAAAGTCTCCACCCTCCCTACTGCTGAGTCTACACTTGACAGAAATGAAGACGCGACACTCAGGTTAAATGCAGCGGACCTCAATTCAGATTTCCAGCAAAATCCACCATCAGGTCAGGGTGGCTGTTTCACTCCCTTGGTGAGAACATTTGCTTTGACTAATAGTCTCATTAAGGAGTTTTTCCCTGAGGACACGCGGTCATGTCAAACCTGGAAAGTCCTCTGGGCGGTTTGATTCAGCCAGAATACCGACCCGTAGGTGAGCAGGGCATTGTCTGGTGATATGAGAGCTTCCGTCTTCATGTCCATGGGGCTCTCCCCTGGAGAATGCTCTGGGAACCAAGTTTAGGAAGGGCGCTTCAACTCCAAATGGAGGTGCCCCAGGAAATCAGTAGAGACATGACGACTCATTTTAACCTGTGGTCATTCCTTCCGGAAGAGTACCTGCGGAGGCTGAAATGCTCAGAGGTACCTTTCCTTTCTTTAGAAAATGCTGAAGGCCAGGAGTTTCCTCCTGACTTAACAAGTCACCTTTTCTTCCCTCATCTAGAACACTATTTGGTCCATTCCCGCCCAGTGTAACTCGAAGTCCTGAGTAGGCTATGAGCCTGGGAGTCCCCTTTATCAGACTTTGGGGAGCAAAGCTCAAGATGCCAAACCTGGATTGACTAGGGGGCCATGGTACTGGTGACCAGATCTCGAAACTGTGTCTCAGACGCATCGCGGACTGAAACCGGGTAACTGTTATTGTTAAAATGGGCTCATAAGATTCTTCGCTTCCTTCTGTATCTCCGTGGTTAGTAGAGGCTCCAAGATAGGATATGGAAAAATCTTCAAGGACTGTGCCTCCTACAGATACGCCCACGTGGCCGATTTGAAATAACAGTGAGTGATGTAACACCTTTCCCAAGGGAGTGGCTCTCTCTAGATCACTAAGGACAAAGACCTGGAAGTGACATGGGATGAGCCCTCTTTAAGGAGAGGCATGCATTCCAAGTCCAGGGAAGAACTCAAATAGCTCTTCTGTGTCCCTGCAGGAAATGGTGTTGATCCTCTTCCATCGCTAAAAACCCCTCCTGGTCGCTCTTCATTGTTTTGAAGTATCAGCCAATTCTGGGCATCCGCCTCCCTTGCCGCATCCTCAGTTCTGTAACCTACTTTGTTCTCACCCTTGATTCCAGGCCCCTCCCTCTGCACACAGACCAGCTTCCTTGCCATCTGACCTGACTCTCAAGCTATTCCTGAGCCACACAGGTGCCCGGCATGGCAGCCCCATTCCCTTCTGTCTTCTCCCACCCTCTGCTCCAAGATCTGGAATTCTTAGGAGTAAAACCTGAACAATCACATCATAGGAATAAAAACGATCCAATGGAAACTATTTAAAATAATGATAGGGCTTTGGGTTGAGAGGGACTGGAAACGTCATGATCCCTCCTTTTCACATTCTTCAGAGACAGATTTCCCCTCCTTATTGAAGAAAACTGAAGACACTTTCAAAACTATAACGTAGCTAGCAAATCAAGCTTCCCTTTGGGCTAGCAGCCTGGGCAGGATTCAGTGACAGGGAGCAGGGAAAGCTCCCTGTGTGTCACTGAGGCCAACAGGTGGAGGACAAAAGTCGTGCCCTCAGATGACAGATGATAGAAAGTGATACCTGAGTCGAACACCCATGACTCTCAAGTTTGCAGAAGCCCTAACCTTCGAGTGATGAAAACTACAGAAAGGGTACTATTAGGATGAATTATAATTGTTGGTGGCAAATCCTCTGTAACTGACAACCAGAAGCTGG
>NW_006296279.1:225536-234787 GCF_000327345.1 Myotis davidii | reverse complement strand
CTTTCCCTAAAATGAAGGTCTGTGTGTAGACCCTGACCATCCGGTCACCCAGTCTCTAGATAAAAGCTCTAATTATTAAAAATGTGAATGGCACTTTCAACATCTCCAGAACAATCTGTCAAAATGAGTGAAGAAGAAATGAGGAGCTGATTGGAGTGGCTTCATTATGGGTAAGCATTCATTCATGTCATCTTAGGAAGAATTCAGAAATATGCCCTTTAACAGGCTGCTATAGAGATTCATTTCCCTTAGTGTGAGAATACTTTGTGTCTCTATGATCTAGCTAGCAACTGTATTAATTAACACCCTGATAATACTTCTACCATTAGGGATAATTTGGAAGGATAAGAAATTATCTTGTGGGTTTTTCTTAAATATATTTTACTGATTTTTTACAGAGAGGAAGGGAGGGGATAGAGAGTTAGAAACATCGATGAGAGAGAAACATCTATCAGCTGCCTCCTGAATACCCCCTACTGGGGATGTGCCCACAACCAAGGTACATGCCCTTGACTGGAACCGAACCTGGGACCCTTCAGTCCGCAGGCCGATGCTCTATCCACAGAGCCAAACCAGTGAGGGCTAAGAAATTATCTTAAAAGATAACCTATGCAAAGTGCCTATTTCACAAGAACAGAAATCGTAGGGTTGATGGGAGGGACAAATATGTGAGAATACTAATTCAAGAGAATAAAATTCCTACCTCAGTTTTCAGAACTAGAGAATTTTAAAGCTAAAGAGAATCTTAAAGATTCTAATTTATTCTCTTTTTGAGCATTAAAGGAAACTGGGGTGTGGCCAGCCATGAACTCATTTTCAGGCACTACAGGGGCACAGAAGGGTGGCTGGCAGGGCAGGGTTTCCATATACAAGGTATCCTTCCCCGATACATCTGCATGACCAAGTCAGCCTGATGAGGCTCCCACTGGCTAAGACTGGGACAATTTGAGCCCTAAAAAATTAAGTACAGTAATGAATTATGAACCGCTGAAAAACAGAAAGTGCTGCAACCATATAGATAATAAATAGAAAAACAAGTGGAAGGAGGGCTCTTGTTTACAGCAGAATGCCAACTGGTAAGTGCCAAAGTTGAAAAGTCATCAATTTGTAACTTTCATAGTAAAGACTGGCTCAGGCAAGGATCGTCCATAATTTCTAGGGAGAAATTTTGAAAAAGAGCAGGGCATTTGTATACTCTTAAAGTGCCTCCCACAGAAAATTGATTAGTTGCAAGGCGAAAAAACGTAACTATACAAGGAATGAATGAGACTACACTGAAGGGTGTTCGGTCTAGTCTTCAAGTTGATGAATATTAGCATCACCAATGAGAACAGGTGGACGCAATTGTGCCTCCAGAGGTGAGACCCTATAAAGGACACATTTCTTATGCAGTATTCCTGCTCAGAATGCATAATCTGAGTCTAATCCTGAGGAAACATCACCCAAAGTAAGAATGGGGACGGTTGTATTAAATAAGGGACAATCGCACTCTTCAACATCGTAAAGAAAGGCCGTGGGAATGTCCCAGTTTACAGAAGGCCCTGGGACTAGCATTCCATGGCAGTCTAGCACTTTCCATTCTCCCCTTTGGAAGAAATCAGGACTGGGGTTAATAACAGGGTTGTCATTCCTTAAATGGATAATGTGAGGGTGGAAAATCAGAAGGCTGTTTTTATGTGCTTTCTAATTTACGGACCTCTTATATAACCTAGCCCATGCGGAGTCCAGCAAAAGTAAAAAATAAAAAAGTAGCCCTGTCCTTGGAGATGAGCCTGCAAATCAGCCACAAAGCCATTTTGTCTCTGGGCTTTGCTTCTTGACTAAATTTTCCCCCCGAATTGTGAATTCACAGCATTCTGAACACAGCTTTTGCTCTGTGGCCAAAATGGGTTTATCACTATACTATCGAAATAGATTTGTATTATAGCCATGGATTGGTACTTATACTATCCTACTTTGGTTGCTGTGTCTTTAACCCCCTTTCCAACTGAACTTTCAAAATGCAATTCGTTTGGAGATGTACAGTGCAATAGAGTAAAAAAGAAACTTCCTTCACCGAGCTGTCTTTCATCTGAGGTCCTCGTTCATTTAGAAATTAAACATCCATCAGATAACATCACTTCTCCCACTTTGTATGATAAACATTACTTATCTGGATCATGGTTATTACACATTATCAGAAAGAGACCTATTTTCACACCACTTCCCCTAACCCCACAAACACACAGGAGCCCCACTTCACGGATGAGGCCATGGTGGCCCAGGGGCCCACAGCTGACTTAAGTTCCTGCAGGCAGGAAACAGTAACCGGGGGTTAGGCTCCTCCCATGGCTCGGGGAAGCACTCTCTCCACACTTCTAAACAAACATCGCTAAATTGCTGCACTTGCAAGGTCTAGCTCTCCAGCTCATCCTGAGAATCACTAATACGGCCTGACTCATTACATTTAATTTCCCACCATTTGAGTAGTCCCAATGCTCTCATCATAGTGGAAACAGAGGTTTGTGGACTTCGTGGCAAAACAACAGTACAAAGATTCACAGTGCCAAAGGGTCACCAAAACAGAGGCTAGTGTTGTTATGATTATGCATCAGTTAAATTTATTGGTGGCAAATGTATTCCTGTCAGACAACGTGGATAAAAAATAGCCCTCCCCGTGGCCCCCATGTCTCTAAGCACGAAAGAGACTAGATTTATACAGCGCAGTAGCTTTGGAGAATAGCCTTTGGTTTTGAACCCAAGACGGAAGCGGAGATCTGCTTGGGCGCATGAGGGAATGAGAAGAGAGTGATGAAAAGCTACTGTCGAGGGCATATTACACCGCTTAAGCAGTGAGAAATTCATTTACTAAATCGATTGAAGCCTGAAATCTAATTAAATCTAAAAGTGGTATCAACCTGAAATGCTAATAAGTTCACGCTCAATTGTATACGAGGAAGCTCTGCCGTGTGTGCCTTTAATAATGCATTACCTGACGTGTTTTTTTTCTGTATTCATTAAAGTTGTGCGGCAACGTGACATGAATAAGTTCTACACTCAACTCTGTATGCAAACATCTCCACGCAGGCAATTGGCTCGGCCGCCTTCCCCTGCCCGGTCAAGGTGCATGAGGTGTGGCTCTCCAGGGCCGTGACCATGGCTACAAAAAGGAAACTCGGAACTTAGTAAGAAAGCCCACACACCTTTTATTCAGAAAAACAGAGAAGTGGTTTTCTATCTAACTATCGGTCCCCCATATTTAAAATAACTTAAATGTGTAAGACTAATAATTCAGAATGCCAAATGCTTTATAGAAAATAAAGCCTCAATCAGCTCAGTTTCCGGCTGGAGCACATGGTCAGACAGGCTTCAGAAGCCAACAAGGCGATCAGGTCCCAGGAGCAGTGTTCCATTTGTGAAGTGGGAGTGGTTGAGTGTGCTGGAAGATCCTTCCTTTTTTAATTGAGGTAACATTGGTTAATCACATTTTATAAGGTCCATGTGTACAATCGTACAATTTGATATCTGTATACTTTATTGCATGATCACCAACAAAGGTCTAGTTTCGTCCATCACTATACAACTGACGCCCTTTACCCATTTCACCCGCCCCCAATACCCCTTGGTAACCATCACTCTGTGGTCTGTATCTATGAGTTTCCTTTTCATTTGTTTGTTCACTTGTTACTTTTTTTAATATTCCGCAGATGAGTCAAATCATACAGCTTTTGTCCTTTTCCATCTGACTTACTTCACTTAGCATAACACCCTCAAGGTCCATCCATGCTGTTGCAAATGGCAATATTGCATCTCTTTATGGCTCATTAGTATTCCATTGTATATACGTGTCACATCTTCTTTATCCATTCATCTGTTGATAAACATAGGCTGTTTCCTTATCTTTGCTATTCTAAATAATGCTGTGATGAGCATAAGGGTGCATATGTCTTTTTAAATTGATGTTTATTTGAATAAATACCCAACAGAGGAATTGATGGATCATATGGTAGCTCTATTCTTAATTTTTTGAGAAACATCCCTACAGTACTCCATAGTGGCTGCCCCAATTTACAATCCCACCAACAGCATAAAAGGGTTCCTTTTTCTCCACATCCTCTCCAGCACTTGTTTTTTGTTGCCTATTTTTAGAAGAGGTTTGTTGTTGCTGTTGTTGTTGAGTTGTATGAGTTCTTCAACATATTTTGGATGTTAATCCATTATCGAAATATCATTTACAAATGTCTTCTCTCATTTGGTTAGTTGCTTTTTTTTTGTCGTTATTGATGGTCCCCTTCACTGTGTGGAAGCTTTTTAGTTTGAGGTAGTCCCATTTGTTTGTTTCCCTCGCCATTGAAGTCAAATCCACAAAAACATCGCTAAGATTGGTGGTGTCCAAAAGCTTAGTGCCTATGTTTTCTTCTATGTATTTTATGGTTTCAGATCTTATATTCAATCAAGTCTTTAATCCACTTTGAATTCATTTTGTATATGGTATAAGATAGTGGTCCGGTTTTATTCTTTTCTTTCTCCATTGCATGTTCTTGGCTCCTTTGTTGTAAATTAGTTGTCCATATATGTGTAGGCTTATTTCTGGGCTTTCAATTCTGTTCCATTGTTCTGTGTGTCTGGTTTTCTGCCAATACCATACTGTTTTGAATACTATAACTTTCTAATATAGTTTGAAATCAGGGAATGTGAGACCTCTGGCTTTGTTCTTTTTTTTCCTCAGGATTGCTTTGGCTTGTCAGGTTCTTTTGTGGTTCTATACAAATATTAGAATTGTTTGCCCAAGTTCTGTGAAAAATGCCATTGGGATTTTTATAGGGATTGCATTGAAGAAATAGATTGCTTTGGATAATATGGACATTTTAACAATGTTAATTATTCCAATCCATGAGCATAGAGTATCTTTGTATGTCTTCTTCAGTTTCTTTCAACAATTTCTTATAGTTTTCAGGGTACAGGTCTTTCACCTCCTTTGTTAAGTTGATTCCTATGTATTTTATTGTTTTGTTGCAATTGTAAATGGAATTGTTTTCCTGATTTCTCTTTCTGATAGTTTGTTGTTAGTATATAAAAACACAATAGATTTTTGTATATCTGTTTTGTACCCTGCAACTTTATTGTATTTGTTTATTATCTCTAGTGTTTTTTGGGGGGAGTCTTTATGGTTTTCTATATTAAGAGGTTTGGGGCATGCTGACTACAGCTACTGCTTAAGAGATTTTAGCAGAGTCTGAAGCCTGAGCCAGGACAGGCCATCCATATGGTGGAGGTGCCCAGCATCGGTAAAAGCTCCCAGGGAAGTTGCTGTGACCCATGTGAATGTGAATTACTGAAGACTCAAGCACCTTACAGTCACATGTGCCATCGTCCAGGGAGTCTACAGTCAGGCATGTCAGGGAGGAGGAGCCGGAGGAGTCATCTAACCCAGTCCGGTGCCTCTCCGATTTTAACGTGTACCAGGTCTTGTTAAAAGGCAGATTCTGACTCCGTAGGTCTGGGGTGGGACCTAGGCTGCTGCATTTCTCACACACTCCCAGGACAGACTGATACTGCTGTTCCTCAGACCCCACTGGGGATAGCAAGGCTCTTACTAAAGACAGGCGTGCGTCATACTAAAGCAAAATACCAAATGCAACACAAGTACAGGCAGTCCCTGGCCTCCAGAGAAGCTCAGTGAGCCTGACACAATGGCTGCACTAATACAAGTAATAGAATCCATGAATGAGCAAAGCACCATGACGCTGGGCACGAGGGAAGCTCTGAGTGTTGGCTGATGTTCCTAGAATTACTGTATCGCTCTTACTGTTATGGTTGTGAGGCCGTCTCAGAAGTTCTTCCCTCTCAGCCCTGCATCCGGGCTCCTCTCCCACGGTAAGAGACTAGGATGTCGTCCTCCGGCACCTCCCTCAGAAAATCCCATCCCCAACGACACAAAGCTGTCAACTCCCCTTTCATATCAAAGTCTGAATTAGATCTCTTTTCTTCCCTTAAGTTTGCAACTTTCTCCCTCATCTGATATCAAAGACGTGGCACAGTGTCTGATACAATAATGATAGTAATTAAGAAAGGCGTACGTTCCTCGATCCTTCCAAGGCAGATTCATTCTCAAGAACGCTGCCAGCAGACACAATATTATGGCACGCCATGCAGTAACACTTAATGAGAAAACTAGGGGGATAAAGAAAAAGGCACTGACAGTGGGCAACACCTGTGTGTGGTACCGCTCGGCTGCCAGATCAAAATACTCGAAAATTGTGCTGTTGAGACCTGGTGATCACCATTTCAAAGGGGAGTAACCATTCGTTCATTCAGCAAAGATGTCCTGAGTGCCCACGACATGCTGGGTGCCAAGGAGGGCGCTAAGCAAGAATGAGATCTGATCATTGCCCTCAAAGTTGGTGGGGTGTAAGGAAAGAAGCGATTACTGTGGAGTGCGGCTGCTGCCATGAGAAGCACAGGGCGTTAGTTCCAAGAGGTATTTATTATAATATCTCCCCTCTCCGGAGAGAGATCACCCGGTAAGAATCAGTGGTGTCTGGGTTCGAACCAGGCGGTCGGCCTCCAGATGCGGGCCCTCCATTTGAAAATGCCCTGGTGTTTCTAGCACCGGACTCCTTACCCTGCAAGCCTTCAGCCTGCGAGTGTGCTCAGTGACGTGCGAACTGAAATCATCTTCCACACAGAGAGAAAACGGAAAAGAGGCCAGAGGAACTGTCTTTGAAGTAAAAATAAACCCAGGAAGCCAAACATAATGATGGTTCATAAACTATGCCTCAACGTGCTAGTGCCCATCCACTTTGATAGATGCTAGTCTGTGTTTGGAGGAAAAGGCAAGGGGGTTCTGAAATATGAATGTTAGAAGAAATATGGTTTCTGAGTCCACTGAGAGGGGCTCATCAGAGAGGAGTGTGAGGTAATAAAAATATCCAGCAGCTGCAAACTGTTGGTGAACAGAACTCTGTAGGGGTTGGGAGAGGTCACACTGGTACCTTACGGGCACCCCCACATTCCCATTTTGAAACCCGTGCCTTCCACATAGTACTACCACCCCCATCCCCTTCCACCTCCTCAGCCACCCTTCCCATCAGCCCTTTCTTCTCTGGGAAATTAAAGAACAATCAGTGTAAAATTTACTTTCATATCTGTCATTGTGTTTTTTAGCTAATATTTTGGTGTCTACAGTGTGCCTGCTCTGTGTTCACTGCCTTAGTAGATAACCTCACTTAACCCTCGCAACAACCCTGCAAGACAAATACAATGACGATCCCTATTTTTTATTGATTGATTGATTTGAGAGAGAGAAAGAGAGAGAGAGAGAGAAACATTGATTTGTTGTTCCTCTTATTTATGTATTAATTGGTTAATTCTTTTTTCTTTTTCTTTTTTGTTAATCCTCACCCAAGGATATTTTTCCCATTGATTTTTAGAGAGAGTGAAAGGGAGGCAGAGAGACAGAGAGAGAAACATCGATGTGAGAGAGACACATCTTTTGGTTGCCTCCCTGACATGACCCGACTGGGGCCAAGGATCGAGCCTGCAACTGAGGTACATGCCCTTGACCTGAATCAAACCTATGACCCTTCAGTCCAAGAGTCGACACTCAAACCACTGAGCCAAACCAGCCAGGGCCATTGGTTGATTCTTGCATGTGCCCTGACTGGCAATCGAACCTGCAACCTTGGCTTATCAGGGCAACACTCTGGTCAGCTGAGCTACCCAGCCAGGGCTTGATTTGTCCAATTTTTTTTTAAGGGTAGAATGCATATTGGTATTTATTTATTTTTTTAAATATATTTTATTAATTTTTTACAGACAGGAAGGGAGAGGAATAGAGAGTTAGAAACATCGATGAGAGCAAAACATCGATCAGCTGCCTCCTGCACACTCCCTACTGGGGATGTGCCCACAACCAAGGTACATGCCCTTCACCGGAATCGAACCCAGGACCCTTCAGTCCGCAGGCCAACGCTCTATCCACTGAGCCAAACCAGTCAGGGCTAGCCCAATTCTAATACCTCAGAAAACTGAGGCATAAGAAAGTTAAATAATTTGCTCAATCACATGGGTAGTGGGTGGGGACCACTTCAGCACCTGGACACTGTAGCCATCCCCACCCACCGTGGCTGGGCCTCACAGTGATAGAGCTGGCAGGGAAAAAGACATCATCTCATGGCAAGAGTCTGCCTTTCACTCAACAGATGAGGAAACTGGGACAACCTCCCTCCTCTGAGGGCAGAGCCCGTGACCTCTCCAGCTCCGTCTCCATCATGGGCTCAGAGCTGAGCCTTTACTCAGCCACTCCCCTCACTGCCACTGCTTCCACACCGGCCTGCCCTCAGGCTGACTGTCACCTCTGGCTTTGTTAGATTTAAAAAAAAAAAAAGCAAGAAACTATCACTTCCTAAGGACCTACTATAGCCAGTCTCCATCAACCCTCCAATCACCCCCTGAGGCAAGTGTTATCATTATCTCCATTTTAAAGATGAAAAGATTGGCCCAGAGCACTGTGATCATTTGCCCAAGCCACACAGTAACTGGCAAGCTCTTAATTACCAGGCTGCCTCCCAAAACAGTGAGCTCTTACTAACAGCATCTTTTCCATCTTTTCTCCTTTAGTTTCATGTTGCCCCTGCTTTCTACCCAGCAGTGCTGGTGGACATGGGGTACGTTACTTCACCAACTCCGTGCTTGCCACCCTGCCCTGCAACCTGAGGCTAAACATGAGTCAAAGGCAGGACTCACGCAAAGCCAGCGGGTTGTCAGCATCTACCATGGGCCTGGACCAGCTCTCCCCCTAGGGACTTACACTCACGCAAGAAGGGGCTCAGGCTCCCCCGATTCCCAGCGCTAACTGTCCCCGTATTTTAGGGTCTAGCAGCCACCAACAGTGCCCAGATTCCTCTGGGATAAGCAATGATGCATGAGTGTGCCTGCGAACACCTGAGAGCATCGTAATTCAAGAAATGCAGAGGACGCGCTGTGTGAGGTCCCTGAGATCACTGTAATGGACTCATAACTCACCAGCCACCAGGGGAAATTGTATCACTTCGCACACTATGATTCCGTAGCTTGAAATCAAATCAGAGGGGAACATGATCAGATTTCTAATTTGGAACCTTGGACACGCAACGTCATCTTTAATGACTCCTGGGGCAAAGGATGCTCATTACAGATCTCAGCCTACTGAAATTAAAATATGAAACCTAAAAATTAAGCAGAAAATTTTCAATTCCTCGGGTCCATAAGGCCACAGAAATCATACCAGC
>NW_006296279.1:220488-225526 GCF_000327345.1 Myotis davidii | reverse complement strand
AATACATATACTCCTTAGGGTTTTGTTATGTCTACAAATATTTGAAAGGAAATTATAAGAAAGGGAAGAGCTAGAAAAAAAATAAACAAACCCAACAGAGACCCTAACCTTTAGGTTTGGGCCATTTGGGTGAACAGCAATTTTTCATGACCAAAATGAACTATCATGTCAGGCAACATTACCCCTCTGCTGACGGCCAATTTCATCTATGATGTACAGCGCAGATTCGCCTGATAGGGCAGGCTGCCGCCTCAAGTCCTCTCTCACTGCTGAGAGGACTGAACGACAGTGCAATCGGTCAGCACCCTGCCCAGGGGGTAAGGCTCCTTTAAAATGGGAGGCTAACTATTCATCTCTCATCATCACTTCTAAACCCCATTCAGGGTGGATTTTCTAGAAGTCTGTGTAATCATGAAACAATCTCCAGAGATCGTGTTGTAATCTCTTTCCTGAGTTATGGGTCCATTTCAATGATCTCAGGGGCCTCCCCATCCTCCCGGTCCTTTGTGTCGCTGGTAGGAGTGGCTGCCAAGGCCCAGCAAAAAGATGAGCATTTCCAGCTTTCACACCTGCTCGTGACTCCATTTCTTTACAGACCTGAACCCAGGAAAAGGGAGCAATTTTCTGTCTGTAGTGAGGCCTCAACAGGTGCCCCAGAAATATTAGTGTAAAGGTAGGTGTAACTAGAAATTACAAACTCAAAACTTCATTTTCCCTTGACATGCATTCTTACAGAGGAAAGTTAGAGAGAGGGGGCCAAGGGAAGTGGAGGGTTATGCTACCAGCCCCTGAACATGAACATGGTACTCCTCCTCCTAAGGGTCAAGGAGAACCTGCAAATAACACAAAAGATAAACTATGAGGTTTATTCTTTTATCAATTAAAAAACCACTCTTGCCTGGCCAGTGTTGCTCAGTGGTTGAATGTTGACCTATGAACCAGGAGGTCATGGGTCAATTCCCAGTCAGGGCACATGCCCGGGTTGTGGGCTCGATCCCTAGTGGGGGAGGGGCGTCATCCAGGAGGCTGCGAATCAATGATTTTCTCTCATCACTGATGTTTCTATTTCTCTCCCCCTTTCCCTTCCTCTCTGAAATCATTACAAGTATATATATTTTTTAAAACACCACTTCTTCTGAGCCTTAACTTGTGCACTGCAGCTCAGAGAGACTTAAAATCTTTTCCTGCCTGGCCACTGTGACTCAGTAGTTGAGCGTCAACCTATGAACCAGGAGGTCATAGTTCAATTCCTGGTCGGGGCACATGCCTGGGTTACAGGCTCGATCCCTAGTGGGGGTCATGTAGGAGGCAGCCAATCGGTGATTCTCTCTCATCAATGATGTTTCTATCTCTCTCTCCCTCTCCCTTTCTCTCTGAAATCAATATATATATATATATATATATGTGTGTGTGTGTATGTATGTATGTGTGTGTGTGTGTGTATATATATATATTTTAATCCCTTCCTTAATCCAGTTACTTAATGTGGAGTGGCCACTGTGTAAAAAGAAAATGAAAGAAAGAAAGAAAAGAAGGCCTAGGTGTTGCTAAGTATAATTGGTAGACCAGAAAACCCTTCAAGGAACTAAAACAAATGTGAGGGGGAGGGGAGTCTGCGGCCATGAATGGCAAAGGAAGCCAGGATCAAAGTTGAGGTCACTCCCTGTGAAGACCATGTGTGTTATTTCATCACATGTCCTTGTGAGCCTTTCCCTTGGAACCAATCTCTCCCAGGGGCCACCCCAGAGCCTCCCCCTCGGAGTAACCTTCATTATTGCTCTCTTGCCCACGTGTAACTGAGAGGGAGGAGAGCGTTTCAACAACCTGGGACTCCACTAACCAAGAGTGACAGAGGTCTCGGCAGACCTGCTCTCTCAGCTCCGTGGTTTGTATAAAACTGAGGGTCTTGGACAAAAAACTAAGTAATAAGTTAATTAATTAAAACAATAAAGGATAAGAACAACCAGCCTTAAAGTGAAATACAGTCAACTGTCTAAATTGCCCCTTGTGACTGTCAGTGGGCTGGCATTTATGGACAGGGAGCCAGGAGCCTGTGGCCAGCGTGCCTGCCCAGAAGTCCTGGTTTTCTATGATGCCAGCAGACACTGGAGAGGCCCTTTAGAAGAATGAGCTTCCCAAGAAATGCATTAGTGCGAGCATTCACCCCAAGGAGGCAGAGGCAAGGGCTAGACGGATACCAGGCACTTGTGGAATGGCCCCAAATCATGCTGAGCCCTGACCCATTTATTCAGTAAATTACTTTCACAACTAGGTCAAATGTTAACAGAGCCTTCCAACCATTTTCTGGCCCCCTGGCTGGAGAGAGACCCTTTGCTAACCTTGCCATTAAAACTGGGCAACCTATGATATTCAATGAAGTAATTAAGGACAAATCCAAGCAATTACTTGACATTTCCTGCAATAACTAGATGACATTTGTAATCCCAAAAAGCAAACTGGACCAAAAAAAAATGTGTTTTGTTCAAAGGCGTAAATAAGTCTAGCATCCTATGTAACAAAGAGGCAATGTGCAAATTCACCCTCATGCCATAACGCCGTCACAAGATGGCGGTGCGTACAGCAGGGGTGGGGCCAACGGTAGTGGAGCCAGGGTTCCTGTGGCCTCGCGGGGGTGCGGGGGTCCCGGCTGCTTTGTGCGACTTCTGTCGGGGTTTCTGCAGCCTCGTGTGTGTGTGCTGCAGGAGTGGGGCCCGCGGCTAATGCTGCGTGCAACCCGGAGGCGGGGCATCAGGGTGGCACTCCAGGACTCAGGGCCATCCCATGGCAAGTCGGCCATGTGGGGCGGGACTCCGGGACTCAGGGCAGTCCCATGGCGTGGGAGGCGGGGTCCCGGGTCTTGTGCGATTTTGCACAAGGGGTCACTAGTCTATAATAAGTGACTATGGGAAACCAGGATGTTGGGTACTAGCCACCCCCTTTCTAATAGCAGCAGCAGATATGGCAACAGTCACTGAGCCCTTCCCTTACCTGTGTCTCAGCTCTTTTGCCTACAGGAGTGAACTATAAGATGAGCCAAAATGGCAGCTCTGAGCCCGGACAAGACTATGGTGAAGTCAACGGAGGCGCCTAGAGAGCAAAACTGAAGCGGCATGGACTCCCTGGATGTGCATGTCCCCACCCTGAGGATCTTATCTTAGGTCTAAAATTGTTTGCTTCCTGAAGGGATTCTTTGCCTCCTTGAGGGATTTGCAAAAGAATTCTTTAGTAGTTAATTTCCAATTCTTTTGTGCACAGATCTTACAGAGCACTCCTACTGGGCAAAGTGAATTACACCAAAATTCAAACATACTGGAAGGGAAAGAAAAACAAGAGGCCAGCAAGGTCACCTGGAGGACAATCCGAAACAACAGGGTGCTAAGGGATCTTTCCCAAGGAAGACTCCAGGCCAGCGTGGGGGTATGGAGCATAGTAAAGAAGAGTAAGGAAATGTAGAATAAGCATCTATCTACCCATGCGCACCAAGTATAGGAATAAGGTAAGGGTGAAAGCTAACATTGGTTAGCATCTACTATGTGCCAGATGCTTTAAATGCCTTAGCTTGTTTAGTCTTCACAACAACTCTTGGAAATGGGTATTATATTATTATCATTTAAGAGACAAGAAATGGAAACTGAGAGCAATTTAGTTCATTGCCCCAGATCTTAGAGCTGGTAATTGCTGACAATGGCCCACGCTATTATCCTGAGTCTGTTCTCTTACTGAACAGTCCCACATACACAAATGTCATTCTCAGCAATAAAATAATCACTATCTACCAGCATGTCCCAAGTTAGTAAGGAAGCACTTTAGACATAACCCTTGATGCATTTGTCCAGCCTCAGTGACATACTTTCTCATCTCACATAGCATCACAGCCTGACAATATTTTCAAGAGGTCATCCTCTCAGATGAAGAAACTGAAGTGCCAATTGCGGCTTCAGTGAGGGGCAGAGACAGGAAGGTGGCCCAAGCCCTCTGAAGCTGACCAAGCCACGGCGCCTCCCCAGGACCTATCATCACCCCTGAAGGGCTTAATACACCACTGACCTCCACATGCCCGTGAAACTGAACATGGTGCTGACACAGCGAGGGAGAGGCGGCGGCGTGAGTCCATCCAGGCGCATGAGCAGAGCTGGGATGCCAAAGAGCACCAGGTACTTCACGTAGAAAAACAGCACCTGGGCCAAGGCCAGTCCTCCTGGAAGACAGAGGGACCAGTGAGACACGGCGACAGGAAGTGGAGCCATCTCCTGGCAAAGATGTAACATGCCAGGAGATGCGCCTCCTGCTCACCTTCCGCCACCCACCCCCTTCTTCCCTTCAGCACCCACATTGATAAAGTCTCCCACATGGATTTTGATCGGGGAAACTTTTGGATTAACAAATGAGGTGGGGACCCAGCCAGCACGGCTCAGTGGTTGAGCATCAACCAATGAACCACACAGTCACGGTTCGATTCCTGGTCAGGGTACATGTCTGGGTTATGAGTTGGATCCCCAGTGTGGGGCGTGCAGGAGACAGCTCATCAGTGATTCTCATCACGATGTTTCTAGCTCTCTCTCCCCCTCTCTCCCTCTCCAAAATCAATAAAAATATATATTTTAAAAATCAGCCGATAAAGAGTGATCAATTCACAGAAATTAAACACTCACACCTGATGATAACCTGGATAGATGTTAAATATACTCACTGTGCTAACCTCTACATCAACTAAAATTCAGCGTAGAAACAAACTATGCCACCAAGCAAGACAATGTGAGTGTTGGGCCAACAACTTTGAATCATGCTGTTAGTCATCTTCATTTGACACTGACGTAACAGTTCAGAGAGTCTCAATTACTTCCCAAGAAATGTTCAAGGGCTATCCCATGTGATCTATCTATCTATCTATCATCTTGCTATTCTCTTAGAGCTAAAATTCCACAATGCAGCCAACTCTTGGAAAAAGTAATTGGAAGAGTTGAATGATTTAAGCATCAAATTAATCCATAAACATCTGCTTAGGAAGGGACCACTTAAAATGAAAAGCCCATCAAAG
>NW_006296279.1:205757-206452 GCF_000327345.1 Myotis davidii | reverse complement strand
GTCCCGGCTGCTTTGTGCGACTTCTGTCGGGGTTTCTGCAGCCTCGTGTGTGTGTGCTGCAGGAGTGGGGCCCGCGGCTAATGCTGCGTGCAACCCGGAGGCGGGGCATCAGGGTGGCACTCCAGGACTCAGGGCCATCCCATGGCAAGTCGGCCATGTGGGGCGGGACTCCGGGACTCAGGGCAGTCCCATGGCGTGGGAGGCGGGGTCCCGGGTCTTGTGCGATTTTGCACAAGGGGTCACTAGTCTATAATAAGTGACTATGGGAAACCAGGATGTTGGGTACTAGCCACCCCCTTTCTAATAGCAGCAGCAGATATGGCAACAGTCACTGAGCCCTTCCCTTACCTGTGTCTCAGCTCTTTTGCCTACAGGAGTGAACTATAAGATGAGCCAAAATGGCAGCTCTGAGCCCGGACAAGACTATGGTGAAGTCAACGGAGGCGCCTAGAGAGCAAAACTGAAGCGGCATGGACTCCCTGGATGTGCATGTCCCCACCCTGAGGATCTTATCTTAGGTCTAAAATTGTTTGCTTCCTGAAGGGATTCTTTGCCTCCTTGAGGGATTTGCAAAAGAATTCTTTAGTAGTTAATTTCCAATTCTTTTGTGCACAGATCTTACAGAGCACTCCTACTGGGCAAAGTGAATTACACCAAAATTCAAACATACTGGAAGGGAAAGAAAAACAAGAGGA
>NW_006296279.1:185114-205533 GCF_000327345.1 Myotis davidii | reverse complement strand
GGCCAAAGAGCACCAGGTACTTCACGTAGAAAAACAGCACCTGGGCCAAGGCCAGTCCTCCTGGAAGACAGAGGGACCCGTGAGACACGGCGACAGGAAGTGGAGCCATCTCCTGGCAAAGATGTAACATGCCAGGAGATGCGCCTCCTGCTCACCTTCCGCCACCCACCCCCTTCTTCCCTTCAGCACCCACATTGATAAAGTCTCCCACATGGATTTTGATCGGGGAAACTTTTGGATTAACAAATGAGGTGGGGACCCAGCCAGCACGGCTCAGTGGTTGAGCATCAACCAATGAACCACACAGTCACGGTTCGATTCCTGGTCAGGGTACATGTCTGGGTTATGAGTTGGATCCCCAGTGTGGGGCGTGCAGGAGACAGCTCATCAGTGATTCTCATCACGATGTTTCTAGCTCTCTCTCCCCCTCTCTCCCTCTCCAAAATTAATAAAAATATATATTTTAAAAATCAGCCGAAACCGGTTTGGCTCAGTGGATAGAGTGTCAGCCTGCGGACTGAAAGGTCCCAGGTTCGAATCCGGTCAAGGGCATGTACCTGGGTTGCGGCCACTTCCCCAGTGGGGGATGTGCAGGAGGCAGCTGATCGATGTTTCTCTCTCGTCGATGTTTCTAACTCTCTCTCTCCCTTCCGCTCTGTAAAAAAATCAATAAAACAATATTTTAAAAAAATCAACAAATGGGGTGGGGAACACCCAATGCAATATGCAGGTGATGTATTCTAGAACTGTACACTTGAAGCTATATAATTTTATTAACCAATATCACACCACTAAATTCAATTAAAAAGAAAAAAAGTTGAAAAATAAACACAAATACAAAATTCCCTTTATTATTGTGACAGATGATAGGATCTCTTAGCAGTCATGCTTCTGCAGATACTAGAAAAGGGCACTATATATATATATATATACACATATATATATATATATAGCATTTTAAAAAACTATTAGAAAGGAGAAGTCCTTGCCAATTCATTTCAATCTTACGTAAGTTCACACCCAGCTGGATGACAAGAATCAAAGAGTTAAATCAACAAAGGTTAGCAAACATGTGAAGATACTGCGACCATCATAGACTGCTAGCAGGATGTAAAATGGTGCGGCCATTAAAAAAACAGTTTGGCAGTTCTTCAAATGATTAAACACAGAGTTACCATATGACCCAGCAATATACCCAAGAGAAATGAAAACAAATGTCCACACAGACACCTATACCAAACATTCATAGCAGCATTGTCTACAACAGCCAGAAACTTGGGGGGGGGCGGGTGGCAACAACTGTCCATTGACAGATGAATGGAGAAACAAAATGAGCTCTACCCACACAATAGAATATCATTCTGCCATAAAAAGGAGTGGAGTGCTGATATATGCTACGACATAGATGAATCTTGAAAACATTATACTAAGTGAAATAAGCCAGAAACAAAAGGCCACATGTTGTATATTTTCATTCATATGAAAGTCCAGAACAGAGACACAGAGACAGAAAGTGGATTAGTGGTTGCTAAGCATTGGGTTGGTGATGGGGGTGGGGTAGGGATGGGATTATGGGAGGGTGATAGTTAAAGGATCAGGACTCTCTTTTGAGGTGAAAATGTGCAAAAATTGGCCATGATGGTTGCACATATCTATGAATAAACTAAAAGCCAGGAAGAAATCAGCTATATGTTTCTGCTTGAATTTTGATGCTTCAGTGTAATTCACTTTGCCCAGTAGGAGTGCCCTGTAAGATCTGTGCACAAAAGAATTGGAAATTAACTCCTAAAGTATTCTATTGCAAATCCTTCAAGGAGGCAAAGAATCCCTTTAGAAAGCAAAGAATTGCCTCCATAATGTAGCCAACAAATTCAGAGCTTCATACTTCAACTTTGCCTAAAAGAAAGATACACCGATTTTATGTCATCCAAGAAGTTATCTGTACACTAAGTTACCCGGGCACAACAAATACGGTAGTGTTTTAAGGGATGCTGGGATTGGAGGGGTGGGGGCAGGGAATAGTTGGTGTTTTAAATAACTGGTGCAACTTGCTACCCTTTACAATGCCACATTGCCAGGCAGGCCTCTCTCCCACTCCGAAAGCAGGCACCGTGAAATTATCTCACCCCACATGGAGTATCTGTAATTGAACAGCCAAGTTCACGGTAGTAAATCCCAGAGTAGCTCTGGGTTCGTACTGCATTAATTTTATATAATCCCAGGATTCTAACCCAAGGAGAAATTGCATAAAAATTCTTTTTTTCGCCGAAACCGGTTTGGCTCAGTGGATAGAGCGTCAGCCTGCGGACTGAAGGGTCCCAGGTTCGATTCCGGTCAAGGGCATGTACCTTGGTTGCGGGCACATCCCCAGTGGGAGATGTGCAGGAGGCAG
Source organism: Myotis davidii (assembly GCF_000327345.1). NCBI lineage: Eukaryota > Metazoa > Chordata > Mammalia > Chiroptera > Vespertilionidae > Myotis > Myotis davidii. Next base: position 203,141 of record NW_006296279.1, on the reverse strand, counting down.
CTGGTCGATGTTTCTCTCTCATCGATGTTTCTGACTATCTCTCTCCCTTCCTCTCTGTAAAAAATCAATAAAATATATATATTAAAAAAAATTCTTTTTTTCTACTGTATCTTAACGAACATTAGAATGTTTGATGCCGCCAAAGAGTGTGAAAGGAAGAGAATCATATGCTAGCTGACATTTGTTTGTGTTTCCAGTTTTCAAAATAAACATCAGATGTCAAATGTCTTATCCTACTCCCCTCACTGGGATGTAGAAGGAGAAAAGGCAACTGGAGGACTTTTTTAGCATTTCATTATCCAGACATTATCTCAACAACAGCTGGTGTTTAAACACTGAGCTGAAAAGCCCCTGACTACACCCACTTAGGAGATAGGTTCCTAAAACTTAACTCTAACGTACATCCTCAGAGCTTTATTCCAGCTTTGCCATGTAGGAACAACTACTTTCCAATCATTTTCACCTCCCCCCTCTTCACTCACTCTCAAGCCCCTTGCCAAAGCTCTTTTGATCCCCATAAAACTCATATACCATGGTGAAACACCATTTAATAATGATTTTTTTTAAATGTCGTCTTTTTGAGCTCCTTCAAAAACAAAACAAAACAAAACAAAAACACCCTTGCCTGGCCAGCGTGGCTCAGTGGTTGAGTGTCAACCTATGAACCAGGAGGTCACAGTTCGATTCCCAGTCAGGACATATGTCCAGGTTTCAGGCTCAATCCCCAGTGTGGGGCATGCAGGTGGCAGCCAACCAATGATTCTCTCTCATCATTGATGTTTCTAGCTCTTTTTCTCTCCCTTCCTTTCTGAAATCAATAAAAATATATTTTTTTAAAAAAACAACATAAATTACCACCTGAATCCTAGGCTCTATCAAGTTTGGGGTATAGTTATCCCATATTTTGTCTCTTTATAAGACTCTGAAGTCCAAAAGAAAACAATGAGTGGAAACATATACATTTGTCTAAAGTCGTAGAATGCACAACACCAAGAAGGAGCCCCAGTGTAAACATCATGATGTGTCAATGTCGGCTCATCAGCTGCAATCCTCTCTGAGGGAGAATGCTGACAGTGGGGAGGCTGTGAGTTTGTGGGCACAGGGATTACATGGGGTATCTGGGTACCTTCCTCTCAATTTTGCTGTGAACCTATTAAACTGCTCTCCTTCCCTCTCACGGGAGAAAAGTCGGAAAGCAGGATGTGTCCACGGCCCCAGGGATCCAGGTGGACCGTTACTGGCCACCCATTCACTATGAATCCCAAAGGCCTGTGGCGAATACCGATATTTCTCCTAAATTCCAAAACTGTAGATGACATCACCCCTGGGCCTCTCCCCTTCACCTCGTGCCTCTGGTCCCCGGACGCCTCAGGAAGGTCTGAAGAATGAATGAGTGGGTAGTGATTTTCGCTGCCGGCTTAATGAACCTTGTTGAATTGATTTGAATTAAATGACCGTCATTTTCTCATTGATGACAAGTTGAGTTGAGGACAGTTCGCACTTAAATAACACTTTCACAATCATTGAGCCCATCTAAATGCCCTTAATATGCCCGGTGCTATCAAAGTTGATGACAGTTCAGGACTAGAAGACTCAGCTTCTCTCTCCTAATCAAAAGTAATTCATTACAGCAGTGGGGGGTGGAGGCCGGCATCATCTAAATCTGAGAGTTCAGGGGGACTGGCCCGGAAGTGGGCTGCTTTGAAGCAGGAGTTGGCTAGATACAGGAAACCTCAAGCAATGGAGCGTGCAGAGCACAAGGGCGTGAACCAACCCAGTGCAGGGAATAGGGGTGTTGGGGGGGGGGGGCAGATAAGCAGCACAACTTTATAGCAGAAGGCCTAAGAAACCAAGCAAGAAAGGGAGATGATTTGCTTTGTGTTTATAAAAGATCAGTCTGTAAGGACACGGGGATCATTTTTGTTCCTGAGAGAAGACAGACAGGAGGAGACAGAGAAAAGGGCAGAGCGGTGTGGCCGGAGACCAGGGCCCGAGTTTCAGACGTGGCAGAGGAAGCAGAGGGGCTCCAGTTATCAATTTTAAGTTGTCTGTGGGGCTCTCTTCCCAACACACCTCCTCAAACACACAGCTCTGTCTGAACAGATTTTTGTTTGGTGTGTGTGTGCATGCGTGTGCGTGCGTGTGTGTGTGTGTGTGTGTGTGTGTGTACAGATCAAGTAAAAGAACCAAGTATAATGTGGTAATCAGGGCACTGCAAGATGATCCCTAAATAGAATGAATCCCACAGAAGCAAGACATGAGACAGAGGCGGCCATGGACTGGAAATCTTAGGAGGGCCAGGCCTCTGCCCAGCCCAGGGAACGAGAGGCCAAGTCCACTCAATCTAGAAATGAAGGGGGCGGTAGATGACTCACTGCTAAAACCCAGTGACACTCTCCTCTACAGCCTCTATATAAAAACATGTTCTAGCCCCAGCTGGCTTGGCTCAGTGGATAGAGCGTCAGCCTGCGGACTGAAGGATCCCGGGTTTGATTCCGGTCGGGGGAGCATGCCTGGATTACAGGCTTGATCCCCAATGGGAGGCATGCAGGAGGCAGCCAACCAATGATTCTCTCTCATCATTGATGTTTCTATCTCTCTCTCTTTCTCCCTTCCTCTCTGAAATCAATAAAAATATATTTTTTTAAAAACCACATGTTCTATATAAAACGTGAAAACAAAGAGTAAATTTAATATATATATATTTTTTTATTTATTTTGCAGGAGAATTTCATGAAAACTTAAAGTGATAAAACTCAGGGATACCATGGAAACTGGGATAAGAATGGCCACTTTTGTAGACCACCTCTCTGGTCAAGAAACAACACCACCTCTCCACCCCCACCTCCATACCTTGTAAATTCACCAGGAGAGGCTGAATACTAGGCTAATACAATTTTGTCCAATTTGAACTTCTCAAATGACTGCCTAGCTTTTACTGCCACCTCCTGGCCCTTTCTGGTATGCCTATCCTGAACCACTGATACTAACAGTCACACACATAATACATCAATTATTACATTAAAGAATCCCTGGCCAAGCCCTGGCCAGCGTGGCTCAGTTGGTTGAGCATCATCCCCTGCACCAAAAGGTCACCTGTTCAATTCACAGTCAGGGCACATGCCTGGGTTGCAGGCTTGACCCCCGGGAGGGGGTGTGAAGGAAGCAACTGATTAAAGTTTCTCCCTCACATCGCTGTTTCTCTCTCTCTTCCCCCCCTTCCTCTCTCTCTCTAAAAACATCAATAAAAATATATAGTTTTAAAAAAATAATCTCTGGCCAATGCAAAAACTCTCAACAAAATATTAACAAACTAGATTCAACAATATAGTAAAAGGATTATATATCATGACTAAGTGAGTGGTATATCCCAGGGATGCAAGGATGGTTCTACATCCATAAATCAGTCAAAACAATACATCAAATTAACAAAATAAAGGATAAATGCCATATTATCTTCTCAGTAGATACGGAAGTATTTGACAAAACTCAGCACCCTTTTGATAAAAACTCTCAGGGTCTAGCAGAAACATAATAAAGGCCATGTATGATGTGCCAGGGCCTTCCTCCTGGTGTTTCCCCGTCTAGTTCTGCCCCAACCCCCTCCCCTTCCGGTTGGCAGACTCTCTGCGCGAGTGTGATTAAAGCCTCCGGTGAAGCTGCCATCAGACCCGCAGCCCTGACCCACGGTGCCCGACCTAAGAGTCTGCTCTCAGGGACGGGCTGTGTCCTCCCTGTCTCTAAGCTGCTGGAGGCACCCGTGGTCGTTTCATGCACTTCCAATAAACAGGTCACGACAATGTCCGTTTGTTGAATGACGAGACGCTTCCAAAGAGCTTGCCCATCCACGTCACAGGTATTCCTCTCAAGCACCCTTCGGGGTTCTTTGGGCAAATACTGGTTCTCATTTTTACAGAGAAGGACAGCAATTCAGAGATTGTAGGTGGTTTTCCCGAGGTTCCAGAATGAGCGAACAGAGGGTTAAGACTAAAACTCAGATCTCTTCAGACCCCAGGTGAGTGTGCCGAGGGCACCTGCTCTTCCCAGTGAACACAACGGACGTTGCCTGACCGCCTGTATTATCTGTATACGACAGTTATTCACAGAGTGTCAATTAGCAGCTGTGTCATGTCTGGGTGCCGGGACACCATGACGGCCAATTGAAATAAGGCTGCTACTTCCATGGGACGTGTATTCATCTGAAAACCCATGTCCCTAAGTGGTAGGTTTACATCCCCGGCGTTGGCACAAACCAAGCTGCAGGAGGCGCTGGCTGGTGTGATTAAAGCCTCCGGTGAAGCTGCCATCAGACCCGCAGCCCTGACCCACGGTGCCCGACCTAAGAGTCTGCTCTCAGGGACGGGCTGTGTCCTCCCTGTCTCTAAGCTGTTGGAGGCACCCATGGTCGTTTCATGCACGTCCAATAAACAGGTCATGACAATGTCCGTTTGTTGAATGACGAGCTTGCCCATCCACGTCACAGGTATTCCTCTCAAGCACCCTTCGGGGTTCCTTGGGCAAATACTCTGATCCTCATTTTACAGAGAAGGACAGCGATTCAGAGATTGTAGGTGGTTTTCCCGAGGTTCCAGAATGAGCGGACAGAGGGTTAAGACTAAAACTCAGATCTCTTCAGACCCCAGGTGAGTGTGCCGAGGGCACCTGCTCTTCCCAGTGAACACAACGGACGTTGCCTGACCGCCTGTATTATCTGTATACGACAGATCCTGTTCCCCCCCCAGTTCACTGCTCAGATGGCAGCTGACAGCTGCTTTCTCCGAACACAGACACAAAACCCACAGCCGTCCTATGGCAAGGGGATGTTAAAAAAAAAACCACAAGGCAGGGAGCAGCGAAGGAGGACCTGGAGAAGAGAATGATGGCCCGAAGGTGGGGATGCACACCTTCTAAACAGAAATCCGTGAGCTGTGTCATGTCTGGGTGCCGGGACACCATGACGGCCAATTGAAATAAGGCTGCTACTTCCATGGGACGTGTATTCAACCGTGAGAGACGGGCTACTGCAGCTGGCGCCGAGCCCCGTGTGGAGGATAGAACAGGTGACGTCAAGTGCTGGCTGGCTCTTTCTGTTTGAGTCACCAGGGGAAGCTTGTCTTAGGAAAAGGCATTGAAGCTGAGATGGGAGAGACAAGTTGTCACACGATGAAGAGGAAGAGCCCTCCTGCGGGAAGGGACAGCTAACGAGGAAGGGCAGAAGGCAAAGGGGCGGTGGCAGGAGACACGTCAGGGCAGTGGGTAGGAGCCAAACCTCCTGGCGTTTTGTTATGGAGGATCAGCCGGGTTTGACTCGAGCACTGGGAACCGTGGGAAGCCATCACTGCTACAGAACCGGGCTGCCTTTCAGTAAGTCACAGCGCTCTCCACCAGCCTCTACACCCCGAATCCCCGAGTCTGAGCCTCAGTAGCCCACAGTGGCCAGTGCACCGTGCTTCCAGTCCTGTGCGAAGAGACAGTGTGTCCATAATCTGGTAAGAAGTACCTGAAAAGCTCAGAACACAATCTGTCATGAGGGAGGAGGAAGGTTTGTCCTGTCTGAAAACCCATGTCCCTAAGTGGTAGGTTTATAGCCCCAGCATTGGCACAAACCAAGCTGTCTCTTGGAAGAGCTCGGTTGTAAACGCTGGAGACAAGGCCAGGCTCCAGCCCACACGCACCTGACAGCAGCGTCTCCCTCAGGCCCATCCTGCTCCCCCACAGTTCACTGCTCAGATGGCAGCTGACAGCTGCTTTCTCCTAACACAGACACAAAACCCACAGCCGTCCAATGGCAAAGGGATGTTAGAAAACCCCACAAGGCAGGGAGCAGCGGAGGAGGATCAGGAGAAGAGAATGATGGCCCGAAGGTGGGGCATGCACACCTTCTAAACAGAAATCCGCAGCCTGAAAACACAGTCCTCACTCCCACTCTCTAACTCCGCTGACACTAGGAATGAAAAATGGCCCTCAAGTCCGGTTTGGCAATAAGTCACCAAAGCCTCTGACCTAGGAAATTGCCCTCAGAAAACCATCAGGGATGAGGTTCAAAAAGGCTTCTGCAAATGTGTCCATGGAGGCATCTATATATATAAAAGGCTAATATGCAAAGTGTTCCCTCCGGAGGCCGGGAGTTTGCTCACTCGCTATGATGTGCGCTGACCACCAGGGGTCGGCGCGGAACATGGGGGCGGCCAAAGGTGGCACTGAGGGAGCGGGGTAAAGAGGAGGCAGGAAGGCGGGGAACCTGATCGGCTCTAATCGGCCAGGCCTAGGGACCCTACCTGTGCATGAATTCATGCACTGGGCCTCTAGTTATTTATAACACAGCAAAATTGTAAACAGTGATCAGCCATAGAAAATCATTAACTAAATAACAGCAAAGTCATAGAAGGGAACACCATACAACTGTTAAAATCATACTCTAAGACACAGAATCTAAAAGAGGACAGGAAGAAATAAACCAAATAACTTATATATTTATATGCATAGCCCATGAACACGGGCAATAGGGTAGTGAAGACCTGGCCGGTGGCGGGGGAGGCGGGGAGGCTGGGAGGAGGGAGGGGTAAAGGAGGGATGGGAGATATCTGTAACACTATCAACAATAAGAGATATATTTAAAAATGAAAAAAATAGAAGAATATTTCATCACGTAAGGGGAAATTCAGAATATATTAAGTCTAAGAAGTAGATAATAAGGAAAAACAGGACAATGTGCAAACCTTTGTAAATAAACTGCACGAGAAGCCGAAGGCAGTGGGAAGGCAGGAGTGGGCGCCTGGGAAGGCTGCACAGCTCCATTTGCCACTGCCTGCGGGGCTGGTGTGCTCACTGGTGAGCAAGTGGCCGTTACTAAAAACTCATTTGGGTAACAGCTGGGCGTCAGGAGGGCGCAGAGAAAAACGATCAGAAGAGCGAGCAAGGTCCCCTTCTGGCAGAGACCCTGGGACCTGCACCTCCGTGAAAACCATTACTGAGCGTCCTGCCTGCAGGTTTCCCATTCAACTCCCCAGGAGTCCTCATCTGCAATTCTCAGATTCTCAGGCCATTCAGCCACTGGCTGCTGATCTAAAATCAACTGCACTTGTAAGACTTGACTGTGGTCCTTCTCCTGGTCCTCCCTCCCACGGTCCCTGTGCGTCACACACACGCCCTGCTCCCGAGGCGGGGATACCCACGGTGTTCATATTCACACACCTCACCAGAGAAGCCCACACCAGTCCTCCCTGGCACTGCTCACCGAGACAGTGCCCCGCACACAGTGAGGCACCGGAACCAAACGGGAGGGAGTGAGGGCAGCAGAAGGAACCAGGCCTGGAAATCAACACACTGGGCTCGCACCTGCACTGGGCCACCAACAAGCTGTGACCTTGGAAAGGCCACTGACCTTCTCAGAGCCTCCGTTGCCTAATCTGTAAAATGAGAGTGTCAGACAACCTGTGAGATCTAATTTGGCTCTAAAATTCCAGAGTGCCTAATCTCCCCACTGTCTCGCCTCCAAAGAAATACCTGGGCCAGGGGGAGAAGACGGCCCAGCGTCCCTGGAGCCCAGAGGACCTTCCCAACAATTTCCATTTTACAGTAACTTGCACTGTACAAGTCTGGACCTCGCAAGACCATTTCAGTGCCTCCTCTGAGGGCCTGCTGGGAAGCCATTCTTTATAAACACAATCTTTTTTTTTTTTAACCTTTATTGTTGAGAGTTTTACAGCTGTCCCTCTATTTTTTCCCCATTGCCCCCTCCACCTGGTTCCCGCCCCACCACAGGCCTTTGCCACCCTAGTGTCTGTCATAAACGCAATCTTAAAGCATGTATTTGATCCTGCAAAAGCACCACTTACATTTGCTCCGCACTCAATTCTGAGTTCTCATATAGAGGGACCAATGGTCCCAGCTCGTCCAGGACTGAGGAGACCCCCGGATGAGACTTGCTTTGCCCAACCCAAGAGTGTCCTTGGCCACCAGGTCAGTCGATCACTCTACCTCTCGATATATCTCTGGTTTTCTGCTCCCGAAACACCCTCTGCACTCCACGTCAAAACAAAATACAGCACACCTTTCTGGCCTGTACGAACACCGCTGCTCAAATCTACACCATCACAGCTCATCAGCCATGCACCTCGGGGTGCCTCAAGACGCTTCTGTCTTCAGGTAAGAGCGCCTTCATGCACCACATCCCACTAGGTGCTCTTAGATGGGCGGGGGTTTTGTAATCAAGGGAAAAAAACACACACAGAAAGAAATTTTTGTAGGCAATGACAACCAGATGAATAAGAAAAACCCTTATTTTAACACTGAACCCTCACCGCATTGTTGCTGCCTAAAGGAGACAGCAACTAAAAAACATAGAAAACAACCTAAGAGTCAACAAAAGAATCCACTTATTCACATGTCGATTCGTCCACGTTTGCACAGAGCACTTATTCTGCGCCAGGTGAACCATCATGAAAGAGAAGCACAAAAACATGGGTTTTGCAATCTCCCGTCTACTGATCATTCATGGATATTGATCAGAGCATTTAACGAACTCATTTCCCAAACTGGCTCCACTCTGCGTTCCTATAATAACAGTTAGGAAATTAGCCATTTCACCCTTAAGACCACAGAAAAACAAGAGTATCATTAGAAGATCCATCCGTCTCTTCCAAAACACTCATTTCCGTGGAAGGCAGACATTGTGACTTCCCTTTAGGACACTCTTTATGAAACTGACCAGGACGTGTTGAAAAGAAGTCAAAGAGCAACAAACGTTCAAAGCAAGAAGACGGAAAGGAAGCTGTGATGCTGCTTGTGGCCAGCGAACTGTCCCAGTCACCCTGAGAAGCAGCGCGCCGCAGTCAGAAGTCCCGACGTAACGGAGAGTTCACATCCAATCTCCACTGCAGAGAAACCTTAGGACAGGGAGCAAAGGAAGGTAAGTGCCCTGAGCCCAGCTTTCAGGAGTTCTCAGCAGCTGTGAGAGAGGGGGTGGCACGGGACTGTGGCTGGTTTAACCTCAGGCACACGCCTTTAGAAACCAGCAGGCACGTTACATAGTGCAGCAGCCTGAAAGGGTGGACAGTGGTCACTTTCCGTCACCAGGAGGGTTGGGAAGACGAGTTTAGTTGGAAAAATGCGTGGGTAGGAGCCTCAGTAAGTGTGAGCTAGGAGGCTGACGGTGCCTCACCCACCGGGTGCCCACCGAGAATCCCAGCCTTCATCTCCGATTCCACCCTCTCCCCCAGCCCCACAGTCAACCATTTAGACTATGATGCCAGTCAACTCGCCCTCACAAATGTCCAAAAGTTGTTTTTCTGTTGATTACCACAGATCTCAAAACACGACCCTGATTCAGGCCTCCATCACCTCATCTGCCTTTCCTCCTCGCTTCAATCCATCTTTCCACCAAACGCCACACACACACACACACACACACACACACACACACACTCACACCCCTACCTATCCAGGAGCTTCCAAGCACGATGAACGTCCTTCAGTTCCCCAAATATGCTCTCAGAGCTCTCAGCTTTGGGCTTTGGGATATGCTGGTCCCTCTACCTAGAGCACCTTTCCCCCAGCCCTCATCGAACTATTCTCTCTTTCATTCCTAAGCATCCTTTGGGTTTCCTCTTAGATGTTACTTCCTCTGAGAAGGCTTTCCAAGCTCCCCTAGACTGAGCCAGGCACTTCTCTGTGCTCCCACAGCACCCTGGGCTTCCACCCTTCCAGCACCTGTCTCCCTGCACTGGAATAGGCTTTGGTTTTTATTTTTTCTAAACAACTCTCTAGACCAATGATGGCGAACCTTTTGAGCTCGGCGTGTCAGCATTTTGAAAAACCCTAACTTAACTCTGGTGCCGTGTCACATATAGAAATTTTTTGATCTTTGCAACCATAGTAAAACAAAGACTTATATTTTTGGTATTTATTTTATATATTTAAATGCCATTTAACAAAGAAAAATCAACCAAAAAAATGAGTTCGCGTGTCACCTCTGACACGTGTGTCATAGGTTCGCCATCACTGATCTAGACCACGCATTCTGCAAGGACAGAGGCTGGACTTGCCTTGTTTGCCTACGCGTCCTTGTCATGGAAACCAAACCAGCTCGTTTAAATCAATCAGCTCATTCCTGAATGAGCAGAGTGCAGTCCCTTAACTGCTGTTGTCTGTCTGGGCCTCCCACTTGGCCACTAGACTGGCCGGGCTCTCTGACCCAGGGCTGGGTTGTGACCTGATTTCTGTGTGTCTCCTCAGCTGGATCTGTCCAGAAGCCAATGCCTGATGGGCACCGTGCTGAGAGGAGGCAGCGTGTTGGCTCCTAGGTTGTTTATTTCTGCACTTCAGGTTGAGACCCATTAGTTTAAAAGCCTGCCAGTGCCAAACTCAAACTCTTACACATAAAACTGTTTTGAATATAGCCCCAATAAAGCAGACTTTTTGCCACCTACAGCCCGCCTCCTTTGTAGACCCTGTGAAACTGCCCAACATCTGCTAGTAACAGATCAGACAAACCTCGGGGCTATAGAGATCCCAAAACAATGCTGCCCTTCGCTCTGTGACCCAGAGTCTCCTGACCACACTGACCAGGGACGTCGCCTATGCATCCCCCTCCTCTCTGATCCCACTGCCCCAGAGAGTGCCTCTCTCCCCTCCCCTTCTGAGTTTGGGCCCCACAATGTAGCTTCTCTATTGTGAGGGACTTCCCCCGAATGCAGACCCCTCAGAGCACCCCCCCAAATAAAGCTTGTGCGTGTGACTGCCACCTCGTGCTCATGTCTTTGTCCTTGATCAGCCCTGGAATCCCTCCAACTCCCTACAGGCAGAAGTCTGGGGAAGCCTGCGTACTTATAATTTCCATGTAGTCTCACTCTGATCATTTTTTAATCTGTCCTATCACCCTAGGTTTAAATTTATCATCTGGCTTATTCAGTATTACTTCTAAACCGAATCTTCACCTGCAGAATTCTGTCCCAGCAATTCAGAACGGTCTCCAATTCTCATGACCCTGGTTATCCACCTCAAATCTCATTGAACTTTCAAACTCTAGCCCCTATTCCCCTGCCTTGGGCAACCATTTGGAGCACTGGCTCCATCAGTCCAGCCCATGCTTCTGGCCCATGCTTCCAGCAAACAGCCCGGGAGCTACCACTGGATGAGGTAAGAAGAGGAACTTGAACTGAGTGCTCTCTGAGGTTTCTAGTTTCCATCCCCAAGATTCCATGGTTCATAATATTTGCAACAGAGCTTACACTAATGTGGCTGGAGATGGAATCGAGGATTATGGGTACAAAGCAAATGGCACTTAAGGTCCTGTTTGTAGAAAAGAAAAGGGATTTGTTCGCATAATCAGAGCCTGTGCCTTAATTTTTTTTTATTTGTTATGACATAGAGTAAGCCTGAATTCCTACTAGAAACGTTGGAAGGAAATAGTTCATCATACATGTTTCTGAAGGCCAAGTACATTTTCTTGGTGGAGTTCTAACTATCCAAAAATATCCAAAAATGAGGTCTCACTTCACACAAATCAAATAGCGCCATGGTAAGAAATGTTAACACACCTTGACTAATCACTTTCCCTTGTGGACATGAGCCCCAGCCCAGGCTTTATCCATACAAGACTCTTGGTAGAGAGAATGGCTGAGAATCTGAAGACGATGGATCACTCCAACAGCTAGAAGTGATCGTGGTCACGGATTGAGGGACCTGTTGGTTTGAGTGGTTCTATCTGCCTGTCCTCCCAGCTGCATAGTCACTTTTTACAGAACAAGGCACCCTAATCTTTGCGTTTTGCTCTGGCCTCAGAGGCATCGACATCTGACAGATATGTGCACAGGCGTATTTGCTGCTGAGGGAAAATCCTTGAGTGCTGTCTGTGGTGTCTATCTGAAGAATTAGACCTCCAGCCATAGCTGGCAATGAGCATAGCTGAATGCAAATACCAGAAGCAGAAGAAGTAGAGAAAGGATGGGAAGCAATATTTAACACAATAATGACTAAAAATTTCCCCAAATTAATGTCCCACACAAAAGCCAAAGATCCAGGAAGCTCAGAGAACACCAAGCAGAATAAATGCCCCCAAAACTACCCCTAGTATATTATACTCAAACAGCAGAAAATCAAAGATAAAGGGGGAAAAATACTGAAAGAAGGCAGAGGAAGAAAAAACATCTAATCTGTAGGTTAAGAGAGATAAGAATGACATATAACTTTTCCTCAAAAACTATGCAAGCAAGAAGAGAGTAGAGTGAAATGTTTATAGTGCTTAAAGAAAAAAATACCAACCTAGAATTCTGTAGACGGTGAAAATATCCTTCAGAAGTGAACAAAAAATATGTCGTCAAACAAAAATGGTGGAATTTGTTTCTAATAGACCTGCCTTGCAATAAATTTTTAAACAAAGTCTTCAGAGAGAAGGAAAATAATATAGATCAGAAACTCTAATCAACATTTTTTTTAAAAAGCAAGAGCATCAGAAAATGGATAAGTAAAGGTAAAATAAAAACTTATTCTTATTTGTAATTGATCTAACTAATAACAACCTTTTAAAAATTAAAAAAACAATGTATTGATTATTACAGTTTATATATAAGTGAAATGAATGACAATGATCATAAAAGTGACAGAAGGAATAAGGAATATTTTGTTATAAAAAGGCTTTAGGAATAAATCGTTTCAAGGTACTTGTACTACCATGAAGTGGTACAGTGCTATCTGAAAGTGGACTTGGGTTAGTTGTAAATATATGGCAAACTTTAGGGCAACCACTGAAAATAAGCACATGATAAGATGCTCCACATATCCTATGTGAATAGGGAATTGCAAACTAAAACAAGATACTACTACACACCTATCAGAATAGCCTAAATCCAAAAGACTGACACCACCAAATGCTGGCAAGGACGTGCAGCGACAGGAACTCATTCACTGCTGGTGGAAATACAAAATGGAACAGCCACTTTGGAAAAGCAGTTGGCAGTCCCGTACAAAAATAAGCATTCTCTCACCATACAATCCCAAAATTGCACTCCTTGGAATTTACTCAAAGGAACTGAAAACTTCATGTCCACACAGAACCTGCACACAGATGCCTATAGCATCATTATTCATAATCACTAAACTTAGAATCAACTAAGATGCCCTTCAGTGGGTGAATGGATAAATAACCCGTGTTGCACATAGACCATGGAATCATATTCAGCACTGAAAATAAAGGAGCTATAAAGTCATGAAAAGACATAGATAAACCTTACATCCATATTATCAAATGAAAGAACTCATTCTGAAAAAGCTACATATGCTACATATGATTCCAACTGTATGACGTTCTAGAAAAGGTCAGGTGATGGAGATGGTAAAAAGATCAGAAATGAACAGGGTTGAGGGAGGAAGAGAGAGTGCAAAGGATTTTTTGAGGCTGTGAAACTGTTCTGTGTATAAACAGTAGAAGCGTGTCATCATACATCTGTCAAACAGACCACAACACTCGCATAAATCCTAACATGAACTATGGACTCTGGGTGACGATGATGTGTCAGAGTAGGTTCATCAGCTGTAACAAATGTACCGCTCTGGTGGGGTGTTGCTAAGGACAGAATCTGTGGGGAAATGGGGTGTGGGTTGTGGGGGTTGGGGGGACATACGGGAAATCTTTGTACTTCCCTCTGAATATTGCTGTAAACCTAAAACTGCTCTAAAAATAAAGTCTTTTTTTTTTTCCAGAAAAAGGTTTTTAAAAAGGGAATCATGAACATGTATTTGAGGAGAGGTGAGAGAAGGTGATGGGATTGCAGGTACTAGCAAGGGGCTTCTAGGACTCCGGTGAGTTCTTCATCTGAATGACAGATACACAAACGAATCACTGGTGAGTCGCCCAGTCCCGGGATGGACCGCCCCATGCTGGCCTCAGAGGTAATGGCTGTTGAGATCACAGCTTTGCTTTACTCTTTAGCCTCGCTTTGAGTTGTGTCTTCGTTACTCATAATTAAAATCACCCCAACTGATACGGCCTCTTAAATTGAACACACTACAACTGGGGTTCGATTTAGTATAAACCATCATTTGATCCTATTCTGTGTTGTCTAATCGCACCATTAAAAGCTTAGCACATTAATTACTCCAACTGGAGGAAAGATTTGTTTGGAAAGAAGAAACTGTCATCATAACAGCTCTGTGTTTTTTCCAACCTGAAAAGGCCTCTTCCTTGAAAACGCTCTGAGTAAGCACGTGTGACTCCAAGGACAATGGGGTTGTTTTTTTAATCTGTAAATCTCCAAACAGATTAAGAGTCAGGCTTGTACTCTGGCCCTGGCAGGGAGCGGCTTAATCTGGCCGGAAGATCACACATTCCCCACTGGAGCGAGGGGCTGGAGGTCAGACCACAGGGTGAAGGCAGTGACCACGGGGCGTTCTCCAGAGGAGAGCAACAGGGAAAGGAGGAGATTTAGCTCAGAACGGGGCGCGGCCCGTGCTTTTATAACCTGTAGAATAAAGAGCTGTGGTTTCTCCGCAGACCAGTCCTACCCTGGAGACGGTCCTGCTGAGGAAATGACTCCGGTCCCCGCTACTTGCAGATATAAAGAAATGGGTAGGCAAGAAAAAGGGGCCACGCCCGACTGGCATGGCTCAGTGGTTGAGCATCGACCTATGAAACAGGAGATCATGGGTCGATTCCCGGTCAGGGCACATGCCCAGGTTGCGGGCTCAATCTCCATTGGGGGACGTGCAGGAGGCAGCCGATCAATGATTCTCTCTCATCATTGATGTTTCTCTCTCTCCCTCTCCCTTCTGCTCTGAAATCAATACAAATATAAATTTTTTTGAAAAGGGTTTGCCCAAGACAACTGCACTCCCGTGTGCCCCCCTCCCCGACCCCGTCCAGCTTCCCTCTAAGCCAGCTCCTGCCGCTCGTTCCGACAGTGATTTCCCTGATTACCTAGCGTCCAGCAGGAGACGGCCCCCAGGAGTGGGGCGCTGCCGTAGAAGGCGTGCATGTACATGAGGTGCACCATCAGCTCGGCCAAGCACCAGCAGACGAAGAGGCGGCCCAGCCCCCGGGCCAGGACGGGCAGGCTGAGCCTCAGTGGGCACTGCTCTGGCTGCCGCATCTATGGGGGAAACAGAAGAAGTCATCAGACTACACCTCCATCTTTCAAACAGTCCCAAGACAGTGGTTTTAATGCACTGCCTCAAGCATCACTGCTGTATCTACGAAGAGAGGGCTGGTGTCGTTTGCCTTGGGAACACTCCATGTTCTTGGGTTAAAAAGTCATGGCTGAGCCTGAAGCCTGTCCCAGGGTAAGAACAGGATGGGGTCGACCAGCCAGCCTAGAACCAAGAGCCGAGCCGAGTTCTACAGACCTTCACACCAGCAACCACCCTGCCAAAACCTGGGACTCTGGGGTCCCTTGGGGTTCAGTGCCACCCTGCCCGTCTTCATCCATCACCCCCTCACGTCTAAGGCTGGTGAGAGTAGGGCCAAGTCAGGAAGGGGCCCAGGGCTGATAAGAGAAAGGCAAAGTGAGAGGTGGAGCCTGAGGACAAGGGAAAATCAGGTGCGGGTGTGCCATCTGAGCTTAAGAAACCAGGCAGCGTAAACACAGTCTCTGGCTGAGCAGGTGGTACAGGGTCATCGTTAAGAACACGGGATCCGATTCTAGCACAAAGCACACAGCTGGTGATCCTGAGCAAGTTGCTTACCCTCTCTGAGGCTTGGTCTCCGCATACATCAAAGGGGGGGGAAATGTTGCGGTGATTAATATAATAAACAAAAGCCTGGCACATAGAAAGCATTGGACGACTGGTAGTTAATCCCTGGTCACGATGTGCACTGCACATTCTTCACCTTCACCTTCTTCCCTCGTGGCGTCCCAGACCACCAGACACAGGGCACAATTACGACACGCACGATTCAGAGCCAGACGTCAGTGTCACAGGGATGCCCGGGTTATTCATAGATAGACAAACCACTCAGAGTAGACTCAATACCCGTGGATGATACAGACCCCAAAATCAAAGTCCTGCCCAGGTAGCCTGGTTCTGTGGCCTCGCCTGACTGCCTGCTGTTTAGGGATGCACAAAAGTTTAAAGCACAAAGATGGCAAAATGCATAAGCAAGCTCTAAGCTATGAAGTGGATTCCATTTCAGCCTTACACCACTGGACCAACGGAAGACAAGAGGGAGTGTGGGAGTCTTCTAGATCTGACACGCCTCAGGGCAAAACTTCCCACCGGGTTTAAGAAGGCACAATTCCGTGCCTCCAGTGGGCCACAAGGGACTTCCTCTGCAATGCTCAGCCTGCCCTCCTGGCTGGATGCCTCCAAATGCGGGGTAACAGAAATGTCTACATGGCAGAGAACAATCCAATTTTTCATCCTATTTGCTTTTACCTAAAACAGTGGTAACTGCCCTGGACGGATGGCTCAGTTGGTTGGAGCATCATCCCGTACACCAAAAGGTTGTGGATTCGATCCGAGGTTGGGGAAGTATGGGAGGCAACCGATCAATGCCGCTCTCTCTCTCCCCTCACCCAATAAGAAGTATGTTCTTGGGTGACGATTAAAAAAAAAGTGGTTACTGGTCTTTCTTCAGAGTAGGGTCATTATCACAGTCTATTTATATCTTCAGTCTGGTAGCCTCTCTTTGATTTAAAAAAAATCAGCCTTGGTCCCTGTCAATCCAGCAGGAAGAAAGGACAGGCTGCTCACAGCTCACCTAACGAGCAGATCGCTCTCCTGTCTGCGTGCA
The DNA here is from genome assembly GCF_000327345.1 of Myotis davidii. Classification (NCBI taxonomy): domain Eukaryota; kingdom Metazoa; phylum Chordata; class Mammalia; order Chiroptera; family Vespertilionidae; genus Myotis; species Myotis davidii. The sequence goes on along the minus strand of NW_006296279.1, from coordinate 186,415 downwards.
AAGCAATTCATTCGAGGTATTTCCAGCCTGGGGGAAGTGCCAGCCTTGAGACCACTGGAAACTGCATCAGCGGGAATTCAAGGCGCCACTAAAAAAAAATGCACATTAACTCATCTGCAAAGTGCATTTTAAAGCAGATTGTATTTTAAAACCTCATTTCATGCAAATGGCATAAAAAGGAATATTGAAGGCTTTTAAAGATATTCTGATGATGACAGTTTTCAAAGAGGAAGAGTTCCTCTCCTTCTCACAGAAATAATATGAGTGTTTGAGAGCCTGAACGAAAGCTTCCCGAGCCAGCCGTTCACCTGTGCCTCCTGGGCGCCAATCTCTGCGTTCGGGTCAAGGGCGTCGGAGTCGAGGCTTATCCCTCTGTGGCGGGGAGCTTCTGCCAGCAGGTGGTCACAGGTGATCCCCCTGCTCACAGCCAGCCATTCCCCAGTCAGACCCTGGCTGCCCCTCCCCAGGCATCCAGGCCCAGGCGGTGGTAGACAGCGGTGTCTGCCCGAGCAGCGAGTGGGTGTTGCTGCCCCAGGACGGGGCCCGGTCTGGCCAGCCTGAGCCGCCAGACCCGCATGTCCACAAACCACGCCGCACCTTCTCCCTGACTACCGGGCGCTCGGCACCTGGGCATGGAGAGGCTCCCGTCTTTATTCCTTCCACCCCATCTGCTCTCTCTGCCTCCACATCACCATCTGTAAAGTGGTAATGACAACAGTAGCTCTCTCCTAGGGCCTGGCTCAGAGCAGCGCTCAGTTAGTTTTATTTATTACAATTCGTATTATTCCAGATAGATGCTGGAACGGGAGCCCACTCCAGACCTTGAGCAGTGTGTCAGGGACGCTGCCTGTCTATCCGGCTCTTGCCAGCCCCAGCCCCTCAGGGGCTGGGCTCCCCCCTGCACCTGCAGCTACTGCCTGGGTCCCTCTTCCTCAGGGATAAAACCAGCACACTACCCAGAATTCCCTGCTGCTGCACCCACCAGACTGGACACCCAGGGTCTCCGTTCTGGCCTAAACATACCCCAGAATGGCCAGAGCAACAATAACAGTAATGGTTAACACCTCGTAGCGTTCATGTGTCAAGCCACATTACGTATACACACTCATTTAATTTAATTCCTAGTCAAGGCTGCGAGGGAGGTACTATTACTCTTCCCATTTCACTGATAAAGGAAACTAAGTCACAAGGAAGGTAACTCACCAAACACTTTCCAGCCCCCACTGAACGATTCAAGCCCTTCAGAGTGAGGTGTGGGGGCCCAGGCTCCTCGCTAAGCAAACCAAGAGCATGTCCTGCCT
>NW_006296279.1:178047-185098 GCF_000327345.1 Myotis davidii | reverse complement strand
TGAATTCCACAGACCACGGGATTAAAACAAACAAATAAAAAAAACAGACCCTGAAACTCCAAATGCCATCAGGGATGGCCCTCAGGTTAAGGCACGGAGGCCTTTTAACAGGCAAAGGTTACCTGTTCGTGACAGAGGTGTGCAAATTCCACATGCCTCACATTACAGAGGACACTTCACTTCCCTCATCTTGTGTGTGCCAATTTGTGTCCCAAAAAATGGGTGAGCGATTCCTTCTCCCAGGGGTGTGCCCAACAAGGTCCTCTTAGCAGGCGGGCTTGCAGATTTCTGTGTGGGACTCTGCTGCCCCCTGGTGGCACCGCTCCGTCTCCAGCTCTCAGCAGTTGGTAAGCATGGACCTGAGAGTCTAACTGGGAAATTCAATATTACGAGTCCTTCTACCTGAAGGCATTTATTCAAGCACTCCTTCAGAGCAAGCCCCGCTCACAAGCCCCTCCAGCCAGCTTTCTTCCTCCCACCCCACCTTCCCTTCTCCGAAACACCCCTTCTCCGAAACACCCCTTCCACCACTAGATTAACTTCCTCCTTCAGCTGCACCCTTTTCGACCCCCTTTTCTGGTAGGAGGTAAGTGCCCCGCAGGCACCTCTGCTGCTCAGAGACCTCCTGGCTGGGCTTTCCTGTGCCCTGTAGCTCACTAAACATTTTGCCTTTTCTAGACCAACTTCTCTATGAAATTCCTCGATCGGAGACAAAGGTTTCAATTTGTCTTCCCGAGTTTCCCACTTTCAGAAATTACTTCCAACGTGAAAGGGGTAGAAAAGACAGAGCCAGGACACGGGTGCCACCCAGGCCCCACCCCTGAGTCCCTGGGGGAAGACGCCAGCCCTCCTCTTCCCCAGAGTGAAGCTCCGGAGAACGGGCGCCCTTGGCCAAGAGAGTTCAGGTGGCAGTCATCTCAAAGCTCACCTCTGAGTGACAGAGAGAGGACTTGCCTGGCCTCCCAGGTTCCTGCCTGACCCCACAGGGGGCAACTTCAGAGAAGCAGAGGAGAAAGGAAAAGAAGGATGATTTGCATAAAAACAAAGTGCACATCCCACAGGGCCAAGCTCCTCAATGGACAAGAGGCAGTTAGGAAAATAATGTTTCCATGTTCCTCTGAGAATCACTATCTGGCTTCAGAGAGGTGTGGGGGGAGAGAGGGGAGGGTGTGTAGTCCTCTCAATGGTGAGGAGACTGTAAAAGGCCTGAGCCCACCTTACCCTGTGCCCCTCACCCCTACTCCAATCTTCTGAGGAGCTCAGGAGAGTGGTTCTCAACCTCTAGATTCACCAGAACCACCTGGAGGGCCTGTGAAACCACTTGACTGGACCCTGTTCACCCCACCCCCACCTCCCACCCTGAGTCTCTGACTCAGCAGGTCTGGGCAGGGCCTGAGAATCTGCACAGCCACCACGGTCCCAGGTGATCCTGGTGCTGCTGGTCCAGGGAACACTCTTTGAGAACTGGAGTTAGATCAGCTGTCATCACTACCCACCTCTGTCTTACACAATCATTTTACACAGAATTTTCAAACAGATTTAAAATTACTTCAGGACAAAAGAAGGATCCTCTGCAACCCAAACTGAGGTATGCAAATCCACAGGCTAAACAGTGTCTGCCTAGAATACCAATGCCACCTACAGATTTGCAGAGGGAAAACAGCTAAATAATTTAACGGGCACTTTTATGACATGACATTATTGTTATCATGCAGAAATATACTTTCGAGGACAATGCATAACTTAGTGGCATTTTTTAAGACAGAATTAAGGGACTTCTAAGAACCCTCTGACTTTTCCAGGGGTCACGTTTCGTGTTCTCCTCTGAAAAAGTTCCACACTTTAAACTGCACTTCTAGGCCTGGGGGGGGGAAGCCTTGCACGTGTGTGAACTGTGTGCACATGTGTGTTCTGTGTGTGCATACATGTACTGCGTGTACTGTGTGTGCATGCAAGCTATTCTCCTCACCTCAATCAGGATTTTGTTTTGATGGTGAGAGGTAGGAACCTCCCTGAGAAAGGCCGTTTAGGTGTTTTCAGGTACTAACACTGTAGGTGAATTAATTGCATTAACATGTTCCATGAGGCTAGCTGTGGAATAAGAAAGAAATCTAAGTGGGAGGAAAAGTGAGTTGGGAATGAGGAAGGTGGCTTGACGTGAGCTTCAAACCAGGTGGCTGTGGAGCGAAGGCTGGCAGGGTCCTGGCAGACACAGGCACCAGACGCAAAAGCACACGTGCCACCGACCCTCCGGCCCCACCCATCACCCATCTAAATCGCCCCGAACAATCCCAGGCTGCGGCAGTTTGTGAGAATAGGAGGGAGCATACTATCTGCCAGTCAACAGCTTAGACAGCTTCTCCTTCTACTCTGCAAGCAATACCATGAGCACCCAATTTCTTCCTTCCCTGGGACTGCCCCGCGGGCTCCCCAGGAGACCCTCGCTGTGCCCAGTTATTAATCCTGGTTGTCACAGTCCCCGAGAATCAGGGTTGGGACAAGTCAAGTTTTATTCTGAAGGATGATTTTCCTGAAGTATTTCTCTTTTTTTTTAATATATTTTATTGATTTTTTACAGAGAGGAAAGGAGAGAGATAGAGAGTTAGCGCTCTATCCAATGAGCCAAACCGGTTTCGGCCTGAAGTATTTCTTATGTTTAAAAAAAAAAAAAATCCAGACAGCCCAGCCAGTGTTGCTCAGTGGTTGAGCATCAACCCATGAACCAGGAGGTGACGATTCGATTCCCAGTCAGGGTACGTGCCTGGGGTTGCAGGCTCGATCCCCAGCAGGGGGTATGCAGGAGGCAGCCAATCAATGATTCTCTCTCATCATTGATGTTTCTATCTCTCTCTCCTTCTTCTTTCCTCTCTGAAATCAATCAAAGTACATTTTTTAAAAATCAAGACAATAATGTGATTTAAATTGGTGAGCACTATGCCTGGCTGGTGTTGCTCAGTGGTTGAGTATCGACCCATGAACCAGGAGATCACGGTTCAATTCCTAGTCAGGCAATGCCTGGGTTGCAGGCTCAGTCCTCAGTAGGGGGCATGCAGGAGGCAGTCAATCAATGATTCTGTCATCATTGATGTTTCTATCTCCCTCTCCCTTCCTCTCTGAAATCAATAAAAATACATCTTTTTAAAAAAAAACAAACTCAGGGGTCACTTGCATGAACATGGCAACAAGGACAGAGGCTTAACCTACAGAACACTAATCCAATTCCTAGGGACCTACCTGTCCGATGAACTCGGGGAAGCTGAGGATGGGCCCGTTGTGGAAGACTGGATAATAGAAGACATAAGCCATCATCCAGGGCAAGGAGTAGAAGGTGCGCCCGCAGGGCAGCTGCTGCCAGCAGAACTCGAGGCTGAAGCTGGTGTAGTACAGGCAGCGGACGGTCAGCGTGAACTGCAGCAGGTAGTACTCATTTTCTGTCTTGTACCACCCTCTCTGCAAAGTCGCCAGGAAAGAACAGCCCGTGAGTGGCAAGGAGGGACATGGCCCAGTCTCCAGGGAAGGGGATTTCTTCCACAGGTAGAGCCACAGTGCCATAAAGGGAGTCGAGAACCACTGAACAGCAGGTAAATCCGTGGTAATCAGAATAAGCAGTGAAAGAGCAGCGGGCAGAAGAGTGTCTCTAATATCAACCACCAACTCAGCATTAAGCCTGATGCAACATAATGAAGATTTTCCCAGTATGCACCTGTCGATCCATCCATTGGGTATCCTGGAGGTTAGCCACGACCCATGGACACTGTGACAGCTCCTCCAACAATTCTGAAGACAAAGCGAGGCTTATAAATGTCACACGGACTGTCCACTAGCTCATCTTTCCCATCAGGTGCCCATCCAGGGCACACGAATTCCAAGTGCCATCACTTGAATCAATGAGTGAGTGAATGAATGAATGAATAAAAATAAAGACACCACAGGAATTCCAGCTCTGCAGTGTTTTAAGAAAAAATATAAAAAAACTTTGCAACATTTTCTATGCAAAGAAATACTCACCTTATCTGTCTCGGGGGCTATCATGGGCACCAGATGAGACAAGGCTTATGCGAGTTTCCTGTAAATTGTACAGTACTCTCCAGATGACTCTTGATGAAATGCACAGGGAACTATTGCTTTCTTTTCTCTCTATTGCTGACCCTCTGTTCCTGTGATATTTGCCACCATCTAAGCCTACCCAACCTGGAAGAAAAGGTTAGCCCTGTGTAACCTCAAAGGCCTAAGACGGCTTCAAGGTTAGCCCTGTGCAACCTCAGAGGGCTAAGACGGCTTCAAGGTTAGCCCTGTGCAACCTCAGAGGGCTAAGACGGCTTCAAGGTTAGCCCTGTGCAACCTCAGAGGGCTAAGACGGCTTCAAGGTTAGCCCTGTGCAACCTCAGAGGGCCTGTGAAACCACTGGCACTTTTATAACATGACATTATTGTTATCATGCAAAAATATACTTTCGAGGACAATGCATAACTTAGTGGAATTTTTTAAGACAGAATTAAGGGACTTCAAAGAACCCTCTGACTTTTGCCTAAAAACGACCTCAAGAGGGCTAAAACGACCTCAAGGTTAGCCCTGTGCAATCTTAGAGGCCTAAGACAGCTTCAAGGTTAGCCCTGTGCAACCTCAGAGGGCTAAGATGGCTTCAAGGTTAGCCCTGTGCAACCTCAGAGGGCTAAGACATATATGGCTACAAAAGATGCCTGCAGAATGCAACACCAGGGTTCACATGCATCAACTGCACGTGGCCACTAGGAGGAGCCCCATCACAGTTCTTCAATTGTCACCTGAAAAAGGGATCTACAGGATGGGGGCATCACCCAAGGGACCTTCTCCTCCCCAACGGAGACACTTACTTTAATTTCCTCCACATCCTGCAGCCTCAGCGTGGAGAGCAGGAGGAGAGAACAGAGCCATGACAGGAACAGTGACCGGAACTGGGCTACGCAGAAGGAGATGACGGCGTGGAGGAAGATCATGGCCGTTCCTGGGGTCCCCAGCACACACCAGCAGGCCCACATCCCGTAGGCAGTGAGGAACCAGGGTCTGTGCTGTGGACAGAGGACCCGTGAGAGAGGCACAGAGGGAGGGGAGGGAAGAACAGAGATAAAGGGGAGCTAAGGGGCATTTTTATGGGAGGTTCCACCTACAAAAGGCTAAGGCTTGGCGCCCCCCCCCTCCCCCCCGCACACACTATCCTGCAAAAGTGACGGTGAAAGCAAGTACTGGTGAACACCTCTCAGGGGTCTTACTGAGAAACCCGGGCCATCCAAACCACAAAAGGCTTTTAAAGTCTAAACCGCAGACTTAATATGAAATATTTAATTACATTTTTCCTTCATTAGCATATTGTTTACAGTCTAATTTATGTCACAGAAAGCATGTATCTTACCTGCTTTTTATGATATTGAGGCCTTTGCATAGTCAACCTGATTGAAACATTGTCTCATTTTAGAAGAGTCAGAGACTATCTTTCTATTACCAAGTTTTATAGTGATTGCCATTGAGTAACTAAATAGGTAAATTAGCATGTCTTTGCTTTCATGATAAATTCTTGGTCATCTCTGGCTCACTTAAAAGCCACACTGATGTTTAACATTGTTTGAAAGGCAATATATCATAGTGGTTTAATTACTCATGCTTTTAAGTCCAACGGCCTAAATAAATCCTAGTGTCCCCATTAACTAGCTGTGTGACCCTAGGTAACTTGCTTCATGACTCTTGTGTCTCAGGTTTTTTTTTCACACATCTAAAATTAGGATAATACCAGTACCTCCTTCAGAAGGTTGTTGTGAGCACTTAGCAAGTAAATGCATGTGAAATGCTTACTAGTACAGTGGTCTCTGCATACACAGTACGAACAGTAGAAATTTCAGTTGTTATCCTATAGGGAATTAGGATGTGTCTTTTCAGCGTGCATATAAAATATGGTTTCCAGGAATGTCTTCCTGTAAAAACAAAAAGCCTCCCTGAAGGGAAAGGCAGATGTGGGCTGTACATTGTAAATTCCATCCTTAGATGCTAACTCTTCCAAAAAAAAAAAATTGCTGAAGTACAATTTTTCCTAAACCTATACTCCAGCTCCAGAGAGAACGTTTTAAATGAGCGATTATGTCAGCCACTTTTAAGTTCCAAGAAAATCAGAGTTCATTTTTACTATTTTTCCATCCTACCGCCCACAGGAAACAGCCACATAAATTTGCTTCAAACTTTCCCCCAAACACTCACCTCTGGGCAGAGTGCAAGTATAGGAAACAAGGTCGCCAAGAGTGTTTTAAGAAGTAGTCACAACAAATGAAAAAAAAAAAAAAAGGTTCTTTTGCAACATGACCTACAGCAGCATTATTTACCCCTTGGGATTGTTTCATGCTATGTACGTGCACATATACACAGCCACATTTTTATTAAGTGCTATTTGATCCATTTGGAAAAAGCCTGTTTTCTGGGATTCGTCTGGGAACTGAACCACAGACTTAAGCTGCTTCAACTTGGAAACGCTGACCGAACCGTCAGGAAATTCTTCATAGTGCTGTGCAAACCCCAAGTGCTCGAGAAATCTCTGATGAGTTCCCCGTGCTCGCCAAGGCTACCTGGGGGCACGTGAGCTGGTCCCAAATTCCATCCCCCTCTGTCTTCCTTCTGCCAAACAGTCCTGGCAGGCGGCATCTGAGGTCGTTTTCTCTAAGACTTCACAGAAAATGCTCTCTCGTTCACCTGTGGTCTCTGCAAACCCTCATACCGCCCACGCATGCTCACCCAGGGGTAAAGGCAAACCTACTACCTACGTTCACGGCGAACAGGCGGTGAAAAGGAAAAGATGTGGACAATGCAAAAGAAGCACCTATAAGATACTGATTTTCGCCGAAGCCGGTTTGGCTCAGTGGATGGAGCGTTGGCCTGCGGACTGAAGGGTTCTGGGTTCGATTCTGGTCAAGGGCATGTACCTGGGTTGCAGGCACATCCCCAGTGGGAGATGTGCAGGAGGCGGCTGATCGATGTTTCTCTCTCATCGATGTTTCTAACTCTCTATCTCTCTCCCTTCCTCTCTGTAAAA
>NW_006296279.1:157807-177942 GCF_000327345.1 Myotis davidii | reverse complement strand
AAAAAAAGATACTGATTTTCATACTATGTCTATAAAAATGCATGGACACGGACAATATGTGGTGAGGGCCTGGGGCCAGGGGGAGGGCGTGGGCCAGAAGGGGGCTGATGGGGGGGCAGGGGGGGTACATCTGTATCACGTTCAACAACAAAGGTAAATTTTTTTTAAATGCGATTGTAATCCCATCCACAAAACTCCACTAAAATCCTGATATAGGGTGAGTAGCCCTGCATGCCTCATTTCAAAAGTTACACAGCACGTAACCAGCATAAGTCCCTGGAGATCCATCCACGTTGCTGCAGGCACCAAAGCTTGGCTCCCCTATTGCTGCCTAGCATCCCGTGATGTGGACGTAACACCATTTGCTTCACCATTCACCCGTTTGAGGACATCTGGGCTATTTCCAGTTTGGGGCCATCATAAATAAAACTGACGTGAACATCTGTGTTCAGGCTTAGTGTAAAAAATAAGTGTTCATTTCTCTGGAACGAATGCCCAAGTGTGAACTTGCTGGGATGCGTGGTAGTGAGTTCTGTAAGCAGGGGCAGAGGAGAAACTTCTAAAAAGCCTAACAAACATTGTTTAAAAACTGTCCTCAGTTTTCTGGCAGAAGAGATGAAGCCAGACTAAGAATACGATGGCCGTTCTGAGGGGACACAGGGCTTACTGCCCAGACTGAAGTAGGGGGCGACCTTCCCCTACTCCCTGTGTCCACTGAACCATTTCTCAAAAGAGGGCAAGGGAAGCTGGCTCTATTTGATGGCCTCCCTTAGAAGACTAATATCCTGTCGTGCTGTGTTATAATAATGTAAGCCCAGAACGCAATGGGTACCTAGCATAGAGCAAGTGTTTTATAAATACTAGATAGGTGGATGTATAGGAGGGGTGGATGGGTGGATGCAAAGATGGATGGATGGATGGATGGATGGATGGATGGATAAATATGCTTCCCCAAGTCTTGGGATTTAACCTGGTAGTTATGACTAAGACATAACAAGAAATCAGCACCAACATTTTGGACTTTTTGGTCCGCTACTGTGAAATCCTGCAGTTTACCAAAGTCTCTACTTCTACCACTTAACCCCTGATAAACAAAGGCTGCTTTGCCAATGCATGTGAAACAGAGGGGAGTCTTTCCACACCTCACTGCCTACTGTGTGTTCCCCACGCTCAGGGGTCTTTTATGTTGGGGGGAATCTCAAGTTGGCACCTGGTAGGGCACAGGCCCCCACCTGTGGGAGCAGACCTCTGCTGTACAACTGCTGCCTACCGCCCCAGTGAGGTCTCCCAGGCACAAACCAGTTGAGCTGGCGCATTCCCAAGGCTGAAAGCAGCACCCCTGGAAAAGACAGGGGACTGGCTCCCCTTCCTTCTGCAAATCTACCGTCTTCAGATGTTCTTCACAGCGAGGCAGGGAGAGCTGGCTGGCAGTGCCCCCGCTCACACCATCCCTACTTCTCTTCTGCTCTAGCTTTTCTGGGCTGTGGGCACGGACTGGTAATAGGATGTGCCTGCGTGGTTTCCCTCACTATCTCCGTCGGGAGAAACGAAAATGCCAGGCCCCGGTGAAGACTCCTGTTGGCAACTGTACCAGACTTTGCTGTGTATTCATTCTCCCGCCTCTGCCTGAAAACCATTGGGTGGGGCACTATTTGAGAAATAAATGAAAGGAGTCAATCCCTGACCCTGATGCATGGCATAGTTTATCACATAATCAAGGGGAGCCGCTGCTGAAAAATATGTCTGTGTAGCTCCACAAACAAAACCATCCCAGAGTCCAAACAGCTGCCTTCCAGCCTGCTTTTCCCGGGAGCAAGGCGGGAGGGGGCTGGAGGGAAGGCGTCCCTCCCTGGATCTGCACTGATGGAGGAGGAAGAGCCTGGTTCCAGGGGAGCCGCTAGTGCCTGGGATCCCTGTTAGGGATGCGGTTTCGGTAACCAGCTGGGAGGAGGGCCTGTTCCCTCCAGGCCCTCCCGAGGTTACTTTACTCATCTCAGCCAACACGCCTTCAGTCCTATGGCCGATGAGCTCAGCGGGCCGGGCCCGGACGCTAATGATGTGGGTTCAGATACAGGGAAAACTGCTCTGTGGTTAGCAACAGCCCCAACCCGCAGCCCCCACCCGGGGCGGCCTTCTCAGAACCTTCCTGCAGGGTTATTTTCCGTTCTGAGGGCTGAGAACACATGGTCTCAGGTGGTGGTGAGGCCACAGGGGTGTTGGAGAAAGGAGGAACTGTCTGACCCGCCCAGCGCACACGCCAATCATAACAAACCACAGCCCGGGCCCAGAGCCGCTATTCAGCCGCCCCTCCCAGGGCACCGGGCCCTGGCGCAGTCACCAAAACCCAGAGAGCCCTGCCCAGAGAAAAGGCCTGTAACCTCGGCCAAGGAGCTCAGTGGAAAGTTTCATTACTTGTCATGGCAAAAAGAAAGAAAGCAAGCTACGCTTCTGAAAATAAGCTGCCTCTCTTTGGAAGGAGGCAGGGCTTGCAAGGGAAGAGATGAGATTAGGTATTAGATGGAGATGTGAAGCATCCTTCAGGGTTTAAGGGCTGTAACACCAAGAATCGCTAACATCTGGCCCTGCACAGTGCTGGTCACAGTTCAGGATGCCTCCAAGGACTCGGAAATAAACGAACTCCGGTCCAAAATCTTCCACCCTAAGGACCAAAACACCCACCCGAATTAGGGCCATCTGGAACTCTTTGCCCAGGTGGTGAAAGCACAGAGCTCGTGGGGCCAAAGCTGTGGTTCATACTTATATAAGGGCCAAGCCGCCGCGCACAAAGAAAGCACTGTGCCCCGGCCCCAGCCAGAGCCCTGCTCGCCAGCTGTCCCACACATCAAACCTGTTGTCCCAAAGGGACGGGACACACACACACACACACACACACACACACACACAGATGACTCTGTGAACTCTGTCTCATTCCAAGAAAATGCAAAGCCACCTCCTACTAACTTTGGATGACATGTGTTCTGCAGATAAAATGACAGGTCCAGCCCAGTGGTTGAGTGTCAACCTATGAGCCAGAAGGTCATGGTTCAATTCCCGGATGGAGCACATGCCCGGGCTGTGGGCTTGATCCACAGTGTGGTGTTCAGGAGGCAGCCGATCGATTCTCTCTCATCACTGGTGTTTCTATCTCTCCCTTCCTCTCTGAAATATATATACATATATATTTTTAAGACAGGTCTGCCTGTGCACCCTGCCTGAGAATGAGATGCCAAGCTGAAGTAAACAAACAACCCTACTTCCTTCAAGCCCCAGCTCAAAGCCACATCGTGGAGGCCTTCCCTGTCACCGCAAGGCAGAGGTGGCCCAGTCCTTCCCCCAGCATGGCACCCAACCCACCAGCACAGGAGGTCCAGACTGAGACCAGCGTTTCGTTTCCTAGGTAACCTCTCACTCAGCTCTCCGAAGGAAGGGGCGTGTCTCCCAATCGCTTCCCCAGCACCCAGCACACACGTGAAACAGGGATGGATGGAGAAGGGCATTCATGAGAGAAGTGTTGGCATGACTGCACAGACAGCCTCTGCCCTCAGACTGGGGATCTCAGGACCGTCGCCTCCTTTCTTGAACACCATGGAGAGGACTGCTCCCAGGAGCACACGCAGACGACGGTCTCAGCACATGCCAAACGCCAGCAGGTGACAGCAGCCACTGCCTCTTGCGCGGCTGTCATCCTAAAGCAAGCATCACCTTGAAAGACATCAGACCCTCAGCACTGCCCCAAGAAGCAAATGCTACCATCCCTGCTGCACAAATGAGGAGATGAATTCAAAGGTATTAACTAACGTGCTGAAGACTATGTAGCTTAAAACCCGCAAAGCTGGGAGCCAGCCAGATGCTCCTAACCACACTCAATGCTGCCTCCCAAGATGGTAAGGGTCTTAACTCAAAGTCTGCAAGCAAATTAAACAGAGGGACATCTATATCCTGAACCATGAGAATCTTGCGAATTTCTTGTTAGGTTTGATTGAGCAATTGAATTTATACCCCACCCCCCGGGAACTGGCTTTTCAGGTCATTGCACTATGGACATTCCCTTTGCTGAAGACCACATTTCACTTGCGGTGACCACATTCCATTATCTCCCCTCCGGGTATGCATAAAGAAGTCTCCGCCCAAAAAAAAAAAAAAAAACCCCGCCAAAAGTCCTTTAAAAGCCGCTGACTCACGTCCCTGGGTGCTGGAGCCAGCCTGGTGTGCGGATGATTTAGTAAGTTCATAATCCCTCATCACTCTGACCTCCTTCCGCCTTTGGAGACCTAACATTTCTGATGATGGGAAGTGCAGGAGTTGGAAACTGAGGAAGTTTGGAAAGAGGGAGGAGCACCCAGCCAAGGATCTAGAGTTCATCTACATTTCACATCCTCAATGGGGGTTATAGCCCCTCCAATGGAGGGGAATTGGTTCTTGACGGAAAAACGTACTCTTTGTAAGTAAAAGGCATGCATACAGTACATAAACAGGTATGCAGTACATCTGTGGTTCAGGTTCCATGGAGCAGTGACAATTAGGAAAACAGCTGAAAAGGCTCCTGGAGGGGGTCACAATGAAGAAAGCTAGAGAAACACTCATCTGTGAGTCACCAACAAGTAGTAGCAAGAACAAGAGGGAAGCAAAGGCGGCCGACCAGACGGGACACGCGGGTCCGGAAACATGGTGGGGGGTCAGTGGTTGAGTATCGACCTAAGAACCAGGTCATGGTTCGATTCCGGTCAGGGCACATGCCCAGATTGCAAGCTTGATCCCACATGTGGGGCATGCAGGAGGCAGTGAATCAATGATTCTCTCTCATCATTGACGTTTCTATCCCTTCCTCTCTGTAAAAAATCAATAAAGTATATTTAAATATATATATATATATATCAAATCTCATACACACAGAAAAAAATATCTGTGACGTTTGTAAGGTGAACGAAGAATAATGAAATAGCACCGCACACCCACCAGCAGCTTAAGAAAAACAAGGCTCTCAGTGCTTTGATGGGCTCTGAGTATCTACATCCCGCAACCCCAGACCAATTCTTTCTACATCCCTCCCTAACCACTGTCCTGAGTTTTACGTTGATTTTGTATTATCTTATTATCTTATCTCTCTTTGTAAATTTGCAAGTGTGAATCTAGTTTGCACACTTCTGAGCTCTGTATACGTGGGATCCTATCTGACAGATTCCGCTACAACTTACCCGATTAGCTCAATGTCATAATCCAGAAATTCATCCATGCTGGTAACTATAGTTTTACTCCCAAACCTTTACATTCATTGGTTTGGAAAATGACTTGAAGGAAGTACATATGGGATAAGGACGTGCTACCCCTGTATCTGAAATGTCTGATCGATCATTAAGAATTCATTCTCATCTCTCCCAGGCGCATATCCATGTCTACTGATTCTTAGCTCAGGGCCCTTTCTTCACAAAAAGCAAAGGAGAAAGAGGCTTAAAAGGAAACGATGCAGAGTCATACCTTCCTTGCAATCTGGTTGGCCATTTGCGATACAGCCAGGTGGCCGAGGAGGAGCCACACCAGCCGCTGCTTCCCCCACTCCATCCAGAAGCTCCACTCGAAGTCGGTCTGGTCCTACAGAGGCCCAAAGCAGGATTGATCAGAAAGGTTCCAGGACATTCTGAGGCAGAGCACAAACTCCAGCTCATAAACCAACCAGAAAGAAGGCCAATGGGAGTCCAAACTCTACAAGCGTGACCCCCGGTCGGGGGCATGCAGGAGGCAGCCGATCCATGATGATTTACCTAACACTCCCAGCCTTGACCCCGCCAAACCCCCACCCACATATGCTCTCCCCTCCAGCGTGGCTGGTCTCACTGCTGTTCTCCTAATAAGTGTCTTTGTTAAAGCTGATTCCCAGGACCCTCTGCAGGGGTTAAAGAATTCAGTTGTTACCCAGCATCACACAGACAGTGTAAGTCATGAACTGAGCTTATCTCAGCTTAGTTATCTCTCTCCCTCTCCCTTCCTCTCTAAAATCAATAAAAATATATATTTTTTAAAAGTGGCGGGGGAGTGGAATCAGGCGGCCCAAGTTCTAGTCACATGTCTGTCGCTGTGTAAACCGACCAGGCACTTAACTTCTGGACCTGAGCCGTCCTGTGTGGGAAATAAAGGTCTGAACTAGTGCAATGTCTAAGATTCCTTTCAGAAAGTGAAGAAACTTATTTTCTAGGCTAAAGGAAAGAAATACTAAGGGTGTGGGTCACCCACGCCCAGGAATTCTGAGCCTTGACTGCCTGTGACCTTTCAAGAGAGGGCTGATCTCCCTGCTCACCACCTCGTGACCAAGCCAGGCCTCCAGGTTCCCGCCCACACTGGCAGCCTGCTCTGTTCCAGAAAGTTCCCCACTCATCCGGCCTGCCCTCTTCCCCAGAAATGGGAAGAACCCACCACAGGGTGTGGATTTACTGCACAGTATGGTCTGCCCACCTCGGGGTAAGAAAACTACCCTTAGAGAGGTTAAATATCATGCCCCAAGTCTCCCCGCCAACCATGGCAAAGCCCAAGTTCAAAACCCAGGTCCTCAGGCCGCAAAGTCTGTGTTCCTGTGATACAATACGGAGTACGGCTCTGGCTGGTGTGGCTCAGTTCGTTGGACGCCATCCTGTGCACTGAGAGGTCACCTGTTTGATTCCAGGTCAGGCCACATGCTTGGGTTTCAAGCTTGATCCCTGGTGGGGGGCATGCAGGAGGCAGCCGATGGATAATGTTTCTCTCTCATCATTAATGTTTCTGTCTCCCTCTCCCTTCCTCTGTCTCTAAAATCAATAAAAACATATTTTAAAAACAAAGAAAAGATAAAGGTTCTAGGAAGCGTGGACTCAAAAGGAGTGAATCCATAGATAACAGAAAGACTGCAACATCTGAAATGCCATAGGAATCAACCATCATACCCTTCTCCTCAAAATACTAGTAAAAGGTACGTCTGCTCCATACGGCAGACACCACCACTTGACTCAATCAACATTCCAACCCCTTGCTGGAAGGACTTCCTATATACATTAGTGGTTGGAAAGCAGAAAACTACATTTCCCAGAATCCCCTGCAGCTAGCACGTCTGCACACATCGCATGACCTTGCTCTGGTGAACACAGGAAGAAGCGAAAGAACCTAAAGAAACATGGGCTGTGAGACTCTCCTGAAAGAATGGTGGCGGAGACGCAAGGCCCCGGCCGGCCGGCGGTGCACAGCTTCCTGGTGGGGCAGTTTGGGGAGTCCCCAGGCCGTGAACTGGGCAGCAGCCCCGTGTTGCAGGCTACTCTGGGAATGGCTCCTGGAAGCTCACTTTAGTGCCTGTCCCCACAGTTTTTTTGACTATTCTGAGAGCTCCTGAAATCCCCACAATAAATTCCTTTCTGTTTAAACTGGCTGGAAAGGAATCTGTTGTCTCTGTGGAAACTTGACCAACATACTTTGAAGTTTTGTTTGTTTGTTTTGATCAACAAACTTTGGAAAGAATTTTTCTTCTGATTGCAATCCAGCTTTAGTTTCACAATAGAAGCATTACGAAAAGAATTCACTGTGTAGACAACTTCTGAAATAAGTCTGTTCAGCGGAGGAAAACGAAATGGAGGAAGACAGCAGCTAGGTCAGTCCGAGGGATGCTCTGGAGCTGGACCGTGGAGGCACCAGTGAACCTAGGTGTGCGGTTCAAACCCAGTAGAAAAGGCTCCACCTTACTGACTGTCGGGCAGCATTTTTCACTGGCATGCCTCTTTTCCCCTCAGACAGAGCAGACAGTGCGGAGATGAATAGATGTACTGTTTTCCTCATCCTTGTCTCCGGAATTTTGCAACAATAACAAAAGAAACACAACGGAAGTACTAGACATTTTTGTGTTATCTATTTCCGAAATGACATCATGTGCACAGTATTTTACTTTGAGACCAGACCTAATTCCCAGTCACACTGAGCAAAAGTAATCTGTTTACAAGGCTCCCAGGAAACCTTTACAAGGTACTTGAATCCGGAAACATTTCCCTGCGCTTTCAGAGGCAGCGCGCTCTCCTTAATGGCCCATAAATCTCCCACGGAGAGCGGGAAACGGAGGGCGTATTTACATGAATTCTGCACAGGAGCCGCGCTGCTCTCTGGGTGAACTCAGCCCAGTGATTCATGTAGCAATGATTGCAAGAGTTTGCTTTTCTTTCAACAGATGCCTTGCTCTTTCTAAAATAAGTTGAACTAAATTAGTTTACTGCTCACAATTTTCGGAGACAACACTCCTTCCCCAGCCAACATTTCCTCAAAGACAAAATGTTTTCATTAATGAAACTCCCCCCACGCCCCCCCCCTGTAAATAACAAAATCTCTGCTTAAGTGTCTTCCCCATCCTGTACAGGTGAAGGTGAAGAAGATACTCACGGGGGTCAGGATGCCACCAACAGGGCTAGCATAAGAGCACATACCATCCCAGTCTCTTAAAGGGCCCTCTTAAAGGGCCCGCAAATCGGCCCAGGGTAGAAAGGGGGCAGGGAGGTGTTTTGTAGAAGGAGGAGAGAAAACTTCTCGAGGACTTAGTTAAATCAAGAGAGCCTAATTGATGTGGGGAAGGTCTCTGAATCTCTTCAACCTAACTGCCAACCTAAACTCAGTGACTTCCTCTGGCTGCACCGCTACCTACCTACCTCCTAGAATTCACTCCAGATTATGCCAGACATATGCGTATACTTGAGCAAGTACAGATTCTGTCTCCCTGTTTTGCCTATTCCACATTTCTCCCCTTCTTCCTAGAGCTTACAAAGAATGAATCACATTCTAAAGGAGAAATACTAAATTCTAGTACGAAGGCAAAGGCACAAAAAAAGGTAGTATTTTCCCCACATCCTCAAACCGGGAAAAAAACAAAACATTTTCTACAAGGTACATATATGGAGAAATGAGGTGCAAACAGTTAATAAGGCTATTCAATAAGTTAGGGATCCTGACCCCCCCAAAAAAATGTAACAGAATATGATGACTAGATAGCAAATGACATAACCTCGTAAGATTCCCCAGCTACAAACCATGCTAATAAAGTCTACATCCCATTCGCGTCACTTCTGCAGAATACAGAAAGGCTAAGCGAGTCACAGTAACCTGGAGGAAAAATGGTTCCCAGGCCTCTGGGGACCATGGTTCCTGAAACGGTCCTCACACTCAGGAGAATCTGCTTTCTGCCTACAAAGTCTTCACACATTCAAGAAGACTAGTTCATATATAACATCTCTGCAGCGGGCGAACACGAGAAACTGGAACTCCAGATGGAACCCCAAAATGCTGAAGGTCCCCGAGGCAGAAGTGAGTGATAAAAGAAAGAAAGGAAAAGCTCACATTCTTGCCATCCTTTCAGGGGGGAAGAGGGGAGCTCTTCATAATCTCAGATACCATCGTTTTTGTTGTCCTTAATCCTCACCTGAGGATATTTTCCCCAATGATTTTAAGACAAAGTAAAAGGGAAGGAGCGAAGGAGGGATTGAGGGAGGGAAGGAGGGAGGGAGAGAAATCTGAGAGACACATGGATTGGTTGCCTCCAGCACATGCCCGGACTGGGGCCGGGACCAAACCTGCAACCCAGATACATGCCCTTGACTAGGAATCAAACCCAGGACCTTTCCATGCGCGGGTCTATGCTCTAACCACTGAGCACACCAATCAGGGGCACAGGTACCATTTTTCTCCTTGAATCTTACACACTGGGTGGAAGACCAGGAAAGTGGGCCGAGTATGTGAAAGAACTCTCCCACACATCATTTTAGTCTGTCCCCTTGACCCATCAGTTCGCTATCCGAGCTCTCAAAGAGAGAGCTCCCTGTGAAATAACAGAAAATATGTATACTGGTGCACCCGATGACTGGCACCGCACTCCTCAGACCCTTGGAATTTCCTGTGACAAGAGAAATAGGAGCATCTTTTGTTCTCCTAAGCCCTTTGGGATTTCCTGGGTGATAACACTGTGTTTTGTTGGAATGAGGTGAGTCTGGGTGGGCTCCTGGATGGGGCTGTTCACCAGAAAGGTCAAGCCATGGGTAGAAGCTTGGGGTTTTCAGTGCCACACTCCATTCTTCTGAGAGGGGAGAGGGGTTGAAATCCAGTTAATGATTGGTCATGCCTCGTGATAAAGTACATAAAAGTCCTCAAAATGCAGGGTTCAGAGAGCTCCCGGGCTGGTGAACAGGTGGAGGTACTGGGAGAGTGGGGGGGGGCCTGGAGAGGGCCTGGAGGCGGCCAGGAGGCTCAGCACCCTTCCCACCTCACCCTGTGCACCTCTCCCATCCGGATGATCATCCGTATATTTTATCGCATCCTTTTACAATAAACTAAACAGGAAGCAAAATGCTTTCCTGAGTTCAGTGAGCCACTCTAGCACATTAACTGGCCCTGAGGAAGGGCCATGGGTACCACCTGGACGTGCAGTTGGCATCCGAAGGCAGGGGGGTGGGAGCATCTTGTAGGACTGAGCCCTTCACCTGTGGGATCTGAGGCCATCTCCAGGGAGAGTGTCAGCTATTGAGTTGAACTGCAGCTCACCTAGCTGGTGTCGCAGAATTGCTTGGTATAGGGAAGCCCCCCACACAACTGGTGTTGGAAGTATAGCGTGAGAGTAACGGAGAAATGGGAGGAGCAGAGTGTGGTTCTCTATACATGTCCACCCCAGAGCACCTCTTCGGAGAGTCGGCCATGGTGGGAGCTAAGGTGCCTCCAAGGCTGTGGACGGAGACCACCAAGAACAAGAACCAAGGCTCACCATGCCTCCAACCTCCATCGCCCGCAGCACACTGCCTCTGCCGTCTCTCTGCAGAAACGTACCCGTTTGCTATTAAAATAACTTGTCTTTTCTATGATGTCGGAAACTAACTTTAAAATACATCAACGCAGAGACTTCTGGTTCCCGGCGAGATAAAGTAACCACCGTTCTCCCCAACCTTCACCACCAAGGACAGCTAAAAGCCCTGAGTGTAATTCTAAGATAAACACAGGAAGACCCCGAAAGATGGCAGAAGGAAGACAGACTGGCTAGGGACCTCAGCACTTGGGGAATGACAATGAAATAAAATATAATAAAAAGCTCACTGGATAGACTTACTAGCAGAGGTAGACGACTCAAGAAAGAAGCATTGAACCTAAAGATGAGTCAATGGAAATCACACAATCTGATAACAGAAAAAATAGGCTGAAAACATAAATAAACAGAGCCTCGGAAATCTGTGGTACAATTATAAAGATCTAACATTCATGTGATTCGTGAAATCCTAAAAAAAAAAAGAGAGAGAGAAAAAACGTGGGGCTGAAAAAAATATTCAAAGAAATAACGGCTAAAAATTTTGCAAATCTGGCAAAAGGCATAAACCTACAGATTCAAGAAGCCGAATGAACACTAGTCAATTTGTATGTACCAATTAAAAGGCAGATTGGCGGAACGGATTTTTAAGAAATGATCCAACTCTATGCTGTCTGTAAGAAATTCACTTTAAATACAACAATATAGGTAGGCTGAGAGTAAAAGCATGCAGAAGGATACATACTCCACAAACATCCATCAAAAGAAAGCAACAAGAACCCAAAAATAGAGCCACACAAGTCTGGTCAACTGATTTTTGACAAAGGTGCAAAAACAATTCAATGGAAGAATCATCTTTTCAACAAAAGGTGCTATAACAAGTGGCCATCCATACGCAAGCAAAAAATAAAATAAAATAAAAATAAAACCCAGCCAGTGTGTGTCAGTGGTTGAGATTGGGTCTGAGGTTTGCCTTCATGAACGAGGGGGAACTCTCTGTGGTTCTGTGCCTTAATCGTTGGAGGTTGGGATAAGGAGAGGAGAGGACCGCACCCAGAGTCCCAACATACAGAAGGAATAAAACCAGTTTCGGTGGTTGAGCCAAAATGAGGTTTTGAGCCCGGTCGGCCTGACCTCTGCTTCGCCCTCTAATGGTGGCTCCAGAGGCACCCAGTGACTACTAAGGTATCTGTAGAATCTCAAGGGTGAGGACTCCGGCTCATTTGCATACCCATAATACCCTGCACAGAGTACAATCCTTTTCAAGTTTAAAAGACGTTTTTTTTTAACTTGTCATTTCTAAATGCAAGAAACTTACTTGAAAAACTTCTTGTGCAAACTTTAGGCAGAAAGTACCTCTAGCCCTAAAACATCACCATAACTGAACTAGGAGTTGTAGTTACTGGAGGAGGGAACTTGGGAGGCACCAAGCATACTCTGGTTTCTCTTCAGATCGCATAAATCTTTCGCCTTTTACTAAAGATTTCCGTGGAGAGGAACAATTCTGAGTTTATACTCAATTTTTTGAGGCCTTGCCTTGGCAGGGCTAATCTTATGGTTATAAGAAAAGACGCCTCCTAGAATAGAACGCTTCTCTAGTTTCAGTGCCGGTGACTAGGGCTGGCTGTTGTCACGTGGTCTGGGGCTCCGCCCACTTCTATGTTAGGCAATGCCCCACAGGAGCAGGGTAAGTTGGCCTGCGCTGGTTTCGGCTACTGGCCTCGTGAATATCTACATGGGTGACCGAATCGGGCCTGAGATTTGCCTCCGTGAAACCTGGGTGTAAAGTCACGCTGGACAACTCACCCACGTGGAACTTAGCAGCGACTGTCAGCCTGACAGTGGCTTCAGTCAGTTCCCCGCCCACAGAGGCCACCCTTCACATCTCCCAGGGGCGCCGGGCGCTCACTCTTATCTGCAGCTGCTTCTACTTTCTTTCTAACAGAGACAGCAACTGTCAAGACATGATTTTTAAAAGTAATAACCTTGTGAAGAATGTTGACCGGCACCGCTTTTAGGGAATGTGAGAGAAGGAAATGGTTTCCCCGCCTCCAAGTCTCTCCAAATTTCAGCTCCAAGTCACGGCTCAACCCTCTAGCCTGGAATAACCTCTGCTCCTTCTCTCCGAGTCCCACCTGTCAGATCACTTGTACGGGACACGTTGTAAAAGTTAACTCTTCCCCCTTCTTCCGGGGATGTTCTTCACACCGAATGTGCCCAAACGGGGAGCCCACAGCCCAGAAGCAGTGACTTAGCATTAGACAGACCCTACTCAGAAAGCTGGTCCGAGACACGGTTTCAATTCAGATCACTTCCATACTGGCATCTAAAGCTGCACAGGAGTTTATTAGCATGAGGAATGTTAGGAATAAATAGAGGGTAAAGCGGGTCAACATGAGGGAGGAGACTAGACTTTAGGTGGTGAGCGCTCAGCGGGGTATACATTTATTATGGAGACTTGAAATGTATATGATGTTATTAACCAATGTTACTGCAACACATTTAATTATTTTATTTTTCCATCACCATTTATCCCCCTATACCCTCTTCCACCTCCTCCCACCCCTATCCCCCCCCCTGCACAATCACCACACTATGGTTCATGTCAGTGAGTTCTTTCTTTTTTCCTTTTTGCTCAATCCCTCCACTACCACCCCCAGCACATGCACCCCCACCCCAAGCAGCTGTCAGCCTGCTCTCTATCTATGAGTCTGACTCTTTTTTGCTTGTTAGTTCAATTTGTTCATTAGATTCCACATAAGAGTGAAGTCATATGGTACTTGTCTTTCTCTGACTGGCTTATTTCACTTAGCGTAATGTTCTCCAGGTCCATCAATGCTGTCAGAAAGGGTAAAATTTCCTTCTTTTTTTATGGCTGAGTATCCCATTGTGTAAATGTACCCCAGCTGTTTTATTCGCTCATCTACTGATGGGCACTTGGGCTGCTTCCAAATCTTGGCTACTGTAAATAACGCTGTAATGAACATTGGGGTGCACATATTCTTTCAAATGTATATAATGCTATTAACCAATGTTACCCCAATACATTTAATTTTTTTAAAGAGAATTTACATATGAAAGGAGTGGTGTTCAATTTTCTCCAGCTCCAATACCCTCCTAAGGATGAAGCAGAAGAACCCTCAAAGCTTCAGGGATGTGGGGAGCCACTTATTGCAGGGGTTCTCAAACTATGGCCTGCGGACCACATGCAAATACAAATATTGTATTTGTTCCTGTTTTGTTTTTTTACTTCAAAATAAGATATGTGCAGTGTGCATAGGAATTTGTTCATAGTTTTTTTTAAACTATAGTCCGGTTGTTACTGGAAATTGCCTGCCTAAGGGCTATGGGTGTACCCCATACTGAATAAAACGATGGCAAGGCCTGAGCACAAGCAGAGTCCTTCCTCTTGGGATGGGCTCTCGCCTGGCCCCCCAATTTCCAAATTATTATTTCTTGTCTCATCTCTGTCATTTGTGTGTGGCCTCTTCTCCAGAGCCCAGACCCTGAACCACGCAGGACATGGGATATTCACACAGGGACACGTGGAGGCAGGAAGGAAGAATTTCCTATGTAGTTGCCAACAGTTGCTGTAGGGATGTCTGGGGCCACATTTAATTCTAATAGATACGGCTGGGTCAGGAGAAAGTGCCTGAGCTTTCCGAGGATGAAATCTGTACCCACTGATAAGGTCAGACAATCAGATTTCTGGAGTCTTGAGAAGAAAACGGGACAGGAAGATAGAGACCCCGGGGAGTTCTTTACCCAACACGGCACTCACACCTTTTACAGCACGGAGGAAAGATCCCTCATTCCCAAGTGCTGATGATACTACGCCTGGGTCAGTGCCAAGACAAAGGGGATGCAAAATACTGAACCCGGCTTGAAAACTGAGAAGGCTTATCCTTTAGCCACTGTGTACCTTCTTGAATCCTCCAAGCAAAGTGCCAATCGCCAGGTCAAATTCTTGGTCCAATTGCTCTTCATGTTCTGACAAGAAAAACAATGGCCATTAGTTCCAAACCCAAATAAAACTGGTTGGCTTAATAGCAGAGGCACTAAGAGAAACTGGAATGTGTTCTGGAAAAGCCGCCTGTGGACTGAGCTACGGGCATGGAAACGTCAGGCTCCTGGATCCCCCTCTCCAGTTGTCTGTGAGCTGAGTTCCTGGAAATCCGTGGCGGGGCTGCTGGAAATGTCCCCTCCCACGTGGAATAAGGCTCACAAAGGGAGAGGTGTCCAGAGAGAAAGCCTCCAGCACAGGGACCGCCCTGGACGGGTTAATGCAAATGCCCCACTTGTTCAGGTGGTAAAATATTTTTAAATATATTTTTATTGACTTCAGAGAGGAAGGAAGAGGGAGATAGAAATATCAATGATGAGTTTGATCGGCTGCCTCCTGCATGCCCCCTACTGGGGATTGAGCCCACAACCCAGGCGTATGCCCCTGACTGGAATTGAACCCGTGATCCTTCAGTCCGCAGGTCAGCGCTCTATCCACCGAGCCAAGCTGGCCAGCGCTACAATATTTTTATATATAGTTTTTCAATCCTCACTTGAGGATATGTTTTTATTGATTTTAAAGAGGAAGGGAGAGGGAGAGAGAGAGAAAGAAACATCTATGTGAGAGAGGAGCATTGATCAGTTGCCTCCCACACGTGCCCCGAATGGGGATCAAACCCACAAGATGGGTATGTGCCCTGACCGGGAACAGAACCCACAACCTTTCAGTGCATAGGATGAGCCCTACTGGCCAGGGCCAAAAAAAAAATTTTTTTTAAACAAATCATTCCACACATTGATGGTGATCAAGGCCTCATGATGTGAGATAATGCTAAAAAGATTATAAAATGGAATCGTGTAAGAGTAATAAGTATGTTTATAAGACAAACAACTCAACTGATATAAAACAAAATATAATAAAATCTTCACTCAAATACGTTTTGAGGGTGTATAATAACCAAGCAGGGTGTGAGATGCTAGGAATGAAACAGAAGAAGACTGGCATGTCTTTTGCCCTCCTGGGGCTCACTGCACATTAGGTAAGAGAGACACATGAATAATAAAAAATTACAGTAGTGCTGATGAGTGCCATGACACAGGAATGAGGAGGTGGAGTTCGAGTCTGGGGTGTCTATGTGATAAACAGTAGGAAGCTGGATGGGTATGGGTGGTGCTCAAGAGGGCCCTAAGTTGAAGATAAAGACCCAGGAGACCTCAGTATAAGGGTAGTGATGAAGCTTCCAGAAAGACTGACATCACCCAAAAGACACAGAGTGCACAGACAAGAACGAGGAGAACCACTGCTACTGAACCAACAAAAGTACAGAACCACAGAGTAGCGACTTTTCCCATTGTCTTTTATTGAAGAGACTGTCTTTACTGCATTATATGCCCTTGTTCTTCTGTCAAATATGGATTGAGCACCCTAACCGGTTTGGCTTAGCAGATAGAGCATCGGCCTGTGGACTCAAGGGTCCCAGGTTCGATTTCGGGCAAGGGCATGTACTGCGGGAATATCCCCAGTAGGAGGTGTGCAGGAGGCAGCTGATCGATGTTTCTAACTCTCTATTCCTCTCCCTTCCTCTCTGTAAAAAATCAATAAAATATATTTAAAAAACACATTTTAAAAAAAAAGAGTGTGCGACTCAAACTTAATCACGAAACGATGCTGATCTAGAGTAGAACCAAGGGGCAGAGTCACACACACTAGATGCCAACAGCAGCCCCAACCTCAAGCCAAAGGCAACACTGCCCCAGGAACGACAGAAGAGGGCGGGGTACTGAGCACTGGGCCAGGGGACCGCATGGCACAGCTCTGCCACACACTCCAGGATGTGTGCTGGAGGCGTGTGGTTGCAGCAGAGCCCTGGTCCTTCCTGCCACAGCTGCACACATGCCACATTGGGTGTGTGCGTGTGTGTCTGCGTGTGTGTGTCTGCATGTGCACGTGCATGGACGAACGTGCTGTGTCGTGCACAAATTCAAGTCAAGGGAACAGCCTGCAAACAAATAGCAAGACACTGCAATCCAGCAAAGACATACAGGAACCTCCTAATTCATTAAGGCAAACTGGGTGGAAAACCTCTCTGCTTCTTGTCTTCTTGGTTTGGGCTTCACTTTCATACACTGAGAAATCTCCAGAAACATCAGAATTATAGAGAATTGAAACAAGGCAGAAACTTGAGTTCTTTTTTTCCTCCTTTTTAAAAAGAGTACAACCAGAAGCAGTGAAATTTTCCTTCTAAGCACCAGGTAAACTGAAGCTGGCGCACACCGCCCTCTAGTGGGAAAAAGGAATTCCGTGCAGACTGGAGAATTATGAGGACATCCTGCCAGCAGGGGCGCTGTCCTACTGAAATACTATCTCACATTTGTAACTTTAAAGTTTCTAGTAGCCACGTTTTTTAAAGTTTTTAAAGAGTGAAATTAATTTTGTACATTTTCGTTATCTCAATCTATCCAAAACATTATTTCAATATGGAATCAGGATTAAACAACTATGGATGACTTACTCTGCATTCCTTTTTCTTAATCATGAATTCTTCCAAGTCCAATGTACATGTTATCCTAACAGCACATCTCAACTGGAAGTGGCCACGTTCCAAGTGCTCGTTAGCCACGTGTCTAATGACTACGGTAATGGACAGCGTAGCTCCAGGCCAAAATGCCCCCTCCCGCTTTGGAAAATTTCTACAAACCACCCTCGTCTGACCTCGTGACACAAACAAATGTCATACAACACACATGTAAAACCGCAATTTAAACCCACTTACACCCCCTTAGGAAATCAATTCGGTTGACATGGGAGGATGGAGGCTGAGACTTGCAGCAGGAGCTCCTTCCCAGAGGAGCCAAGGCCCCAGAACTTCTCTCGGTAAACCTTCTGGGCAGGCATCCCATGCTCTCACTCTTCGGGGGAGAACAGCTTTCATCGTAAGCCACATACTACACTCACGCAGGAGGAGCCTTCCCTGCCCAGGGAAATTGTCTCCCCACCACACAGGCTTGACGGTAGGCGCCCTGGTCCCATTTTCCCACAATGCAGTGCTGCACCAAAGCACCTGAGCGCATAGAAACGACACAGTTTCTGCTGGTGAGCCCTCCCGGCTAAATCAGCTGTGGATTCTCCTCTCTCCAACCACCACCCAACAAGAGGATACATCAAAACCCCACCCTACCTACTGGGTGAGAGAATTTGCATGTTAATCGCTGCCACTGGGCCCTGGTGGTGAACCATTTACTTAAAAGCTCTAGCTAACCTTCCCCTTTCACCCTCAGCACTTTGATGGGGTGGGGAGGGGGAACTGGAGGGCAGGATCAGTGACAGGGGAGGGGGGCAGGACACAGTCACATGCCCTCCTGTGATACAAGCCACCCCCACTCAGTAGTGGCTTAATGCATCCTGAGGCTTCTATGCATCTGAAAACTCTCATCAGCTCCTACTGGTTCTTTGGTTTTCTAGGGAGCCTGCAGGTATAGAAGACTGTGCAGTAAATGAGAGTAGAGAAAGGGAGCAGGAAAACGACTTCTAAAGATGAGGCAACGGAGTGGTAGGCAACTCTCAGATATTCCTATAGAACATCGCGTAGAAGATGGGTGACAAGGCGCTGGCTTTCCCACATTCTTGAGGTGTGGGGGCTCCTTCTCTCCTGTCTTCCAACTGCCACTCAGGGAATGAAAAAGTGATTTAGAAATCCCCCAAGTAAAAGGAGACCATATATGTAAGTAGGATGCAAGGCAATAAAGGACATAAAAGGTCTCAAACCTCCCAACAGGGACTCACCTAAGGAATTCTGGGTCTGTCGAGGCAGATTGCCAGGCGGGGGGTGGGGGTTGGAGGGGATTAGCATGGGAGTCCTGAGGGCTCCTGGGAGAGGAAGACAGGTGTGGACTGAGTTGGAAATGATCCACCAGAGAGGAAGCCATATGCTCTATACACATTCTTTGTATTTGATGGAACATGGAGCATGATGGGCTGGGGGAGCAGGGAGTGAGGCGCTGTGGAGTCTAAAGCTACGGTTGCCTTTAAATGCCCTACGGCCAGGCCCTGGCCCAAGTCATTGTGCGAGCTTTATGGAAAGCATTAGAAAGCAGAGTCCCTGAAGGCCGACACTCCCCTCCCTTGAGGGCCAGTGGGCATGAGAGGAAACCGCCAATGTAGGCCCGAGAGGAAGGGGTGGGCTGCCAGGCTTGGAATCCCAGGAGGAAAGCGACTGTAAACCAGGCTGCTGCTTCCCATGACCCTGGCCTCCGCTAACCAGGGAAACAGGGTCAAGTATAACATGAAGGACCATCACACCGGTCACCAGGGCCTCGGCTGGGCCACAACACCTGCGACGAAGCTGGCCATCAAGACAGCCTGCCCAGCGCTGGACCCCTGCAGGGCTGTGCACCGGGTCCCTTCACAGAGGACAGTAAACTGAAGGGCCCAGCTGGCCCAACCCACCGTCAGCCAGCTCACCTGGCGCCCAGGCCAAGGTCATCTACTCAAGGACAGGACCCTGAACTGCAGCCCCGGCCCCCGCCCCAGTCTCTGCACCCAAGCCCCCGGCTTTGAGAGGGACAGAGGCAGAATGGGGGGAAGACTCAATCCTGGTGATGCATGAGGAGGGGGAGGCTGAGGGCCGCGGACGCCCAGCTGTGCTTCCCAAACCCGACCTCTGCCATTTTAAACGACCACACCTACAGATCACCTGCCTGAAGAGAGAGCCCGGACTACCCCGCTGAATATCTCAGCTCTTTCACCCTCTATCCCTGCTTTCTGATCTACGCTCAAGCCCTGCCACTCGCCCTTGGCACTCTGCACTCCGATCCTAGTGAGTGGTTTGCCGTTCCCAGATCATGCTATGCTTTCTCACACCCAGGGGCACTGCACACCCTTGTCCACTGGCCTGCAAACTCCTCTCTGTCCACAGGTCCTCTGCCCTTCTCATGTGGCGGACTCCTGGTCTTCCTTAAGGCAAGGCTTCCCATCGCCTCTGGGAAACTGTCGCTGAGTATGGAGATCACTCATGGTGCCTCCAAAATTCTTCCTTCCACAGTATGGAGAGTTTTAAGTAGCACCTGGCCACCAAACTAAAGATTGTATTTCCCTGCCTCCTGGTGTGGCCACAGAACTCAGTTCTGGCCAACTGGGTGTGAGAAGTGACAAGGTGCCCTTAAAGGAAAGGAGGGTGCTCAATCCCATCCAGTGGGCGGGAATGTGGACTTGATGATGACTCCTCCTCAAAATACACACAAGAGCACTAAAGGCAGCAGAGCGAGAAGCGGGAAGGAGCCTGGGCCTCCAACACCATGGGCTGCCTCCAGGTGTCTGCAAGGAGGGATGGTGAGAGAGAAATGTCAGAAGTCACTG
>NW_006296279.1:152750-157674 GCF_000327345.1 Myotis davidii | reverse complement strand
CCCCCCCCCCCCCCGCCTTCAAGAGCCATTGAATGAAACACTCCTATTATAAAAGATCAGCCACAGGATCAGCTAAACCATCCAAGATGAGGGTGGGACACTTCACTGACCCACTGATTCAAACTGTCCAACAAGAGGGGAAAGCAAAGCGGGGCCCACGACTCGTCCCAGGAGCCTGAGGCCATCCTCCCGAATCCCCCACCGCGGAGCACTCCCGACCACCTTTCCTTCCGGGTGCAAGTTCAGAAAAGTCGGGACTTACCTCTGGAGGTTTTGTAAACCTCATAGAAAGAATAGAAGTGGAAGCCTAGTGAAGCAAGCAGGTAAAGAGACAGTTCCCATCGGGGCAGCATCGCTTCTTGCGACACAAGGTCCTGATGCCCAAGTTGAGAGTTTCTAGACAGAGAAACAGAAATAAAAACATTAAGCCATGGGCGTGACACTCGAGAATAGCAGTCAGCTCAGTGGTTCTCTCCCAGTGAGGTTCTCTCTCACTGTGCAAGGTGACACAGATATAACCCCAGTGAAGCCTCCTGCAGCGTCACCTCACACACACACACACACACACACACACACACACACACACACACCCTGCTGCCCAGGTGGGCAGGTCTTTCCCTCCGAGCTCCTGCAGCCCCAGCTCCCTCCTGTCACTGTGTACACCCCACAGTTCCGTCCTCAGTGCCTGACACACCTGTCTGTCCCCGGGGAGTGGACCCCTGGGGAGCAGGGGAGTCCCCAACACCTAGCACAGGGCGTGCGATGTAGCAAGAAGGGAGTCTAAGTTGCTCCATGAATTAAAATATGGCTTCAAAAGCCTGAAGGTAAGCACAATCCTCTCCAACCTCTCCTCCCCTCCCCAGGTCATCCCACAGCTGTTCACAGGATGCGTTCAGGGAAACGGCTCTGTCTTCCATCTCCCGTGACCAAAAGGAAGGCTCAGGACACAACCCAGGCAGCCATGGCCAGCTGCTGGTCGCCCACCCACAGTATCCAGTCTCCCTTCTCACACAGGAACTGCGCTTTTTATCTGAACACGTCGATGCTGAGCCCCACTCTGTCCCGGAGCCCAGTGTGGACACCTGAATAGTTCTGGCTGTGAGGCTGTGGTCACATCCTTCCTGCTGGGGGGAGTTGGAACGGCCCCCACCTGGGAACCTTGTCATCTCACACTCTCCACCTGCTTGCAAAGACACCGTCTACTCGAATCCGCACCAGGAGGGCTGTGCGCTTTTTCAGGAATCAGGACCCAGCTCAGAGAAAGGACGCGATCTGCCCAAGCTCACGGAGAAGCCAGCGACGGAGCAGAAACCCGAGCCCAAGGTCCCAGCGCCCACTCGCTCACAGACAGAAACTCTGTTCCTCAGCCTGGGCAGAAAAGCATAGCTCACTGTGCCAAAGCCTGAAATGGGCTTGAACGTCACTCCTGTAAGATGCTCCCCCTGCCCCCCACCCCCCCCGCGGACGCCATTATCATTTCAAAAGTTTGCCATCTTTATTTTTGATGCGTGCAACAAACGGATTCCAATATTTCCATTTTAAATGTTTCCCGCTCCTCAATCCTGATTTCTAGCACTAACAAGGCTATCACCACACACCCACACGCACCAGGCCTTTAAAGCGATGCTCTCAGCATTAAGCCAACGATCCTTCTGGTGGCGGCAGCATCTCACACTTCTACCAACTGTTGCTCAATGTCCTAAACAGAAAATTTCCCCTACTGGGTTTTCCCCGACTAATTCCAGTAACAGCTGTACTGTAATAAGTACCACTTACAGATTACCTACACCGAGAGAGCACGTTGCAAGTATCATCTCATTTAATCTTCGTAACAACTCTTTGAGGCTGGTCATTCTGGGATCTTCATTTAACACAAGAGAAAATCCAGGCCCAGAGGGGTCAAGAAACCTGCCCGAAATCACACAGCGAGCACACAGCAGAGCTTAGGTTCAGACCCACCAAGTCTAACTCCACAGCCTCCCCTCAGTCACTTCCCTCTTCTTCCCGAGAGCACCAGGTTCGCCTTTTCCCAGCATCTATGGTGAAATCAACCCAGCAGGAAAGTTGGAAGGTAACATGAGCTACGTAAGCGCAAAAGAATTTGCTGAGTTGTGTATAATTTAGACACCCACTAAGAAGGAAAGAAAACTTGAAAATCAACTAGATGTCATCCAAACGTACACGAGATACATCAGCAGATACATTCCTTGAAAGATTTACTGAGGGCCAACCAAACCAAACCAATCTGGCCTGGATACAAGAGGGGAACGTCCGCAGTTACAAGGCGATGAGGGCTGAGTAAAACTGAAATCGTTCTAACTTTAGGAACAAACGAGCTTCCTGGGAACCACAGAGTAATAATAGCACAGGAGCACGTGCCCACTGAACTGACAGCGGCTTTGGAGGGAATGAAATATGGGGCAATATTCTAGCACATTTGAAACAACTGCTGGGACTTCTGCTCTTTTCCAAGGTCCAATTTAATGAAACAGAAGCCTATTCTGCAGAATATAAATTACACGACTTTCGCCAGAAAACCCAAGTCTAACACAGCATGTCCTCTAACATCCCCATTTCCTCCGAAACCTATTAAAGAGTCTTATGAAGAGTCTAATTCTTCTGCCCACATAACACTACGGGGAAACACTTCCCCACATCCAGAAGAAGGATTCGACAGATTGGAGAACTGGAACTGGGCAAGACATTGAAATATAGGATATTTTAGAATACATACCATTACTTTCAATTATGCACCAAAATGTCTAAAATATATCACTGCATAGTAAGCCATCCCACCACAGTGGCTTAAAACAAGGAGCTGTTCCTCTTGGTGGGTCTGTGGGGTGGCGATCTAGGCAGTTCTGCTGATCTCACCTGGCATCACTCATATGACTAAGTCACCACTTGGCTCAAAGGGGGCTGGGGTGGCGGTGGGTCAAGATGGCCTCACGCACACACCTGGCATTTGGCGCTAGCTGTCTCGCTTCTCCTCCATGTGGGCACTCATCCTCCAGGAGGCCAGCCCCTTCACAGCGTGGTGACCCCAGGGGTTCAGAAGAAAAAAGGCAAGAGGTGCAAGGTCGCTTCGGACCAGGCTTCAGAATCCACAGAACACTGTATTGGTCAAAGCAAATCAAAGGCCGGCCCAGATTCAAGAAGGAGGAGAGCACAGACGCCATCTCTTATGGGAGCAGCAGTGGCCCTTTAAAAGGGGGCGGGGACACGGCCTACCACAGCAGAATGTCCGAGTTTCTAAAATGAAATCTGGAAAGTTAGTGGAAAACTACATTTCACAATGGATCTTTATTATATAAAAATGTCAAAAGGCGCAGAGAGAGAGAGAGAGAGAGAGAGAGAGAACATGAAAAAAATAATTATGCTCCCAAATCAGGATTTCAAAATCAGCGGGGACCTTATCGTCATCTGGTCTAATCTCCAGCCGGTTTGGAAATTCCATTTACAATAGCCAACTGGACCATTTCCAGTAACATTACAAAGGCAGGGAAACTCTGCGTCTAAGCAGTTCTGATTGTTATCCTGTTTTTCTCCTTAAACTAAGTCCAAATCTGGCCTCTATTTCTAAAACACCTTCTGCCTCTAGTTCTATTGTGCCTCTGGAACTAAAGGCAGGATAATGTGATGGTTTGGACTGACACTGGAGTCAGGAGGCCAAAGTCGGCCTCTATTTCTAAAACACCTTCTGCCTCTAGCCCTATTGTACCTTCTGGAACTAAAGGCAGGATAATGTGATGGTTTAGACCAGGCGTCCTCAAACTTTTTAAACAGGGGGCCAGTTCACTGTCCCTCAGACCGTTGGAGGGCCGGACTATAGTTTAAAAAAAAACTATGAACAAATTCCTATGCACACTGCACATATCTTATATCAAAGTAAAAAAACTAAACGGGATCAAATACAATATTTGTATTTGCATGTGGCCCGCGGGCCGTAGTCTGAGGACCCCTGGTTTAGACTGACACTGGAGTCAGGAGGCCAAAGTCTGAACCCGCAGCTTTGCTACTTTCTAGCTGTGTGTCCTAGGTCAAGTCGCATAACCTCTCTGTGCCTTGATTTCCTCGTCTATCCCCTTCTGCCAGCTGTCCCTTTACCATACAGGCACGTAGCGCTGAACCCAGAACTCCAGATGTGGCAGAATGAGAGTAGGGTAAGACCTCACTTCTCTTGTTTCAGAAACGATACTTCAAATAATAAAATCGCAGACTGACTTCTCCAACAAATTATGAATGAGCTCTTACTGAGACTCAAGAACTGTGCTACTTGTGAAGATAAGACATAAAAATCCCACCTGAGTTACCCCCCAACATGGCTCCCCAGAAATTTCCACATGCGGATCCCCGAGACCTGTAAACATATTACCGCAGATGGCAAAGGGGCTTTGCAGATGCGATTAAGGTGAAGAGCTTGAGATGGAGATGTTATCCCTGATTAGCCACGTGGGCCCAGTGTAGTCACAAGGCAGGGAGGACGAAGGGTCAGAGACAGAGGAGATGTGATGACAGGAGCAGAGGTTAGAGTGATGGGCTCTGTGGATGGAGGAAGGGATGGAGAAGGCACCAGAAAGCAACAACAAAACAGATCCTTCCCAGAAGGAATGCAGCCTGCAGGGCCACTTGGACTTCTGACCTCCAGAGCTGTTGTAAGATACATTTGTGTTGTTTTAAGCCACTAAATCTGTGGTCATTTGTTAGGAAACAATAGGAAATTAACATACCACCCCTGCCCGAAAGGTTCTATGTAAAACATCAGACTTTTTTAATCCAATTGTCATAAAGTTAAATTGCAAGAAAAATGCACCTGAAAACAAAATTTTGTATTTAGTTCTGACCTTAGCTCTCTTTTTTTTTTTGGCTTTTACTTCACACTGATATTAATCTTAACATTCATCATAATTCTAAGTCTTTTTTT
>NW_006296279.1:150630-151846 GCF_000327345.1 Myotis davidii | reverse complement strand
AACATTACAAAGGCAGGGAAACTCTGCGTCTAAGCAGTTCTGATTGTTATCCTGTTTTTCTCCTTAAACTAAGTCCAAATCTGGCCTCTATTTCTAAAACACCTTCTGCCTCTAGTTCTATTGTGCCTCTGGAACTAAAGGCAGGATAATGTGATGGTTTGGACTGACACTGGAGTCAGGAGGCCAAAGTCTGAACCCGCAGCTTTGCTACTTTCTAGCTGTGTGTCCTAGGTCAAGTCGCATAACCTCTCTGTGCCTCAATTTCCTCGTCTGTAAAATAGGGAAAATAGCAACTCTCAGATCATTGCTATGAGCATTAATGAGTTCATAAAATAACACAACAGTGCCTTGGGCATAGTAAGTTATGAAATGCTTATTCTTGTTTTAAATATTATCACTTTTTTACTAAAAAGGCTTAATAATACTCCCTCCAATATTTGAAGATAATTAATACCACCCTCGCCATCCCCAGCCCTCTTCCAGGACAAACATCCACGAGTCCCTTCAACCATTTTTTCAATGACTTGGTTCCCAGACCCTTTACCCTTCTGCCAGCTGTCCCTTTACCATACAGGCACGTAGCGCTGAACCCAGAACTCCAGATGTGGCAGAATGAGAGTAGGGTAAGACCTCACTTCTCTTGTTTCAGAAACGATACTTCAAATAATAAAATCGCAGACTGACTTCTCCAACAAATTATCAAGGAGCTCTTACTGAGACTCAAGAACTGTGCTACTTGTGAAGATAAGACATAAAAATCCCACCTGAGTTACCCCTCAACATGGCTCCCCAGAAATGTCCACGTGCGGATCCCCGAGACCTGTAAACATATTATCGCAGACGGCAAAGGGGCTTTGCAGATGCGATTAAGGTGAAGAGCTTGAGATGGAGATGTTATCCCTGATTATCCCCGTGGGCCCAGTGTAGTCACAAGGCAGGGAGGACGAAGGGTCAGAGACAGGAGATGTGATGACGGGAGCAGAGGTTAGAGTGATGGGCTCTGTGGATGGAGGAAGGGATGGAGAAGGCACCAGAAAGCAACAACAAAACAGATCCTTCCCAGAAGGAATGCAGCCTGCAGGGCCACTTGGACTTCTGACCTCCAGAGCTGTTGTAAGATACATTTGTGTTGTTTTAAGCGACTAAATTTGTGGTAATTTGTTAGGAAATTAACATACTACCCCTGCCCGAAAGGTTCTATGTAAAACATCAGACT
>NW_006296279.1:146377-150571 GCF_000327345.1 Myotis davidii | reverse complement strand
TTGCTCACATTGCTGTATATTATTCCATTGTGTAAACAACTTTTTTATGCCTCTACCCATTCCACTATTGATGGCCATGTGTGTTGATCTAACATAGGGCCATTATGAACACCACTGCTCTGCATGTTTTCACATGACTTTTGGTGCCCATATATACACCTTACTGTTGAGTGTTTATCTAAGAACAGGGTGGCTGGATCAGAGATGAGTATGTCCAGCTTTAGTAAGTGATAGCACAAACAATTTCCAAAACAGTTATACTCACTGTCCTACCCACCAGCAATGAGAGTTCTGGCCGGTCCATATCCTAAGCTGCCCTTGGCATTTTCATTTTAGCCGCTCTGGTGAGTGCATACTGATACCCCAGGTTTCACATGACTTTTGGTGCCCATATATACACCTCACTGTTGAGTGTTTATCTAAGAACGGGGTGGCTGGGTCAGAGATGAGTATGTCCAGCTTTCGTAAGTGATAGCACAAACAATTTCCAAAACTGTTATACTCACTGTCCTACCCACCAGCAGTGAGAGTTCCAGCCTGTCCATATCCTAAGCTGCCCTTGGCATTGACAGTCTCTTTCATTTTAGCCGCTCTGGTGAGTGCACACTGATACCCCACTGTAGTTTCAACTAGCATTTCCCTAATCACTAGTGAGGCTAACCACCTTTTCATATGTTTCTTGGGAATTTGGTCCTTTCTCCACTGCACTGTAGTGTCACCTGTCATGTGTGTAAGTCTGTTTGTGGATTCTCTACTCAGTCCCATCGTCTGCCTAGCATGGGGCCAATACCTTACTTACATACTACCTATTGACCTAGTGGCTCAAGTCATTCAACTTTGATCTTTTTCTTAGATTGTCTAGAATTTCCAAATAAATGTTCAATTTGGCTCATCATTGCCTCTTTTTGAAAGGAAAAAAAAAAACCTGCTGGGATTTTGATTGGGAGTGTACTGAATCTATAGATTTAATGTGTGGAGCAATGACATACCCCCCATTATTTTGTATCTTTAAATTCTCTCATTGTTCTAGCTTACAGGGAATTATCATGAATGGGTGCTGAATTTTAGCAAATAACTTTTCTCCTTTATTCTGTGTATATGGTTAAGATACATTTATTGGTTTTCTACTGTTAATTTACATTCCTGGAATAAATCCAACTTGGTCATGGTTTAATACCCTTTGTATACATTACGAGACTTCATTTACCAGTGCATCATTCTAAGACTTTAGCATCTCTTTTGTGAGAGTCTGACCTATAATTTCCTTACTGTCCTTATCACACTTTGTAACAAGGTTATGCTGGCCTCAAAAAAGCAGTCAGGGGATGTTCCCTTTTTATCTCTCTTTTTTTTAATTTGTAATATTTCACAAGTGAAGCCATCTGGGCCTGAAATTTTGCTATGGAAAGGTTTGTAACTACAAATTTAATTTCTTGAATAGACAAAGAACTATCCAGACATTCTAGTTCTTATGTCTTAAGGGGAGGCATTTTATTCAAAAAGCTTGTCCATTTTACATGAATTTTCAAATGTATGCCATAAAATTGTTCAGAATAACATCTTAAGATCTTATTTTTTTTTTAATGTCTGTGGGATATGTAGTGATAACTCCTTCTTCTTCCATGACACTGGTACTACCATACACCATTAAGGTTCATTTCCTCTCAAAAAAAAAATAATAATAATAAATAAAAAAGGCTGCCACGTACTTATATGACACACCTCCACACCTGCACCATCACGGATATTCTCCAGCAGAAATGCCCTCAGAGGAGTAGAACGGCAGAGAATAGAGACAGCCCAGCAACTCCCTCTCAACAGCTTGGATCACCAGAACCAGCTGTGAACCTGAGCACTGACCGAAGGAGGAGGAAGCAGCTATCAGTAATGACCTAGGGCGGCTACCGAGAACGCAGAAGAAAAACGACCACTAAGCAGGACATGTAACCTAGGACACCCTTCAAGGTATACCACAGGGGGACTTCAGGGGACCATGAACTTAAAAATGTTTCCTCACACATCTTTATTTTCACGAACCTCTAACGATAAAGTCGGGATTTCATATGGTTATAAATGTGGACAATAAGCCATACCAGGAGGAGCAATTCTGGCGACACTATCACAATAAGAGGCACAGAGGTTTTCATATCACAGTGCGGCTGCTGCATACATTGCAAAATACCATTTACATGGGCATCGCTGCTCTGAAATTATGACTTATTTCATACAGAACTGAAATTGGTTACTTAATGCATTAACACAGAAACATACTCTATTACGAATTTGATTTTCCCCCACAATTTTGAAAACTTTGTTTCAATATAATTTAACCCTCTGAATATTTATTTATTATTTCTTTAATCCTCCCCAAAGGAATGCCTAGAGAGAGAAAGGGGGGGAGGGGAGGGAGGGAGGGAGAGAAAGAGAGAGAGAGAGAAAAAGAGAGAGAGAGAGAGAGACACACTCTGATGTGAGAGAGAAACATCAGTTGCCCAGGCATGTTCCCCGACCAGGAAAAGAACCTGCAACTGCCCTGTGATAGGTTGGCTGAGGTATGCGTGGAAACTTCGAAAAATGTTTCTTATGGTGACTAGAGTGTGTGACAGGAAAAGAAGGGTACATTTAAAAGACTGTATTTCATACAGACTCCTTGTAAAATATTACCTTAAGACTGCTTAAGTGTACTTTACCAGTTAGGCCTCATTTACAAAATGAGTTAGGCCAGGCTCTTTTGAGATGTAAACACATACTTTGAAAAATGAGTTAGGCCCTATGCATGGAGAAGAAAGCCGGGCCATTTTATTTCAGAACCTGGGATGCATTTATGTGCAACTGGACATACTAATAAATATAGCACAGGTTAAATGGGTTCTTTCTACCTGTTCATCACCAAGTCGGTCATTTGCATCTCAACTGTAATTGATAAATGTGGTGCCTAAGTACAATGTACTTTATCATGGTGATGCTGACAATTATTTCCGCCTCCTTTGAAAGGCCAAACTAAAACGTTATATAACTCTGGCTTATTGTCATTCAAGTTTCCCTTGTGAATATTTTTAATGCCTTTTAAAAGGTGGCTTCCCCAGACCCCAAAGAGGTCCCTGGCACACACAAGAGGCAAAGAGCCCCTAAAAGAAATCAAGAACTTCATCCAAGCCAGGGAATTCCCATGCAACAACCCAGGAGCACTTCCCCGGCCGGCCCTGTGCTCGAACCACGAGACACACAGGTAAGGCCCGTCCT
This sequence comes from Myotis davidii, assembly GCF_000327345.1. Classification (NCBI taxonomy): domain Eukaryota; kingdom Metazoa; phylum Chordata; class Mammalia; order Chiroptera; family Vespertilionidae; genus Myotis; species Myotis davidii. The sequence goes on along the minus strand of NW_006296279.1, from coordinate 147,328 downwards.
GGGTAGTTGCTGATGTTGCCTGCAGAGTTCGCAACAACATCTCGCCACCCACACAGGGACTGCTCTCTCCAGACACTTGGCCTTCACCCTAAGTTAGTCTGTGTATCCTTCCCAAAGAGGAACCAACTACACAGGAGGTAGCACAGGCTTTCATCCAAAAAGAGGACTCCCAACATTTACCAGTCTGTGGCTTTGGCGTCTCCTCTAAGCCTCCCTTTATTCTTCTGTAAAAAAAAAAAAAAAAAAAAAAAAAAGGGCAACACTACCTATCCTTCCCAGTTACCAGAAGGTTTAAAAATAACGACTTTAAAGCATCTGACGAGCACATCGTCCCTGTCAATACTAGTTGACTCTTTCAGGTCAAGACTGGCTGTCCTTAGCCAACACTTAAACACAGTTCGGGACGGCCACAGCGAAAGGAGGGAGAAAAAGTATAGGAAAGACGGAACATGAAGAATGGAAGAGGGAAGAAAAAATCATAGTCTTCAAATTCCAGGATAAAAAGCACCCCCTCCTCCGAGAAGCCTTCCCTCTGAGCTCCTTGGGCTCCCACAGTACTTTACAACACAGAAGTGAACGCCTACTTCTGCGAATGAATGAATGAATGAATGATGCAAAAACAGAAAGTAAACGAGACTCGCCCCGCCCCCCTCCCCCCCCCAATGCAACCCAACGAGGGAGCCCAGCCACTAAGTAGTCTGGCCGCCCTGACCCAAGAGCCATGAACCAAGGACGCAGCGCATTTCCTAACGCCAATGCCACCTAGAGCCCCTCGCGCCCGCGCTGGTGGGGATGGCCGGGAGGAGGCCCTTTGCAGAGACCAGAGCCATCTAAAGGCTGGATTTAGAAGAAAACAGGGACCCTGAGAGTAGCAAGCAGAAGACATCTCTAACTTTGGGGGTCACTGGAGCCGCAGCAATACTGCCGCGTCCGCAATTCCCCGCAAAGGGG
>NW_006296279.1:140379-146009 GCF_000327345.1 Myotis davidii | reverse complement strand
CCAGGCTCGGGCCCGGGCCCCGTGCAGAGCCCCGCGCGGACCTCCCCCCACCCCTTGGTTAATTGCAGGCCTGGGGGTTTGGGAGCGGAAGTCCCTGAAACTGGGGTGAACTCTAAACCCCACCCCAGCGGCCCCCACCTGCGGTTTGTAGGCAAAAGGAGGTAGCTCGGTGGCACGGGAAGAGGGCGCGCTTTGCAGCCCTGAGTGCCCCCCGCGCTGGCTGTGTGACCTCAGCCCCTGCGGCCGCCCTGGGCTCAGTAAAGCAAGCTCCCCTGCTTTCCTCGGAGTTAGAGTGAAGAGCAATGGCGTGCCCTTGATGGACTGCAAAGCAACTTGCAAAGATGACCGCCGCTGCAACATGTGTCCCAGTGGTTTCGAATGGGTTCTGCAAGCGTGGAGGTCTGCAGCTGCCTCAGTGGGCTGTAACTGGCAAAGTGGCTTTAAGGCTTAGTAAGCCAGTGCCACTCCTGCCAGAGTTCCACAGACTCACCTCAGCGGGAGGATGACCTGGGGCTCTTGTTAAAACCGCGGGCATCTGGATCTCTCTTCAAACCAAAGGACTCAGACTCCCCAGGGGAGGGGTGTCTCAAGTAACCTGCAGGCCAATGTCATCGCTGGCCTGTGGTGGCAGATTTCTCTGAGAACGGGAGCTATCTTTTCCTTCAGCTCCCGGGTTTCCGCCCCCAACACCTAGGACAGGATGATACTCGGAAAGCAGATTTTAATAAACTAACCCCAAGTACGGGTGCCAGATTTAGCAAATAAAAACACCAGAGGTGCAAGTAAAGTTGAGTTTCAGATGAGCAACGAGTAGGCCTAACTATAGAGGACACGTCAGCAGCAACGTAACTTGTTTTTTCAAATATTTTCCATGTGCTGTTGATTGAATCTGAGGGTGGGGAACCTGCGGATACAGAAGGCTGACTGTAAACAGTGTCTACTACATTTTAATGCATTTATCCATCAATGGACACTTGGGTTGCATCTACCTTGTTCTGACCCGGTAAGAGAACCTTCTGTCGAGGTGAGAAGCAAACCAAGGCTAGAAGAAATTAAGCAAAATGGATGATAATCAAGGTTTAAAAGAGGAAACCAATTTGTGCCTTGGTATTGTATTTCTTTAAAAGCAAAAAAATAAAAATGAGTATGTAAATGTGGGTAATTAATGGTCAGTCACTCTTTATACCACCACTTTAATCTTAACAAGCATCTCATTTGATTTTCTGATGTGTGATGTGAATATGACCATCACCATTACAGGACAATTAACAGAGTCTATCTTTTATATTAACATTATGCAGTCTTTATTGTAAAGCTTTTTTCTAAAAGGACCTTATCCAATTGGATATGTTTAGGTTTGCATCAAAAATACATCTAATTTCATTAACATGAATTTTTCTTTAATGAGATGTCTCCTTACTATTAGAAAAGAAGGATGAAGTAAAAGTTAGAGAAGTGCCCAAGTTCAAGCTCCATATATTTAGAAATAGAGACAACGTGGAGAAAAATATTGACACTAAGAGTAAGCTTCAACTTCATTTAGAATGAGGCACATCCTAAAAACAAAAGAGAATGCAGGAATTCAGAAGGCATATTATCTAAAATACATTTTATGTGTATAAAATCCAACCAGAATGACGAACTCCAATATATTGTTTGTAATGGCACCTTCAAAACGAACAGGACAGCCCTGGCTGGTTTGGCTCGGTGGATGGAGTGTCGGCCTGTGGACTGAAGGGTCCCAGGTTCGATTCCGGTCAGGGGCATGTGCCTTGGTTGCAGGCACATCTCCAGTGGGGGGTGTGCAGGAGGCAGCTGATCGATGTTTCTCTCTCATCGATGTTTCTGACTCTCTGTCCCTCTCCTTCCTCTCTGTAAAGGAATCAATAAAAAAAATATTTTTTAAAAAAAACGAACAGGACACTTAAAACCACAGTATGCTGGACCTGTCAACAAACATTTCTCAATGAAAACAAAGGGCCAAAAATCACTGGCACAATTTCTTATTTGCTCTACAAAACTTTAATGAGATTTAGTTGCACGTGGTCCAGCAAAAGAGAAAATGGCTCACATGGATCTTGAAATATTACTGTTCTAATGTGAGAAGATAGGCATATAATTTTTAAGGCTAAAATAGCTGATACATTCAAATTTACAACTAGTCCTAGTCAAGTCTGCACAGCTGCAGAACCTGCCAAAGCCACGCTTCTCCTGTGATTTCAATCCTGTAGAAAGCCTGAGATCCAGCCCCCACAAAGCATGGTTGCTGTCGGTTATTCAACAATTCTAGTTTACCCACAATGACAAGGGGTATGTCTTGTGTGCGTGTTTACCTTGGCATGCACCTGATCAGATATATTTACAAAACTAGAAAAAAAATGCCTCATTGGTGAATACATATTAAACTGGAAAAAATAAAAAAGGAACGCTAAGTACTGGAGCCAGCAGATATGGCTAGAAAACACAGCAAAGCTATTAAAATATTGTTAAAAGTGACTGACAATACTTGGGCTTAGAAATCAGCATCCATAAGAATTCTAAGTAGCATCTCTAGAAATAACTCTGCTGTATCTCATGGAAGTGTTTAAGAAGAACATGCCGAAGGTTGTTAAATTCATTGAAGAGGGCTCATTGAACAGCCAAAATAGAGACGTGTTTTGTTTAGATGGGAACTAACCAGTGCCTCCCGCTGAACACACTGAAGAGCACGGATTGTCCTGAGGACACTTGCAGCGGTTCTCAACCTGTGGGTCGCGAACAATGAAAATACATCCTATATATCAGATCTTTACATTATGATTCATAACAATAGCAACATTACAGTTATGAAGTAGCAACGAAAATAATTTTATGGTTGGGTCATAACATGAGGAACTGTATCAAAGGGTCATGGCATTAGGAAGGTTGAGAACCTTAAGTTAAGGGAAAGTATTGAGCAAAGTGTGTAAACTCAGAAATGACTATCACATTTTTCTAGCAACCTCTTTCAGCAAGCAATCTCATTTTCATATATATATTTTCATATATATATGTATACACACACACACACACATTTTTATTGATTTCAGAGAGGAAGTGACAGGGAGAGAGATAGAAATATCAATGATGAGAGAGAATCATTGATTGGCTGCCTCCTGCATGCCCCACACTGTGATGGAGCCTACAACCCAGGTATGTGCCCTGACCGGGAATTGAACTGTGACCTCCTGGTTCATAGGTGTCATGACGCTCAACCACTGCACCACGCCAGCCAGGCTATACTCACTACTCTTTCTTCTACTATTCTGTCATAGGCCATGCATATTGTTGTCAGACAAAAAATAGACGAAGCTGAGAATAAAAGTCTGTAGAATGTCTGGATTTATTTTAAACTCACAGTAGAGACAACATCTTGAAAGGCGAGACTTCCTTTTATTCTGAAAGCTGTCCATTTTGAGAAAGAACAAGACAAGTGTGGAACTGTTTTCTGATTTTTGGTGTGGAGCCCAGAACCCACCAATGAACCAAGGCCCAGGGGGAGTGGGTAATAGAAACCTACTATGAGGGCTGTGCTTTTCAAACTGTGGGTTGAAACCTACTTACTCTTGGGTCATAAAATTGAGTTTGGGGAGGGTTAAAACCAGCATTAAAAGAAATGGAACAGAAAACACCAGAGTGCTTTGCAAGGAGTGACGGTAAATGTTGTTTCATTTGCATTGATCATATCCATTCAGCCATGATGTAAAATGTGTTTCCTATTGTAGTCACAGTCAATGAAATTCGTACATCACCAGGGACACCACAGCAGAGAGCATGTGCGTCTCTCCTCTCAGAATGCCCCAGGGAGAAGGACAGCTCCTGGGAGAATGTCACATCCAATGGTATTGGAAGAACAGAGCAGCCATGGTCTAGGGTGGCTACACAGAGCTATCCTGGGTAAAGTTCAGAGACAGGGGCAAAGGTCATTTCTAACATGGTACACACTGGATACATAAAAATTCAGGTGAACACTGGATACATAAAAATTCAGGTGAACACTGACAAAATTGGCAAAAGAAAGGCGATGTCACATGATTTACCACTCATTGTGGTACTTGCAAGGTGGAGTATAAAGATGTGTGTGCCTGACCAATGCCCATCTTTTACTTCTGTCTCCCACCTCCTTCCTGGAGCCCAGAACTCAGGATCTAGAAAGAATGGGGCCATAGGAAGGTTCCAGAGCGCCCAAACTCCTCCTCCTCAAACTCCATTGCTCAGTGGTGGCTGAGTTCTATGCGGGCCCCTGATCTCTGCTCACCACGCAGCTGATCCTGCTCTGTGTCCTCCACAGTCACGCCAGTTTTCAGTCCTAAGAGACTGTTCTCTAAAGGAACTCTCAAAGGGAGCGTTCAGAAGGGAGGCAAGATTTTTGCTAAACAAGATTCTCAAAGTCTGACTTTTCCCAGGAAACAAGGACGGCCTGTCTCCTCCTGGCACGCATTCCCCACTCCCCGCCCTTCCCCTCCTGGTCAAAGGCATCTCTGAGAAGGAGGCCACGACACCACTTCCTTCACCCGGGTGAGGGGTAGACTTTGGCCACCTTCTCCCTGGGGAAGTGGAGCAGTGACCAGCGATGGGCATTCCCTCGAGGTCACCTTCCTTTCTCCTCTGGCTCCCTTTCCAAGGCCGGTCTCAAGTGGGCAATCTTCCCAGGCTCTCCTGTCTGCAGCTTCCCTCCGCGCCTTCAGAAGCCACGAGGAACTGCAGGGACAAGGAGGTTCCACGGGATGGCGGCACAGACCTTGTTTGTTTCTGCAGGGGAGGAGCTGGGGACAAAAAGGGATCAGACCTTCCCCCTCTTCCCCAGCTGCTGTGTGTGTGTGTGTGTGTGTGTGTGTGTGTGTGTGTGTGTGTTTTGGAGGGGTGTGTGTGTGTGAGAGGGGGGTGCGTGCGCTTGTGTACACTCACTAGGGAAAATGAGTTTAAGAATAAACAACATCAAATACCTAAATTTACAAAACCGGTAACTAGAGGATTATTTTTCTTAATGCCTATTAATGGAGGAGCTCAGAGCTAATAGGAGCAGAATCCCCTTAATACCTTTAATCATTTTCAGATCATCAGCTCTTTAGCAATATGTTTGCCTACTAACATGTCTGCCTACTGAAAATGAACCAGAAATGAGGATGCTGCATGAGCGCTGCCCTCCTCTAAGAACTGGATTCATACATTCATTTTCAGTCATAGTCAGAAATTTAATGAGTGCCTACTATGTGTCCTACCTGGAGCTAGGTGCTGAGGACAGAGCCGTGAACAAGGCTGACAAGACTCTGTCCTCTTGCAGAGCTTACATTTTCAAAAAACGCATTCACATGGAAAATATTATGTATAATTTCTCCAGCTCCTGTATTCTATGATTCCATGACTAACACTTCCTTCCTTTCTCCAGCTCTCACATGTAGAGGTGTGGGGTAATAAGGTAATCCACCAAAATTAGATGCACACATGTTTTTCTTAAAATTAAAGAACAAGTGACATAGCCCAATTGATCCACTTAACCTGGAGTCAACAACACTTTCTGGACACTCCATAGAAATCTTTCACTTTTGAGTTCTATCACAAATGGATTGAATCTTGTAGGTTAAAATTGTCTTAATTCAGAATTATGGAAA
>NW_006296279.1:106884-140172 GCF_000327345.1 Myotis davidii | reverse complement strand
AGTATCTTGCCCAAGGTTACAGAATAACTATTATTGACAGAATTAAGCCTCTAATCCAATAGCTTGACTCCTAGCTCACAACTCCAGTCTATTATATCTGCCCTACAAGTGTTATAAAGCTGTGGGTTGCTTTCCTTATTTGGACTCACTTGACTTCCCTTTACATGTTGAATTGGTTCAAAGGTGGTCTCCAGATCTACCTGGAACCCTGTGAATGTGACCTAACTAGCAAAAGCGTCTTTGCAGATGTCATTAAGTTAAGGGTCTTGAGATGAGACTATCCTTAATTATGGGGTTCCCTGAATCCAGTGACAAGTGTCTTAATAGACATCTGAGGGAGCAAGACACACAGAGAAGGAGGTACTATGCAGACAGAGGCAGAGATTGGAGTGACGCTTCTATAAGTCAAGGGGTGCCCAGGATTGCCTGCAGCCACCAGAAGCTTGGAGAGAAGCATGGAATGGATTTTCCTTCAGATCTTCCTGAAAGAGTCAACTTTGCTAATGCCTTGATTTTGGACTTCAGACCTGTGAGAGAATAAATTTCTAGTGTAAGCCACCAAGTTTGGGGTAATTTGTTACAGCAGCGGTAGGAAACAAATACAGTGTATTTCCCAGTTCCCTTCACTACCTTTGTCCCATCCCTTCCTCACTTTGGAAAGGAGTCCCTTTAGCACAATGACATGATAATACCATTGGCAGAAGAAAGATTGCTGAAGAATCTGGAAATGTTGGACTAAGGAACTGAGACCAGTCTTTAAAAGCCCTCAAAAAGGATGCCCCAACGCTGTCTCCAGTATGACCCAAAGGAGAACCAATGGGAAAAGAAAATAGGTTTCCTCCATCCTAGGTGTAGTCATGACTCGCTTTTATCAGAATGTGTTCTCTCTGCTGATGTCCTGTATCAGGGCCTCTCCCCCACTGTGGTGGAGCTGGCTTATGGACCAGTGCTATGGAGCACTGTCTGTGTCCCTCCAAAGCTCATATATTGAAACTCCAACCTCCAACACAGTGGTATTAGGAATTAGGGCCTTAGGGGAGCCAATTAGGTTTAGATGAGGTCATGACAGTAGAATCCCATGATGGATTAGTGCCCTTGTAAGAAGAGGAAGAGACCAGAGTGTACACACTCTCTCTGTCATTAAGAACCCAGCAAGAAAGCAGTTGTCTGTGAGCCAGAAACAGGGTTCCCACCAGAACTTGGCCATCCTGGCACCTTGATGTCACACCTCAGCCTCTAGAACTGTGAGAAATGAATATCCGTTGTTTAATCCCCTTAGTATTGTGTTATGGCAGCCCAAGCTAACCAAGACAGATGAGACACACTTGTAATTTCCTCGGCACTTCTCTACAGATGAACATTAGGGCCAGAAACGTAAAAGCCAGTCTCAGTAGTTTAGCCTAGAGAAACAATAGAGCAGCCTGTCCAGTGTGGTGAGCAGCATGAGGAAAGGGAGGAACTTGGACCCTTGGAGAAAATGCCTCAAGTCAACTATGAGCATGAAAAACACTAGAGAGGGACAACAGCCAGTGGCGGTGACCCTGAGGGCTCAGGAAGGAAGGATGAGAGCTGCCCTCACTTTCGCCAGAGACGCTGAGAGATGTACGGTCAGGAACTTGGCATCTATCCCTGTCCTGTCCCTGACTTTTTCTCTTTAGAAAGTCCTTTCATCCCAAGGACACCTTGTCCTGAGCCCTGGGATTGGCCTGTGTGCACGGACTGGGAGCAGGATCTCCTTCTGGGGAAACATGTGGGCTAAGTGGTTTCTGTTACCATCCGGGCTATGAACAATCCCCTGGAAATCCCAGGGGCCACCCACCAGGAAAAATAGGGCAGGAACCTGCCACTGGGTGGCACCGGAACGGTTCCATGACCCGTGGCCCTGATAGCCCAGGTTTGTTGCTGCTTACCCCCTTACACAATCCTGTTCCAGACCTCGGGAGCAGGGCTGAGTAGGAGGCCCTCATCGACTGAGGTCTAAGTATAAAGGGCCTGGGTACCCGGGTGTGAAGACCAGGACTAGGCTAGACCCAGCAAGGAGGCCACGGCCAGGGTATCTACCTAATACCTCAGCTCAGCCGTATTGCCCATACTCTCAGAGAGCTGGGAAACGATGACATGGGTCAAGTACAAGTTATCACAAAGCGTCCCTAAGATTTGGATTGAATCACATAGACGTCAAGAAAAACATACAGATGTGCCCCCACTTTGAGAAACCCCAAAATGGGAACTTCTACACAACAGATGTACTAGGTAAACAGTGATTTTTTCACTGTATCCCGTAGGTCTTTTTTTGGGGGGGGGTGGGGACTTCTTATGGGGATGGAGACAGTTATGCCTCGAGTGAATTTAAAATAGAAATGCAATTATGTATTACAAGGCAGATCTGTTGCACAGTGCAATGCCCTCAGATTTTTCTTTAAAGGAGAGAGTGATGATTTTTATGTTTACATTTTAAAATACATTTTACTGATTTTTTTACAGAGAGGAAGGGAGAGGGATAGAGAGTTAGAAACGTTGATCAGCTGCCTCCTGCACACTTCCTACTGGGGATGTGCCTGAAACCAAGGTACATGCCCTTGACCAGGATCGAACTCGGGACCCTAGAGTCCGCCGGCTGACGCTCTATCCACTGAGCCAAACCGGTTAGGGCTGCCTTCAGATTTATTTTTCCTTTTCCTGTGGTTGCTGGTGTCTATCTGGATGGGAAACAGGACCATCCTTCGGGAGGCTTTCTCTTTGTGTTGCTCAATGTTGCAGAAATAAACACACAACTTTAATTTGTTCCCTGAAGGGGAGATAATAAAAAACAACCACTCAAAACTAGTTAGAGTTGCTGGAGGAGCCAGGAAACCGATCTTGTGGTTTGTTAGTTTGTTTGTTTTTCTGCGTAGTTTTCCAGGAAATATAATCAAGATAGGAGCTGCCCTTTGGGTAGCACATTCATTCTAAGGGCCAAAGGGATTAATGCATTTCCTGAAATTGTCTTATATCCCTGAGCACATCTTTCCATCTGAGCTCATGGTACCCCCAGGGCTGGGCTCAGAGCCATGGCTTGAACAAGTCTACGATGTCATTCTAAAGAAAGCCGGACAGCTGATAGCAAACTTGGTTAGAATTTCACCTTGAGCCCAAACAGGTTCACACATGTCTGAGAATGTACCTACACTGCTGGGTCGACAAGAAGAGTCCATTTGCAAGTTTGTTGTATGGGGGAGAAGGGAGGAAATAGAGTGAAAATGAAAGGCCAGCGTGACATTTGTTTCCTACCTGGTACCTTAGCTTGGCGCCTGAGTCCTATGGGTAAGAATCTGTGAGCCAAAGCTGTAGCATTGGTCTTCATGAAGGACTCTGCGAGGCCCGAGGCAAGAGTAGCATTCTTACACCCTCAAGGGACCAGCATGACACAAGCAGCTGGACAGATGGACCAGAACATAGCACCATTCTGGCCCTCATGGATCGGCAGCTTTGGTCCTTAGATTTAGTTGCCTGGATGTTGGAATTCTGACCGTTGTGGCTAGAAGCTGGGGCCCTGGAGAGGTACCCTCAGAGGCTTTGTGGACAGAGAACATGGGATGGGGTTGGGGGCTGAGAAAAGGGGATGCATCAGAGGGAATGTGTAGACTGTAATATCATGATCATGGTTCATCGGAACATGTGAGATATCTCTTTGGAGTCTGGGTAGGACCTTGTTGAAATAGGTAGAAGGTTCTCATTGAGCACGTGGCAAGAAGAGTTAGTAAAACTCGGATTATTACAGGTGACCCCCTCTGTATCTAAGGAAAATCAAGGTTGAAATAAATTACACCTTGCCTATCAGGCTATGGTTTTCATGTGCTCTGAGGTGACCCTTGGGAGAGGCCTTGAGATTGGGGGAGTAGGTCATGCAGATTCTGAGCCTTTCACCAGCAACTCAGCCACAACAGTCACTGTTTCATCTACTTTCCCTATGGTGAGAAAGGTCTTGTAACAAAAAGGTCCGTATCGTTAAGAGAAAGGTCTTGAACAGCCCGGCATTAGGATTCTCTTGAGGAAGCCTTGTGACTTGTACACGGTAGCTTTTCAATGAAATCTATATTTGTATACACAATCTAGCCAAAACAGGATTTGAAGTGATAACAGCTCTTTATTAATGAATGAGACCAGAATCAGTGATTTATTTCTAAAATACATTGAAGAGAACAAAGCAATTTAAATATTAGGTGTTGAAAATACTATTTTACTTCTTTTGCACAGACCAGAAATGAACTAATACAAATCTTAATGTGAGACATTTATATTGATTGGAAATAAGCAAGATAGTGAAAAACCATGAATAAACTTATTAACTATATTTCAAAGTTATTGCTGGTTGTGTGAGTCTGTTGAACTAATTTTCTATAACAAGAAAGAATAATGACCAACTCATAAATTGTGTTCCTGCATCCATTTTGATTAACAGAGATTATTACTAATTTTTTAAATGGTTTGAAAGATAAAAACTCCATTATTGTCCAAATGTTAACAGTTTTGAATGTCGCTAGCCTAACATTTCATAACAAATAGATTGAATAAGTATTTTCCTTTGCGCTGGCTGGTTTGGCTCAGTGGATAGAGTGTCAGCTTGCCGACAGAAGGGTCCCGGGTTTGATTCCAGTCAAGGGCACATGCCCTGGTTGCAGGCTCGATCCCCAGTGGGGGGCGTGCAGGAGGCAGCCAATCCATGATTCTCTCTCATCATTAATGTTTCTATCTCTCTCTTCCTCTCCCTTCCCCTCTGAAATCAATAAAATATCTTTTTTTTTTTTAAAAGTATTTTCCTTCAGGCAGAATGTCTCAATGAAAATAGTTTTGAAATAGCAGTACACTTTAAGGCCCCATGAAAGACTTGGCTAATTGTTTCTCTGCAGGGTAAATTGAAATTACTTATTCAATCTATTTGTTATGAAATGTTAGGCTACCGACATTCAAACTAGTCTGGCCAGGTGGGCCTGCTCCAGGGCAGAGCATTCTTTTGAGGGCCAAAGCTGGCCAGATCAACACATTTGAAAAAGGCCGTCATAAATCTATCAAATCACCTCTGATGTGAACTAAGCCACTGAGCAAATATCACCCCAGGATCTTCTAGAGCAGTGGTTCTCAACCTTGGCTGGACATTGGAATCACCTGGGAATCTTTTTAAAATCCTGGCTTCTGGGCCTCAGCCTCCAGAAATTCTGTTTCTTTGTTACTAATGTTGTGGCCCCACCCCATAACAAAGAAACAGAATTTCCGGAGGATGAGGCCCAGGAGTCCGGATTTTAAAAAGATTCCCTGGTGATTCTATTGTGCAGCCAAGGTAGAGAACCACTGTTCTAGAGTGTTCTTGGGAGCTTTACTGGGAAGACTTTGAAAGCTACATAAAATTCTTTGAAAGTCTCCTCACCTGATAAGATTTCTCCACAGGTCATGACTCTAAGGAACTATTCTGAAAGGGCGGGTGGGTTAGCATTACCGAGATTTCCAGATTAGAGGCAATTGCACCACAGTCTGGGGGGACAGGGTAACTTGAATCAGAATACGTGGACCAGACGTAACCTTCCCTGTGCAGCAACAGGCCAGTCTAAGAGACGTGGCACAACCACTGTCTGTTGCCAAGCAGGCGAAGTGATACAGCAGGGGCTGATCGGAAGGGGCCAAATGGGAATCCAGTTTCATGAGTTCTTGGCAACAGTGATGCTCACTGTTAGGGGTAGACTGAAATGCTAATGGGAACCAGCCAGCCCCCTGTGAGGCGTGAGACTGGGATTAGACCCAAGTCCTGGGAAACTGAACTGGCAGCAAGCAGCTAGGCGGCTGGAACACAGGCTCAGCCTACCTCAATGCCAAAGACCAGGGCAGAAGGGACCAAGCAGACAGCCTGGCTACTCATATGCTTGTATTTTTTTTTTTTCTATTTTACAACCATGGTCAAGGCTGTGCTCATAGCCACAGGCAAAAGGCAAAGGTTCTTCCCATCCCTGTCTTGATGGAGAGGAATGCAACCTATAGGCTGGCCTCTGTGGGCTGTAACAGGACAGGGTGGGATGGTCTGGGGGTCAGTGCAAAACGTAGGGTGATGCTGGGCCTAGAACGTCCTGATTTCAGAGTGGCCTAACTTAGGCAGGGCAATTCCCAAATCACATGTACTTCTTGGTAGACCACCACCGAAGCCTTTGGTTCTGCATCTACATCTTGAAAACATACTTTTATTTAAAAACAAAAAACAAGCTCAACTTTTCTCTGGCTGAATGCATGCAGGTGAATTCTGCATTCGACGTAGCTAACCACACATCCTTTGAAGACTGTTTGAATCCTTGGGGAAAGCTCGAGGAGGCAGGCTTAGCCTTCCTACTTTCCTCCACAAGTGCACCACATCTTTGCTTCTGTGTATTTTTCCCAGAGGCTGGGAACCAGGCCCAAAAAATGTTGAAAAGAAAGGGTTTCCTAATGTGAAACAAATCCAGGGTCACGTTTAGATGGCACTAGATGTACATGGGCAACGTCACATCCCGGTCTCGCTCTGAATTCTTATCAGTCCACACAGCAAGAATCCAGAAGCTGCTCCAAGTCCCGAGCCTAACCGTAAGCACCTTTCGCTGTCTGGAACCAGTTTCCACCATGCCACACAGCCCCCCAGAAGATTAGCCAAGATTGCTTTCAACTTACTACTTGCAGCTGCTGGGAATTCCACACGGGATGCTCTGCAGAGAGCAGAGCCGTACTGGGAGAGCCCCGCATCGAACACGTGAATGTCTGCCAGCGCTGGCATCTAACAGCACCAGGATTTGCAAACAAGTTGAATTGCTATTTTGTTCAATAAATGGAACTTACAATAGAAAATAGGTTTGGAGGCTACATCAAATTGTTTATCCTCTTACAGTGGGCTGGGTAAAGCCATTGTGCTTTGGTTATGAAGGCATTTCTGTCCGGAAGAAGCAAGGGGAGTTTCTGCCTTGCTTTCCTAGACTAACATTAAGCACTCAGGACGTACTACCGCCATACCTCTTCCTTCAAGACCTCTTCTCCCAGCACGAATTCCATCGTTCAGGTCACCTGATGCTAATTGTGCCCTTAGCTTCCAGTCTCAGTGTTATTCATCCATGCCATTTTCCTATGTGCTCTAAGAAAAAAATATATTGCCCGAGCGGCGTGGCTCAGTGGTTGAGCATGGACCTATGAACCAAGAGGTCTCAGTTAGATTCCCTATCAGGGCACATGCCAGGTTGTGGGCTCGATCCCGAGGGTGGGGTGTGCAGGAGGCAGCCAATCAGTAATTCTCTCTCATCATTTATATTACAAGTCCTTTTCTGCATCCCTCCCCCTTCCCCTCACCCTCCCCTACTTTCCCTCTGAGGTTTGACAGTCCTATCGCTGCTTCTCTGTCTCTGGATCTATCCCTGTTCATCAGCCTATGTTGTTCACTATATTCCACAAATGAGTGAGATCACGTGGTATTTATCTTTCTCTGACTGGCTTAAAAATATTTTTAAAAAGAAAGCATATTTATTTATTAATATATACTATTTAGTGGAAATTATATGCATATGTATGTGCCTGTATAGATACATGTGTGCATATATGTAAGTTTCCTCATTGTCAAGGCTGTGCCTTCTCCATCAGCTAATTGCTCTACAAGGCCAGAGGGCTTTGTCTCCTCCCGCAGTCTCAGAGATTCCCGGGAAGACGCTCTGCCTTCCCTGTCAATCAAGAGGCTCGCTCATCCCAGGGCTGGGAGCTCCCTGACCCTGTCAGGGAGGGCTCAGGAGAGAAGAGGCAGCATTTTCCGAACAGCGGGCAGTGAGCACACAGCCGAACACACAGGAGGAGGAAGAAAATCAAAGATTGGCCCACATAATAGCGACACTTACTTTGCCAGCATTTTCTGTCTGAGCAAGTGGGTGTGGTCATGATAAGAAGGTGACTATTCCCTCAAGTAAGTAGGGTATGCTATTTGGTGGAAAAGGAAATTGTGAGAGAAAGTGTCTCATTTCTGCAGTTTGAAAGCAGGTAATGTCTGTAGTCTGGGTGTCTATTTACACTGCTTTTCAGCAATAAAGGGTAACATTACCTTAATAACCCGCTCATCTGAGGCAGAGAGGATACTTACGGCATCAGAGAAAGAGGCATTTACTCTGATGAGCCACTTTCCCCAAACAGTACAAGATCGACACCATTTGCCCAGGAGGTGGTTTTTTTTTTTTAATTTCTAAAAATATTTCCTGGTTATGACATGTGATCTAATGCACAGGCGCCCTTGGCTCGCTTTCTGCGGTGGCTAATGACACCTCGGTTCCCACCCCTGTCAGAGAAGGGGGAAGGGAAAAATAAATGTAGCCCTAGACTTTGCAAGAAGAAAGTTTTACAAGGGAAAAACCTAACTGTGCAATGGTGAGGCAGAAAAGGGCTTCGTAATTTGATCTCGGTGCTTCCAGAAACACCTCTGGGAGATGCTCAGTCAGTGGGATAATGCCAGCTCCAAGCTCCTGTCCCGCCTTTGTCTCTCGCGGAGAGACCCCTGGACATTCCTGACCCAGGCACTGCTCTCTTTAGGCAACAGGAGCATTTATTTCAAAATGGCCCTCTTTGGACACCTGTTCAAAAGCTGCCGGATGACAAGCCACACCCACTCCCACACCCATAACCACAGGGCATTGTTCCTGGTTCCAGCCAGCTTAGAGAAACTCGCCTCAACTTGCATTTTAAAAAGGATCTGAGGACAGATTCAGGGGAAGGTGTGGGGTTTTTTGTTTGTTTTTTTTTTTTTAATTTAATTGATATGGCCTGAGGCATACTCTGTTTTTTTTGGGGGGGGGTGTTTTTTTCATCTTCAACAACTAGTACTCACAATGTGAGCAGATGCCTTTTCTTTGGCGGAAAAAGCTTGCTGGGCGTTGTGGCAGTGATGGGGACGGGGGATGTGTACGCACAGTGAACGCATTCATTCGGGGACGCAGCTAAATCTAAATCTTATCATGTTGACCTTTGAAGAAAAGGTTGGGTCTTTCTTTACTTTTTTTTTTTTTTTTTTAAACCTGTCTAAAAAGGGAAATTGAAAGGCTAGGCAAGATCAGAGAAGGCGCGCTCAGTCTATTTGGCACGCTTCTAAGTACCGTCGGATGCCGCCAGCGTGGAAATGGATGCTGCTCAGTACAAAACCGTCTTATCTGTTCATTAACCGGCTCCAGAGAACCGGGAAAGCGCCACTGGGAAACCCAGTGAACAGTTGACTCAGTTATGATCGTGAAACTAAAAATACTTGAAATGGACTCAACAGTCTTTAAAATGATTTTGTAATGCAGGCTGCAGTGAGGCAGGAGAGCATAGGATGTGGCTTCGGAATCCCTGGGTTCGAATCCTGACTTACTCGCTGTCTAAAACACAGTAGGTGAAATCACGTTACCTCTCAGAGCCTGAGCTGCCTCCTCCTTCGTAAGAAGTGTTTCATCTGCAAAGAATAAACGAGAGATTGTCAACGTGTTTTGTAAACTGTGAAGTGCTGGACAAATGTACTTTGCTCTAACCACCCTATTACTAGATTATAAGATCTTTGAATTTCCTCTTGTGGAGCTCAGGAATCTGTATTTCTCCCCTCCCCCCTCCATTCCCCCGCCCCCCCAACCCCAAGGATATTTTCCCGTTATTTTTAGAGAAAGTGGAAGGGAGGGGGAGAGACATACAGAGAGAAACATCAATGTGAGAGAGACACATCTATTGGCTGCCTCCGCACTTGCCAAGGCAGGATCAAGCCTGCAACAGAGGTACATGCCCTTGACCGGAATCGAACCTGGGACCCTTCAGTCTGCAGGCTGACACTCTATTCCAGTGGTGCTCAAACTTCTGGCCCTTTAAATACAGTTCCTCATGTTGTGACCCAACCATAAAATTATTTTCGTTGCTACTTCATAACTGTAATGTTGCTACTGTTAAGAGTGGTAATGTAGATATCTGATATGCAGGATGGTCTTAGGCGACCCCTGTGAAAGGGATGTTCGACTGCCAAAGGGGTCGCGACCCACAGGTTGAGAACCGCTGCTCTATCCTCCTTGCCAAACCGGCTGGGACAGGAATCTGTATTTTTAAACATGATTCCTTAAAGTGTTCATTGTGCCATTAGACTTGGCAACCAGCGAGGTGTGACCCCTACCTGGACCAGCAGCAGCTGCACCGTCTGGGAACTTATCAGAAATGCAAAGTCTTAGCCACTCTAACCTCCTGAATCAGCAACTGGAGGGTAAGATCCTGCATCCGGGTTTTTAATGAGCCCTCCTGGTGACCGAACCAAGCAAGACTGAGAACCATTGGTCTGGGCCGGCATTCCCTCGCAAGCCATAGCGTTCATACAGATCACCTGCAGGCCTTGTTAAAATGCCTGGCATGTCTGGGCGGGAGGGGTGAGGAGAGTCTGTGTGTAAAGGAGCTCCCAAGTGATATCAATGCTGCTGACCTGCCTTTAGGGAGCAGCGACCTGGAAGGCCCAGCTCCCTTTGGCAGAAGGAGTGCCCACCCGACAAGGACCCCTCAGGCCAACACCTGACAACATTGCAGAGAGAATTTCTTGCCCTGCACACATCCCACAGTTGAGGGGTGGGGTAAGAGGAAGGGGTCCTTTCTAAGTTGACCAAAGGTCTCTGTGCCCAGTGGAGAAGCAGGAGGTATAGACAGGGAGGGTGATAGGGTGCCAGGGCCCTGTCTGGGTCACTCCTTTATATGGCTGGAACCCTGCTCGGACCCTGAAATCACAGCAGAGGCTTTTTTGGGGTCACCCTGGCCCCGGAAGGATCTGACTCGGTGTCTTCTGGAATCTTTTCACGAGGATGAGTTTTTGATAGGGAGAGAAAGACAGAAGTAGAGCTGGTTCAGGGTTCCCCCAAGATATAATTGTTTAAACCACAACCCAGTACCAGCTCCCAATTACTGTCTCCCTCACAGGAGCCCGCCTCTGGGGGAAATGTGGCCAGAGAAGACTTTGATGTCAGACTCAGGAGGATATTTCCAGGGATGGAAAAAAATAGACGCGGTATCCCAACAAGGAAACGCACTTGACAGAGCCCCGCCCTCCGTCCCCGGCTGGGCCCCAGTGCCAGCCTCCCTGACACGGGGCTTGTCAGAGAAGGAGGTGTTGAGAGGAGGTTCTTCTTGATGGGGAGAGCACCCTTCTGGGTTTTAATGAGATCATTTATTGTCTCTTTGCTCTGACGAAGATTGTAAATGTGACGGGTGAAATATAAAGAATAATTAGTCCCAGAGGTGAACCCATCCCCTACAATATGTCTTCTCTCCCTCTCAGCCTGTTGAAAAGTTTACTGCTTCCAGATGCGCCCGATTTCAACAGTTAAGAGGCGCTGGTTTCTTTTGAGCTGCAGACTTGTCAGGGGAAAGCTGGTTTTCAGAGGAAAGGCCTACGCTGGAGAGAGGACTCCTGGAGAAACCGTTGCCATGGCAGAAAAGACGGCCACAGGAGAGCATGGCTGGCCTCCCAGGGGCCTTGACCATGAGGAGGAGGTGGGGGAAGGCCCGGGTCAGTGCCCATCACAGTAGCGACTCCTCACTAATTAGCTGTTAAGGAATCCGGCGGCTTCTGAAGGAGAAATGTGTGAGGAATGCTCCCCGGATCGCGCCTGTGCTCCCGCAAAGCCAGCAAGGAACTCCTGCCTCCACGGGGCTTGGGGCAGGCCTCAGCCGCTGTCTGGGGCCCACACATCGGTCTCTGATAAACACCAGCCTCCCCCTCTTCAGAAACATAAGCTCTTAGTCCCTGCCAGTTGCCTGGTAGCTTGGAGAGGATCC
Organism: Myotis davidii; assembly: GCF_000327345.1. Taxonomy (NCBI): domain Eukaryota; kingdom Metazoa; phylum Chordata; class Mammalia; order Chiroptera; family Vespertilionidae; genus Myotis; species Myotis davidii. The sequence goes on along the minus strand of NW_006296279.1, from coordinate 128,385 downwards.
TGAGTGTCCCCTGCCCCCACCTTGAGGGGAGTGCAGGATCCAGCCCTGGGACTTCAGACCCGCGAAAAGCGAATATCCTGCCAGAGCCGCTTTCCCCCTCATGCCCACTCCCTCCCTGAGATTCTGAAGCCGAAGGGCGCCCCAGGGGAGGACAGGGGGTGGAGAGGACATGGCCAGATGTGGGCTTTAGGAGGCTGGGCAATGAGGGAGCCCCCAGGGCCTGAGATCTCCCCCTGGCAGGAGGGGAAGGCATAGGGCCCAACAGATGCCTGTCTGTGAAGAGGGATTGAGGAGCGGGGCCTGTAGGGGTGAGTGGGCCTCACTTACTTGGCCTGGGTGTGAGCTGAGGGAGTGGAAGGAAGGCAAGCCTGGTGGTGCAGAGAACACACCTAATTCGGGGAAGTCCAGCACAGCAACCCCCTGCAGGGAGGAGGGGTTAGGGGGCTGGGGAAGGCGGCTGAGTCTGTGAAAGTCTATGAATGCTATTACTCTCCTTCTTGCCCCCATCCTCACTCATTACCCTCTCTGCTCCACAATTTCTTTGCTGGGATTCCTCAAACACAATAAGTATACTCCCTAAGTCCTAGTTTAGGCTACTCCCAACGCTGGGAGGAACACACACACACACACACACACACACACACAGGGCTGACATCCGTTATCCACGCTGAGGGCCCACAGAACTTTTGGAGGCTCATGAAAATGTGTTCTTTGCAGAAACAGAGGAAAAATGAAATTTTAGGCAAACAATGTTTCATACATCATATTAGCATAGTCGTCTTTATATCAATGCAGTCATAAGATATATTATTAACATTTTAAAAAAGATTTTCTATTGATTTTTAGAGAGAGATGAAAGGAAAGGGAGGAAGAGAGAGAGAGAAATATGGATGTGAGAGCGGAACATTGATCGACTGCCTCCTACATGGCCACCTGCCACCCAGGCATGTGCCTTAACCAGGAATCCATCGAAACTGTTCCCTGCACAGGCCAGCATCCAACCAACTGAGCCACATCGGCCAGGACTGAAAAAAAAAATTTTTTTTTTGAAGGAAAGGCGCCCATGGCCTCAAAGGCAAAAATGCCTAGGACCCATGAAAGTCACAGTGTGGCCCTGGGACAGTGCTATTGTTCCCCCGTGTGACTGGTAAAGAAACTGAGGCCCAGAGAGGTGAGGTGTTGCTCCAGGCCCAGCTTAGGAGTGGTGCAGTTAGGATCCAGTCTAACTCCCAAAGCCCTGGTTCTTCCCCAGGGTCTGTAGAGACTTGAAGGACTTGGGGGGGGCGGGGGTTGGGGTGAGGGTGGGGGTTGGCAGGGAGGAAAAGTTTGATGGGGAAGGTGGGCCTTTTCTCTCGGCTGCTCTCATTTCTCAGAAATGGGACCAGGGAGGGCACCGGAGCCCCTGGCAGCTAAACATCTGCAAACAGCCGTCAGGGTGCATCTCCGCAGACTCTTGGCGCGGCTCCGTCTACTGCGGCCAGATGCGTATTTGCGGCTTTCCTCTTTGGCTCCTTTCCCCAGGTTTTCATTCCTTTTATTCTGAGATGGAGCTGAAATTTTTCCAGCAGGGCTTATGGTGGACACCCAGGAGTCAGCAGGGACTCCAAAAGGAAGTGAAGGCCGGAGAAGGGGGCCAAGAAGAGGGGGATCAGCCTAAAGCACACAACACTCAATCCTTTATTACCCACATGTGGCCTGACCGCTGGTGGACCAGCTCCAGGAAAATCTGAACCCCAGACTAAGCCTCCCTTCAGGCTTCAGGCTGTCCAGGCCTGGATGTCTCCCCCAGAGCCAAGCTTTTTTTTCTTTCTTCTTTTTCTTTTCATATCGTAGCTGCAGAAAGCGCTGAGCTGAAGCTCAATAGACTTGGTCCCTCTGGCCCCAGAAGTACCACAGACGTGAACCCTGTGACCCAGAGCAAGACACAAACCCTCTCTGGTTTTCTGTGAGTCCCTCCTCTGGGAAAGGAGAAGGCTGCTGGCCTGGGTGATCTTTGAGGTTCTGATAATGAAACAGAGAACCTGTGTTTCTGAGCAGATGAGTCTAGAAAGATACCTCTGTTGCTACAAAAAAACAACAACACAGTACCCAGCGCTGGCTGGTGTGGCTCAGTGGTTGGGCTTCCTCCCTGCACCAAAGGGTTATTGGTTTGGTTCCTGGTCCCGGTTCAAGCCCAGGTTGCGGGTTCCAACCAGAGCGAGGTGTGTGCAGGAAGCAGCCCTTGATGTTGATGTTTCTCACTCTCTTTTCCTCTCTCTCTAAAAAAATAAAATAAAAATAAACATGTTTTAAAAGGCAGTTCCCAATGTCCCAAAGGCCACTGATGTCCCCTTTTATGTACCTGAAGAATTGGGGAGAAGGGAGAATTGGGCTAGTTATTCTGAACTATGACATTAGGCGAGCGACACCTGACAGCTCCGGGAGCGCCCGCCACCCGCCGCTGGGGGGTGGTCTCGCTAATCCCCTTCTTGAGAGGAAGCTAATTGCTGCAGCCCGAGAAGGCAAGATAAAAGCCAGCGTGGACCCACACCCACCAGGCCGGGAGTCATGGTATTTGCTGCTAAATTAATATAATTATATTACCTAATGCAAAAACCACGTTAAGAACTCCGGCTTTTGGCTCCAACAAGGAGCTGCTGATGGGTTAAAGGCTACATCTTGGTTTAATTCTCCTCTTTTTCCCATCCTCCTCCCCCGTCCACCACCACCAGCAACTACAAATGTCAGAAATAAATTATCGAAACCAGATGTAAGGTTTTGGGTGCACATTTTCGGGCAGTCCTGTGCTAACAGATGCCTTGTATTAATAATGTACAGTTGTGACAGGAAATATGGTTTAGAGTCCTGGAAAAACATGAAAGCTAATTCCATTACCCCTTTTCATGGTACCTACTTCTTCTCAAACGCTCAACTGGTTTGGATTACAGCGAAACTTTAGAGGAAAAATGATTTGGTCTGAAAGGGTAACTGAGCCCTGTTTTCTAGCCTCTCCCCTCAAGCAGCACCCACCTTCCCAGGCACCTGCACTCCCGCATCCTGTGGGCAACTAACCAGGGATGAGGACAGCTGGACCAGGTCACTCCCCAGAGGAGACAGTCCCACGTGTTTCCCACTTCCCTATTTGTGAGGGTCCAGTAGACACAAGAGCAGGGCCAGGGATCCCAGCTTCACACTCTTGCCTGGGACAGTCCCTTTAAACCTGGCCTACCCCTCACACTTCGCTTGGAGCAAAAATAAAAACAATAAAACACTTTTATGCTCCAGGAACCAGATAAATCCTGGTAATTGATCTCAGGAGAGAGATTATTAAGGGGCTAAGTGCAATGCTTTCCAGAACCGGGGGTGTAATAAGCATGAAGCCAAACAAATGCACAATTTGTTATCTGTATTTCATCACTTGATGCATTATAAGCAACTGGCTTGAAAATGGCTTTCCTCCAGGAGGGGAGAAGGCACTAAAATAGCTGTAACACATGCATTGACAGCTATGCTCTGTTGCTGAAAAATGTCTGCACTCTCCACGGTTCACACAGGCAAGCACACTCAGGAGGGTCGGAATGTTCCTACTCTATTCATTTAAGGGACAGATTCCCCTCCACTTTATGCCACTGCAAATGCAAAAAGAGAAAGCTCTTGGGGTTCTTCCTGCCCCCCTGATTTTCCATCTATGAAGAAACAAGACAACCGGCAAGGACATCCTAACCATCCTGGACCTGTCTGTGAGAAAGGCTTTCCCAACCCAGGAACGAACAGTGAAGTTGGGAGAATACCTACCAGGTCAGTTGTGTGGGACCACCGAGCCACGACATCCAAAAATAATAGCTAATATTTATCAAGAGCTTACAATGTGCCAGACACTTCCTACTTGTTCACACACTTTATGTCATCTAACCCTAACAATGCCCAAAAGGTAAGTGCTGTATCATTATACCCCTTGCTTACAGAGGAGAAAACGGGGCTTTAGGGGTGCTCGGTCACCTGCTGAAAGTCACAGAGTTAGTGATGGAACCAGCACTCAAAATGAAATCTGTCTGATTCCAAAGACTGGTTTTAACACCCTCAACCATGACTCACCCTGATGGGTGAGGAACACAGGGCCTGAATTATGGGCAAATCCAAGTTGTGTCACTCATTTAGCAAAACTTTTTTTTCAGGCAGTGTGCACAGTGTCCAAAATAAATTAACAAAAGGCTGCCCTGTAGACGTTTTGCGTGAATGGCACTGATAAGACCGGGAGTACAAGAAGCTACTGGGAGTCAGGAATCAGAGCCCCGGCCACACGCCCTGGTTTAGCCCTCACTGGCCATGAAGTCAAGACAATTAGCCTCCTTGTTTAGCTTCTGGACCTTTAAGGTCGGCATGGTAATACTTGCCCTGCTTGTGAAGATTGTGTGAAATAATGGCTCTTCAACCTTTTGACAAATACTCAGTAAACAGCTCTGTGATCTTGAGCACATTCCTTTTCCTTTCTGATCCTCGTGGCCCCCACTGTAAAATTATGGGATTGCATGAAGAAAATCCAACTTCCTCTGGGGCTCTGAAACTGTACGTTTCAAGGATGAGTGTTGTGGCCCAGTTCAAAGGAGCAAAAGCCAGCAAACAGAGGGAATGCCTCCCAAGAGGGTAGAGCTGGATAAATTACTGCATAGCCACACATGGGATAGTATGAAACCAAGGAACATGGCAAATCAGAGCTGTGCCAGATAACTTAGAGGGATTTCTATGAGGTGGGATTGAGGGAGAAAAATAAGACATGGGGTAAAGGTGAATAATTGATCCCACATTTGCAAAACAATGAACGGCACTCCCTCCAGTGTGTGTAGATGTATATAGTCTATATAGAATTATATGAGCATAGAGAAAAATATGGAAAACCATCCTCTACATTAAAGGCATTAAGGTGGGAAAAAATGGGGCCAGGGCTGACCATAAAAAGGAAATGGAAAAATATGATTGCATTAAAATGAATTTCTTTAAAAGTCTACATATGCTCAACAGATCCATTTGGGTAAAGATATGTATGTGTGGATATGCTACTTTTTAGAAGATGAACCATTTATAAGTTATTTGAAATAAATAAATAAAAATTTCATTTAGACTCTGTCTAGATGCCAGAGACTGCTCACGTACATATAAGTACCAACCTACTGGTGCTTCCATCCAGTTGGCTGTGTATCGGTGGGTATTTAAAATAGAAACTTCCCTGAAATTAATATTGTATGTCAACTCTACTTTAATAATTAATTAAGTATATTTTGTCTGAGAAGTAAAATAAATAAGCAAATAAGTAAAAACAAATAAAATAAAATAGAAAAATCCCCTGATATAGTTCAAATATTCCCCCTGCCCTTTAACCAGGTTTACACTACATATTTGCATGGGAAACCCTTTTCTCATATAGAGAAAACCTTCCCAGCTCTCACCCAAGTGCTTTTTGCTTCCACAAAGGCAGGTGATGTGAGTGAGCAAAGCCCCTGCCCTCAGGGCACCTACCTTCTAGTGGGGGAGCCGATAAAAAAATTTTAAAAAAAAAAAAAAAAAAAAAAAAAACCAAGTAAATAAAACATAAAACAAGGAGTGGTGCACACTATCAATAAGAATGAAGAGGGGAAGGGAGTAAGAGAGAAGAGAGTACTTGGCACGAAACTCATGAAGGTGTTGAGAGAAGACCTCCCAAAGAAGTGAGATCTAGGCAGAGACTTGAATGCAGTGAGATGGTGAGTGGCACGCAGTCCAGCCAGAGGAAAAAGACCAGGCGGAGGAAGGGAGTTCAGCGTGTTAAGGAACCAAGTTTTCAAGCAGGGTGGAGACACAAGCTGATTTGTCTCATCCCCACCGTAGCCACCGCTCTCTCCCACCTGGCCCACTGCTATATCCTCTAGCTGGTTTCCTGGTTTCTGTTTCTTGTGTTCCATGGTCGATTTTCCACACTTGCAGCCTGAGTGATCCTTTTAAAATGCACGTAAGATCATGTTACAACATGTGCAAAACCTCCAAGAGCTTCCCATCACTTAGAACAGCACTCAAAGGCCTTACCTTGGCTGACAAGCTCCCCAGGATCAGGTTCCAGCTGCCTCTCTGGCCTCGGCTCACCACATTTTCCTCTTTGTTCACTCACTGGCCTCCTTGCGTTTCCTTGTACAGGCCAAGCACATACCTGCCTAGGCCTGGAGTTCCTGTAACTGGACCATGATTCATCTAATTGCTCCAGCCATGGATTTCAGTCATTCTTGACTCCTTTCTTTTCTCACACTCCACAGCCAATACATTAGCAAGTCCTGACAGGTTTACATTCTAAAGAGATCCCAAATCAGATTACTTATTATCACCTCTATCAACCACCCTAATCCAAGTCATCAGCACCTCTCACCTAGATTGCCATATCGGCCCTCTAAATGGCCACCTCACTTCCCAACTTGACCCCTTCACAGCCTGTTCTTCCCCCAGTAGCCAGAAGGAACCTGTTAAAACATTTATTCAACATTTAAAAGCCCAGCTGGCATGGCCCAGTGGTTGAGTGTCGACCTATGAACCAGGAGGTCACGGTTCAATTCCCAGTCAGGGTACATGCCCAGGTTGTGCGCTTGATGCCCATCAAGGATTCTCTCTCATCATTAATGTTTCTATCTTTCTTTCCCTCTCCTTTCCTCTCTGAAATCAATAACAAATATATTTTAAAAAGAATAAAAAATATTTATTTGGCCACACTAGGGTCTATGTTAGATGCTGGAGGTTCAGCATTGGGAGGGAAGGTTTGGGGGCAGGAGGTTGAAAATTTCGTTTTTATACATGTTAACATAAGCAGTCGGCTCAATTGGTCGATATTACAAAAAACGTTTGAGTATGTGGATAGAGCACTAGCTGTGGCACTTTATTGTTGTAGCTTTAAAACTTTAGTTTTACAACTTCAGCCCTCAGGATGCTCTAACTTTCCCCAGATACGGGAGGCTCTGCCCAGTTGGTAGTAGATGCCTTGATATCACATTCCAAACTATCGTGTCTGCCATGGACCTAAACCCTAGTTTGGAATAACAAAATTTTCCGACTTTTAAAAATGAAAAATAGAATTCTTTGCTAAAGCATACCCATTTGGAGAAGATGATCAGGAAGCAAGCTTTTCAATAAAACACATTGTCAAGGCTGCCTATCTACTGAGTCGTGTCAGTTCCAAAAAGGATTAGAGGGAACGACTGAGCAGAATTGGTTAATTTTAACAGTCATCAATCACAATTTAAGCTTGGTCTCATGTCCAAACTTTGATTAAAATGCTTCTTCCAAGTTACTTCATTTTATTTTGCTTTTTCCTTTGGATGTTTGCCCCAAGTACCTGGAAGGCAAGGATTATGTTCATTCCTCATTTGCCCCGAGTGCTTGGTACAATCCCTGGCACAAAATAAACGCTTGTTGAATGACAATTAAACTTTCCTAAGGTAAACTTTAACTCTAAGTCCTCTATCCAAACTGGGATAAAGAAATTTGGCTTTCTAGCTTTTTATGGGCATTTCAGCAAGAAGAGTGTTATGAATGCCCTTCTCCCTGGGCAAAAACTAAGTTTTTTCCATTGTTCTCTGCTTTTTCCCCTTCTTTCAAAGCTTCCTATTTAAAAAAAGTTCAGTTGTAGGAAACAGGAACAATTATACCCATGTTAAACAGAAATATTATTTACTATCAGGAGTTAGGTGGCTGAATTTGTTAGAAGGGCTGAAGCAGCAGGCTCTAGACTGCTCCTCCTAAAATGACTCTCAGAACAACACCAGGAATGGCCCAGTAGGGGAGCTGCCACCTACTGTGGGTGAATCTGAAGCTGATGAACTAAGAAACCCATGTGGTGGCCCTAGATGGATTCAGGGATAAAGAATCTGTCATCTTCACCACCACAGCCACTACCTGTTGATACCTACAAGGCATCACTGGAAGGCTGTTGTAGAAAAACAGTGTCTACACAGCCATGCTTGCTGCTAGTTCCAGGATTCCTCTCGGCGAGACCCTGAGGACAAGCTGGGATGCTTGGTTCTCGGGGAGACACTCAACAGCCAGAGTTGCAGGGAAAGGGCCTTGGTCTACTTGCGTGGAGTACTGTAGCTAGTTGGCAGAACCTATTCCTTATCCAGTTCCCTAGCTGCAAGGGAGTCAGAGAAATGAGAGTTGAGTTTAGCAGCCTCTGTAATACAAAAACTCATATTCAGAATGGTGGAATAGATACTGAAGGTCAATCAACCATAACCACCACAGTCCTTTCACTTATTTGGCGGAATCACGGTAATTCAACTAACACAGCATTTACTCTACGCCTATTTAAAGAAGAAAGAAGCATCTGTGGCAAACCTAGCATGAGAGCATTAAAACCCCCCATGAACACACAACTACCCACTTTAACAGGAGGAGGTATTACAACTCAACTCACACGAAGGCACACACCATCCTTGCTGAAGCTGGAAATGGGCAGCAAGGAGCAAAGAGACATTTTAGAAGGTGAAAAGGAAGGATGAGGGAAGGAGAAGAATTTTCCATTTGAATAGGAATCTTTTACTTCAGAATGACTTCTCTGTGGCTGTGCTGAATGTTTTTCAGTCAGTGTGCTGGGTAGGAAAGAGACACAGCTGTACCCAGTCTGAGGGGAAGAATCCATTCTAGAGGCCCCTTGGGGTCTGGCTCGGTGAACTTCTCTATATATAATTGGTTATAATTAACACAAAATTTGACAAAGGAAAAACATAGATAAAATGGAGAGGGCCGGAGGGTAGGAATTGAAGGATTCTGAGGGGGTCCTTGTGGAGAACACAGTTAAAACAATTATGGGGCCGAAACCGGTTTGGCTCAGTGGATAGAGCGTCAGCCTGCGGACTGAGAGGTCCCAGGTTCGATTCCGGTCAAGGGCATGTACCTTGGTTGCGGGCACATCCCCGGTGGGGAGTGTGCAGGAGGCAGCTGGTCGATGTTTCTCTCTCATCGATGTTTCTAGCTCTCTATCTCTCTCCTTTCCTCTCTGTAAAAACTCAATAAAATATATTAAAAAAAACAACAACAATTATGGGACTGTGTACAGGCAGTGTGTACATGACAACAGAACCCGACAGTGGTTGAGCATTTGCTTGAGAACCAGAGGTGTAGGAGGAGGCCCAAAGCCACTCAGCTTGTCTGCACATCCCAGAGAGGGTTCCACCTAGAACAGGGGTGGGCAAACTTTTTGACTCGAGGGCCACAATAGGTTCTTAAACTGGACCGGAGGGCCGGAACAAAAGCATGGATGGAGTGTTTGTGTGAACTAATATAAATTCAAAGTAAACATCATTACATAAAAGGGTACGGTCTTTTTTTTTTTTTTAGTTTTATTCATTTCAAACGGGCCGGATCTGGCCCGCGGGCCGTAGTTTGCCCACGACTGACCTCGAACCATCCCTGGCACCAGAATGCCCACCTGATGAAGGCTGATGAATCAAAGGCAGGACTGCTCCCTGCTATGGCGAGACCCATTCAAGGACACCGGCCAAAGACTGGATAGGTTTATAACATTTGTAAAGTCTCATGATCTTCTGTGAACATCTCGACCTGGATAGTGGAATCTTTTCTGCACTCTCTTCAATAGTGATATACCATATCTGTAACAGGATTGTACTTCTATTTTTTTTATTGGGAATATGTTTCTCCAAATGAATAAAATTCATGAGATTATTAAGAGAGAGAGAGAGAGAGAGAGGGAGAGAGAATGACCTTTGGGGAGCGAGACTGATTTGGTCAATGACCAATGAGGTGTACCAGAAGGAGCTATGGCGATGGTGAAAAGAGAGAGGGGCCAGGTGGAGAATAAATGGAATTGATTCTTAGGAGAATGTGTGGGGAATTCCTTCTGCTTGTCCCTTGATGAAGCTCAACAGCCTGGAATAACAAGGAGAACAGCCAACTCCACTAGGGCTTTGCTCCTGGACCGCCTGCTGCTCACCTTGAGCGATGGACACCGTGCTGCCCTCCCCGGGTAGGCTTCCAGGGCCATCAGAGACGAGCCAGTAGCTGCTCCTGGAACCTCCTTTGTTGTATAGAGCCTGGCTTTCATTCTCTTCAGTGACCTCGTGGACTTCTCTGTCCTTGCCTGTCTCTGTTCAGGATTGCTAGAGTCAGGATCCTTGTCAGAGTCTTTCTCTGTGCTCCAAAATAGAGGGAATCAATGTTCACCTCGAGGGGTTGTTGAAAGGTTAAATTGAGGTGTAATTAGTTGACATTATGTTAATATATGATTAGAACCAGAAACTGGCACATGATAAGTGCTGACTATACAGTCAGCATTTGTTGTTTTATTTCAATGAATTCTTTTCAGGAGCTGGAGATCACGGATTGTCTAGAGACAGGCCATGGTGGAGAACTGAGAATGGGATGGGGAGGGGAAGGGGGGTGGATGGGGAAGTGATAAAAGCTGCAGTCAGGGAGAATGACTGAAGAAACTTTGGCAATGGATTGTGGTAGCACAATGTCAGAGGCTGACCAGCCCGATGGAATGGAGCCTAGAAGCAGATAAAGGTGACTAGGGGAGGAAGTAACATGGCTGGACCACGATGGGTTAGAATACAGGTTTGGCTACTATACTAGAGGTCAAAATAATGGTGTATCTAAAAAGAATATTTCTGTCACCTAAACGTCAGGGTAGATGGCGCAGGGCTGGGAAGGTGCTTCTGTGGCTGGAGAATATACACTTCTTCCGTGTTGCTGTATTCTTCCATCTGCTCCATGTGGTTTCACCTCCTGATCTAAGATGACTCCTCCAGCTCCTGCCATAACTTCTACATTCCAGCCAGTGAGAAGGGCAGAAGAGGTGATGGTGGACACATCCTTTTCCTAAAGGAATGATCTAGAAAATGCACATATCACTTCTGGTCACCTTGGCCAAGACTCAGCCACACATCCATAGTGAGCTGCCAAAGAGGCTGAAAATGTGGTCTTTAGCTGTGTAGTCATGTGCCCAGCTAAACCTTGGTGAATTGTTTCCTAAAGAAAGGAAGGCAAGCCCTAGCTGGTTTTGCTCAATGGGTAGAGCGTTGGCCTGTGGACTGAAGGGTCCCAGGTTTGATTCTGACCAAGGGCACATGCCTGGGCTGCGGGCTCGATCCCCAGTAAGGGGCATGCAGGAGGCAGCTGATCAATGATTCTCTCTCATCATTGATGTTTCTATTTCTCTCTCACTCTCCCTTCCTCTCTAATATCAACAAAATATATTTTAAAAAAGAAAAAAAAAGAAAGGAAGGCAAGGCCAACCGGTGTGGCTCAGTGGTTGAGCATGGACTCAGGAACCAACAGGTCACCGGTTCGATTCCCAGTCAGGGTACTTGTCCAGTTTGCGGGCTCAATCCTCAGTAGGGGGTGTGCAGGAGGCAGCTGATCGATAAAGTTCTTCTCTCGTCATTGATGTTTGTACCTCTCTATCCCTCTCCCTTCCTCTGTCTAAAAATCAATAACAACATATTTTTTAAAAAAAGAAAGGAAGGGGAAAATGGATATTGGGCCATATTAAGGATTAAATGTGCTATAGGACTAATGTATATTTAGGGAACTAAATGGAAATTTTATTCCTAATGATTTCCAAAAATACCTGGCAAGGCTGTACCATTTCATTTGTGACAAATATTCAAAAGGCCAAACTGTATGTGGGGATGGAAGCTGGAAGCTTCCTCCAATGACCACACCACTACCTGAGTACCAGAGCCACTTCTCTTATTATTGTGGATGGGAAAAGACTTGAATTGTCTGAATCCTCTCCAAGAAAGTATTTTGAAGACTAATTAAATCAAATGACTATTAAATAAACTTCCTTTCTCTTGACTGGTTCCATCCATTACCACTGAGATTTCTTAAGCAGCTTACCGCCCTAACCGGTTTAGCTCAGTGGATAGAGTGTCGGCCTACGGGCTGAAAGGTCCCAGGTTCAATAATGGTCAAGGACATGTACCTTGGTTGCGGCACATCCCCAGTGGGAGGTATGCAGGAGGCAGCTGATCGATGTTTCTCTCTCATAAATGTTTCTAACTCTCTATCCCTCTCCCTTCCTCTCTGTAAAAAATCAGTAATATATATATATATATATATTTTAAAAAAGCAGCTTACCTTTCCTGAGCAAAGATTATTAAAGGCCAGACTACGCCAAGCTTTTTAAGTTTGACAAAAATGCTCACTTAGATTATTATTAGATTCTGAGATATGCTCGAAGGTAATGAAGGAGCTTTTTGGAATGGAGCCAAATGCTAATGCTGATTTCAACAGCTGAGCAAGATCTGTGCAGGCACTCCCGGATCACTCCCTGTTCTCCACCCTGCTGTCAAATGCCTAAAACAGAGGTTTGCATCCGTTGAAACGTTTTTATTTGCCCCAAGTCCTTTCTGGAGGGAGCTAGGATACACAGAAACCACAGGATGGATATTTCCCCAGTTTGAAAGTGAGAATAGAGTCCTTTGTTTTCCTCATTCCTCTTCTGATAGGGATGCATCACTTTTTAACATGAACATATCAAAAGTATGCTATTTCTGAAAATGGATTGGTATTAGAACCAGAGGGCTTTTTTTTTTTTGTCTTGCAACTGCCCTGCTATGAAAACTGAGAAAGGAGAGAAGAAGAGAAGAGAAAAGAAGGAGAGAGGAAAAGAGACACTAGGTTCTTAACCTTTTGACCTTTTTGGGGCCACAGACCACTTTGACAGACTAGGGAAGCCTATTTCCAAATGTGGCTTCAAATACATAAAATAAATGCATTGGTTTATCCAGGAACCAACTTTATTGAGACAGAGCTCTACTCACAGAATCCTTTGGATGTCTGCAGACGTCAGATGAAGATGGTTAAATAAAGTTTTCCTGAAGTACAACTCTGCTCATTGGTTCGCCTACTGTCTGTGCTATAAAAAGTAGAATTGAGTAGTTATGACAACAGAGAACAAAGACTGTATGGACCTCAAAGCCTAAAATATTTACTAATTGGCTCTTTACAAAAACTTTATCAACCCAATGTAGTAAGGACTCTATACATTCTTCTTTCTCCTTTAGTTCCCTCCTTTTTTCTGAAAAGAGACCAACAAAAAGAAAAAATTTGGAAATGAAATGTACTTTAGGTTCATCTCGTCTAACCCTTATACAGAGGTAGGATATTGATGTCCTGAAGGCTATACAGTTCTGCCTCAGTTTCCTCATCTGTAAAATGGGAACATTTTAGGGATTAAATGTGCTAAAATATATGCAAAGCAATCAGATAAGTGCCTGGGCCATAGGTTTGATATTTTTACTCTCATTGTTATCTGTTCTATGAACATCTGAAAACCGTGTCTTTTTTAGTTTTTATATAAGTAATCCACATCCTTTCCTGAAGAGAACGGGAGAGAGGGGAGCCGAGAGGGGGGCCAAGGCGGGGTAGCTGCAAAAGCAGAGACCAGCACCCCAAAGCAGCTGCTGGCACCAAAGGCTGCTGGGTGGCTCCCCGGTTAGCCCTAGCCCCAGCTCAGCCAGCCTGTGCTAATAGAATTCAGACGGTAATACAATCCCCAGGCTCTGAATTCCTAGAGGATACTGGCTGGGGGCTACTGGGAAGCTGGCAGGAGCCTGGGAGGCAGAGAGGGCTCAGATAAAGATCAGATACAGCCCCTCCCCTTCCCTCCACAACCGCCCCCACCTTCGCCCCCCATTCCACCGGGACTGCCTCCCTAAACCAGGCCTCAGCACAGGTTTGCAGATTTCCTCCAATTGGCTGCCTGGGGGAAAAGTGTTCAAGTCCAGAGCGCCTCAGGAATGGAGTAATCAGGCCCAGGTGCAGAGAAAGCTCCCCTCCCTTCCTCTCTTCTTGCTGCTTCCACCCCCATTGGGAGGAGACAGAAGTGGCCAGATCCAGAGGGCCTGTCCTAGTGGGGCAAACCTGGTGGCCAGGGTTCCTCTTGCCCTCCCCGGAGTCCTGCCCCGTGGTGGAGCTTAGAGACACCCTCGCTGCTACCTTGCCAGGGAGCCTGGATCTCCACAAGGCTTTTGTCTTTTTTCTTCCTCTAGGACAGTGGTTGGCTAACTCATTAGTCAACAGAGCCAAATATCAACAGTACAACGATTGAAATTTCTTTTGAGAGCCAAATTTTTAAACTTAAACTATATAGATAGGTACATTGTTATGAACTTAATTAGGGTACTCCTAAGGCTTAGGAAGAGCCACACTCAAGGGGCCAAAGAGCCGCATGTGGCTCGCGAGCCGCAGTTTCACCGACCACGGCTCTAGGATTAACAAACGTGGAAGCAACAAATACAAGGCAGTTGGGACAGAGCAGGAAGGAGGTCAGAGAACACACGAGAGAAAGAGACACAGGCCCTTCGCACCCCCAGGCAGTAAGGACACACCACACTGTCTCTGCTTAGATCTTCCTGTCTGGGGCACAAGGAGAGGCACCCCCAGGATGGGAGAGGAAAGCAGCAGCCGGGCAGCTGTGACACTGTCTCTGACAGGAGCGGATGGTGCGGGGACCTGCGGAAATTCCTTTTTGACTCTTAGGAACCAAATTCCTGGCTAAGCAGAAGAACTATGGCAACACACTGCGGAAAGCGCCTCCTGCCTGCTCCTCACTGAATGCTTGTCTGCACCAGGCTCGGCATGGGTGCTTCTACAGAAGTCGATTCTCAGTGTAAATGGGGGTTGTGCTCTGTGGAGTCGCTGCGAATCCTGAGGGAGCAGCACCGAAGCATCGCTCCTGGGGGAACGCCGGTTAGGTTCCTGGGAGCCCCTGGTCACAACAGTTTGGTCAACCCCTGTTTTGTGTGAGCTTCTGTTTACTTAAAGCAGTGGTTCTCAACCATCTGGCCCTTTAAATACAGCTCCTCATGTTGTGACCCAACCATAAAATTATTTTCGTTGCTACTTCCTAACTGTAATGTTGCTACTGTTATGAATCGTCATGTAAATATCTGATATGCAGGATTGTCTTAGGCAAACCCTGTGAAAGGGTCGTTCGACCGCCAAAGGGGTCGCGACCCACAGGTTGAGAACCGCTGAGTTAAAGTATATTGAATTCACAGCTGACAGCATTGAACTCACGGCCTGAACTCACCGCCGACAGCTCTGTAACTCATGCCTGACCCTAGCTTACCTAGCACACGTGTTTTCTCTGCAAGGCACATCGCAGCCTACTGTGCTCAGGGACACTAGACAGCCCGTCAGCACTACACTTGGGGGCATTCTAAACAGGGAAATCGTCAACAAAAAGCACAACAACGACAAAGACACGGTACTAAGTAGACCGCGAAAAGGACACTTGTCTACGGCCTGACAGCTGAAATGAGAAGGCAGAGTGTGCCTTGTTCGCCCTCAGCGGGGAGCACGGGTATCAGGTGACACATTTGCTGCCACTTTGTGCATGTTCAGGAATGATGCCGACAGCATGGCAAATATTGATCTGGGGCTTACAAACCAATCCCAGTGAGTGGGTGTAGTCGCAAATACAGAGCTCCGCAAATAATGAAGATTGACTGTACATTATCTCATTCACTTTTTCTAACAATCTCATGTGGTGGGAATCATGACTCCCATTTTAAAGATTGGAAAACCGAGGCTCACAGGGGTTATGCAACTTGCACAAGGGGATACAGCTATCAAGCGATGCTTTGTACTTCTCCTGGATCAAATTTAAGATATTTCTTTTGGAAGAAATACTGCCAGAGAGGACCAGCCTGCCTCAGCCGATCCTTTAGTCCAGGGTCCTCAAACTTTTTAAACAGGGGGCCAGTTCACTGTCCCTCAGACCGTTGGAGGGCTGGACTATAGTTTAAAAAAAAACTATGAACAAATTCCTATGCACACTGCACATATCTTATTTTGAAGTAAAAAAACCAAATACAATATTTGTATTTGCATGTGGCCGGCGGGCCGTAGTTTGAGGACCCCTGCTTAGTCAATATCTATTCACTGTACCTAATTGGACTTGTTGCGCTATTGCTGTGAGTTGGTGTGTTCCAATGATCTGATTTGGGGATGCTTCAGGGGATGGGAAGCCATTTCCTCCTTCCCCTATCCCCATATTGATGCTTCCTGAGTATAGAGAGGGTCTCCCCTGCTGTTTATTCAAGCAGATTCTTGAAAAATCAACCCCAAGCTTTGGGCAGAACTTTGGTGGATATGGAGATCCATGAGGGCTAGAGTGGGTGCTAGAGTGGGTGTTCATGGAGAGGACTCTTGAAGCAGGCCTCAAATGGTGAGTGGTATAGATGAAAGAAAGACAGGAAGGAAGGGAGAAGGGAAGGAAGTAAGGAAGGAAGGAAGGAAGGAAGGAAGGAAGGAAGGAAGGAAGGAAGGAAGGAAGTCCAGGCGTCAGGAAGGTAGAAACAGGCATAGTATGGCTGGGTTTGGAGGCTGGGGCTGCACAAGGCAGCACATTCTTTCAGTTTCCTCCCAAACAACACTGAGTGGAGCCCAGGGAAAATGCCTCTAGGTCCCTTGCCAGTTACAATAGAACTTGAGCCTCTTCCAACTTCTGAGCCCCTGGGCATAAAGGGCCTACGCAACGGAGAAGATGAAATTCCCTGGCTGGGGTTCTGTGGCACCCATCTTTATCTTCAGAAACCCAGGGCTATCTTTTTCTCCCTAATCTGTTATATGTGTCACTCAATCCACCTAATCTGGCTTCTGCCCCCTCACTCTAAATAAAGCCATTGTCACCAATTACCTTGGTGTCCATACATCCGTGGCACATTTTTCACCCCTCAACTATTTGGCTACTTCTCTCCTAGAATGTAATCACCGTGAAGTCAAGGAATTCTGCATTCACTACAATAGCCCCAGAACCTAGAAAAGTCTGGCATAGAAGGTGCTTGATAAATGAATGAATGAAGTTTCTTCCAGTGGCTTCTGTGACACCATCCTCTCCAGTTTTCTTCCTCCCTCCTTGTTGTGCCTTCTCTGTCTCCTCTGTCGACTCATCTTCTTCATCCTGCCATGTGAGATCACTCTCTTTTACCCATTACCTTCAATTACCATCCACGGCAGAGGGTCACATCTATATATTTCTTCCATCCCATGTGTGCATCTTACAACCTGACATTCTTCCACTGAAAAGTGGGGTCTGAGTTTCCTCTCCTTGAATCTGAGTGGCAGCTTATGACACCCTTGGCCCATGAAATACGGTGGAAGTGACACCGAGGTTGGGTCATGGAAAGGATACGGTTCCCACCTGGCTTTCTCTCTTGGGGTTGTGGCTTTTGGAATCAATCCATTCTGTTGTGAGGAAGCCCAGGCCACAAGGAGGGGCCACACGTGGGTGCTGCAGCCAACTGCTAAGCAGCTAAGCAGCTAAGCTAAAGTCTCAGCCAACAGCCAACATCAACATCAGATAATTCTAGCTCCCAGCCACTGAGTCTTCCAGCTGAGGCCTCAGACATTGCAGAGCTAAGCCATCCCCTCTGTGCCCTGTCCAAAGTCCCAACACACCCAAACCACAAGAGATAATAAATGATTGTTGTTGCTTTAAGTCACTAAGTGTTGAGGTAATTTGTAACCAAGGGAGAGACAACCAGAATACCATCTGAATGCTGATATCTCCTACAGTCATATATCCACCCCAGTCTTCTCCTTTGATCTCTAGATCCATATTTCCAAATGCCTACTCATCATCTCTACTGGGAAGTCCCAAAGGAACTGAAATCTCACCATGTCCAAAACCGAACTCTAATTTTCCCACAAGTCTGCTCCTTTTCCAGTGTTTTCTTCCTCGGTAACCGGCTCCCCCTTTCTACCATTTTTACAACCCAGAAATATAGGACTCATCCTTAACTCTTTCTTCTCTCCCCTGGCCCACAACATGTTCTGCCCATTTTATCTCTTAAATGTCTTTCTGATCTGACAGCCTCTGTCAATCCTCACTACCAGTCTGGTCTAAACCACTTGCCCCGACCCCTACAGCTATTCCCCATCTTCCCAAATCTCGCTTGCTTCTCCCCAATTTGTTATTCACACTTCCATCAAAGCGATCCTGTGTAGGACATTTGAATGACGTTGCATGCATCTTGAGATCGAGGTCAGAGTTGTTAGCACGTGCTACATGGCCCTAGGAGACCTTGTCTAACCTCTAAAAGTCTATGTCATCTTCCCCTGGATCTCTGCTCTGCCCTTTGTCGATTCCTGGGTTGAACTGTGTTCCTCCCACCAGAGGGAAGTACACATGTGGTCAACCTCCCAGGAAAATCTCCTCTGTGCCCCGTCTTTCATGTTGTTCATTTCTATTCGTCCTTCAGCTCTTAGCTCAATCAAGGAAGGCTCTCCTGCCTCTTCCCACACCCCCTGGAAGGTCTCCTGTTAAGTGTTCTCATGGCTCCAGGCACTCTTTAACCACAGCATATCTCTGTCTATAATTGCATATCAGCCAAGAGATTAGTTGATCAATATCTCCCCTACAAGACCAAAAGCTCCAGGCCGGCAGCAACCATTTTGTTCCACCTCCAGCACAGTGA
Source organism: Myotis davidii (assembly GCF_000327345.1). Classification (NCBI taxonomy): domain Eukaryota; kingdom Metazoa; phylum Chordata; class Mammalia; order Chiroptera; family Vespertilionidae; genus Myotis; species Myotis davidii. The sequence continues at coordinate 109,945 of NW_006296279.1, read as the reverse complement.
GAAGGCATTATCTGGAGCATCTGCTGTTTGTGGGATGAATGACTTAGGGAGTGGATCCAAGGTGGATAAGAGCAACAAGCTCCAGCCTCGAGAGCCAGGAGCGCATTTCTGTTTTACGAGCCCCGTAATCCAGGGAGACTTTGTCATGAACTACGCAGCACCCTTTGCCCTTTCCCGAAGACATGTTTTCTTTCTAACAGAATATAAATTCCCTTCAGGTTTTAGGTCCCAGCACCAGGGTGGGTGCGGGTGAGGGATCTCAATTAGTTTAAAACTATCATGGTAATTCCCTTGCCCAGATTTAGGAATAGGCATGAGACACAAGGCTAGTGAGGTGGGAAGGGAAGCTGAGTTTTTAAAAGGGACAAGAGAAGGCGCTTGGGTGAAGATGTGATGCTTGGAGTCATTGTCGTCACGTGGCTCTGAGGGAACACGGACCCCCAAAATAGCCAAGGCAAAGCCTACCGATGGAGAGAACACAGCTCTTCAATGAGCAAATAAAATAACCAATCCCAGAACTGCTTGAGAGATGGAACAATAAATTGTTCCTTATTGGTTTAAGCTAGGGTTTCTCAACAAATCACCACTGACATTTCGGGCCACGTGATTCTTCGTTGTGGACAGCAGTCCTTTGTGTTGTAGGATATTGAACAGCATCCCTGACCTCTACCCTCTAGATACCAATAGCACTCCACCCCCCCATCCCAGTTGCGACAACCAAAAATGTCTCCAAACATCTCCAAATGTCCCCTAGGGGATAAAATCATCGCCAGTTGAGAATCACTGGTGTTAAGCCAACTGAACTAAAGTTCTATTACTCGAGACCGAACTTTGTTTACTCATAACAGACTAATGTCTTTTCACCTTTCCATACCCACTTCTGCCTCCAGAGTCAGACCTGCTCACAGACTCATTCACACGATTACACCTTCCCATCAACCCCCTTCAATCCGGGCTTTCCTTACCTCTGCTTGACATGAGCTCTCCATACTCACTCACTGCTGCTACCACATCCCAACCATCTCTGCTGTCACCACCTCCTGCCACTTGCTGTGGGAGCTGATGGGAGTGCTCTGTGTCATGCTCCTGCTCTGACACAGGTCTCTGCTTTTTCTCCCAGGCATCAGGGTGAGGCTTCTAGAAGTTTCCTTTAAACCTCCCCTACCAAGGCTCTTTCCCATCCCTCCATTTCTGCCTCATTTGCTTCATCATCTACCCTTCCTTCCATCCATTCACCCATTCATCCTCCTATTCATTCATCTACCCATTCTATTCGTCCATCTGTCCGTCCATTCATTCACCCATCCATCCACTATTCAACATTTATTTTGCACTCTTACTATGTGCTAGGAGCTACAATAGTCACTGGACAGCAAATTGATTAAGATACAGAACTTAAAAAAAAAAGATACAGAACTTGTCCTTAAAGAACACACAGTCTGGCCCTAGCTAGTTTGGCTCAGTGGCTAGAGCGTCAGCTTGTGGACGGAAGGGTCCTTGGTTCGATTCCAGTCAAGGGCACATGCCGGGGTTGCAGGCTCAATCCCCGGTAGGGGGTATGCAGAAGGCAGCCGAGCAATGATTCTCTCTCATCATGGATATTTCTATCTCAACCTCTCCCTTCCTCTCTGAAATCAATATATATATTTAAAAAAAGAACACACAGTCGGGCTATGAAAACAGCTTGCTAAGTCAATGAGAAGTGCTACTATTGGTGAAGATCTCAGGCCTATTAAGAACAAATGTGTTTTCACACCCTATGTAGCCCTCGCATTTAATTAGGTTTTCAAGAGGATTCTAGAGACGATCTTCATCTGTACATGAAGCAGGTCTGGTAGGACTGCATCTGCCAATATAGTTAATCCAGTTCCAGTAACTGCATGAACTTGGGAGAAAGAGAAGGCCTAAGTTTAAACATATTCTGTTAAACTAGACTTTTTTCTTCTTCCCCTCTGGTCTTTTCTCCAACTGGTCTGAATTAGTGAGGTCCAGCTGTTTCTATTTAAAGAAAAAGGCAACAAAATCTTTAGGGCGTGCCTCCAAAACTCATGCCAGAAGACACACACACGCACACGCGCGCGCGCACACACACACACACACACACACACACCATCGCCACCACCAACTCCATCATCCACACACTGTGCCCCAGGGACAGGGACACACACTGACACACACTGTCAAGCAGTTAAGGAAAAAAAAAAACAAAAAACCCATCAACTGGGCATCAGCTCAAGCAGCTTGCAGCTAAAGAAATGGAAGGACAGCGGTGAGAGGGCAGGGCCGGAGGGGGGTTGGTGAAGAAACTGTTCCAAGCACAACAGAAAGGTCTCGCCTGAAGATTTTGGATTTCCTCTTTGGTTCTTTCAAAGAATAAGTCTCTGGTTCTGTTTGGCTGGGGGACCAGCGCTTGTGGGGTGTGGCCTTGGGCTCCCTCTTCCCCTGCACAGTAACCCTATTGTTCAGAAACTGTGGCCAATTTATGGAAAGAGGTGGAATGTTTATGTAACTGACTCTGCGTTAGACAAGACGTTTGAAAGGGAGGAAAAAATGACAGATGGAAGCAGGCCAGTCCAAACAGGGTTTTTCTTCCTTTCTGGACACAGATGTTGGAAAAAGGAGGCGAGGGAAGGAGGGAGGGAGGGAGAGAAGAAAGTCGGGGACTGAGAAGGATGCCAAAGTCCGAGCTGGCCAGAGACAGCCAGAGTCTGTCTTTGTGGCCAGGGGCTGAGCCTCAGAGCAGAACCTCCGTTTTTGGAAGCTGCTGTTTTAATTAAATAGGTCAACCCAGTCGGAGCAGCTCTGGTGTGAGTCTGGATCTCATTAGCCTCCGATGGGTGGGGTAGAGCTGGCCGTAGGGGAGTGGATCCCCTGGTGTGTGCGTGGGGGGCTGGGGCCAGGGATGAGGGAACTTCTTTACTGCTTTCCCCAAAGCCAGGCCCCAGGCAGCTGGAGCTGCCAGGAGGGCCAGACCACAGATGGAGAAAGCGCTTCATTAAGCAGGAGTCCGCTCTGCAGCCCGGAGGCCCAGGCAGACTGGAAAAATCAGAATTTGAGTGGG
>NW_006296279.1:97682-106694 GCF_000327345.1 Myotis davidii | reverse complement strand
GAGAACAAGAATTGTCCTCCACCCAGCCCAAGTGGGTGGGGAACCAGAAGAATGGGCCTCGTAACTTCCCTTGAACCTTAGAGGTGACTTGGGACTGTGGGACGCAGAAGACAAAGGCAGTAGCAAGGAGGAGGTGAAATCTTTGTCTTCCTGACCTAGTCCCGTCCTTGGGAGCCCCTAACTGACAGGGGAGACAGTTCCCTGCCCTTAGGGAACCCCAGTTTGATGGGGGAGACCTAATCCCCGCACTTAGTAGATAGCCCTGACCCGGGGGTCACTGGTCTGATGCGGGAGGCAGGAGGGCAGAAAAGAAACAGACATCAGATTCACACAAAATTAGCATAAAAACAGGCTCTGGTGAATTTCACACCCAGTGAGGACTTGGTATAGCAAAGAACTTCTATTTGCAGTGGGAAGGGGTGAGAAATGATTCCAGAGGAGGCCAGATCCCAGCAGCAGGACACGCTGAGTGGGACAGTCTGCGTGTTGCACATTCTTAGCTCGCAGGGAATGGAGCTTAGGAGCCCACATCCCCAGAGACCTGGGTATGGCTGGCTGGGGGTGGCGAGGCAGGCCCTGGATGTCCCATGTCGGATCCTATGAGAATAAAAACAAATCAACTGACTGCCAAGATTTCCCCATGGAATTCAAACTCAGCCACCGGCATGGATGGGCCAGGCTGCAATGACATCTCTGTCAGCACATCCTAGAGGCCACAGGCCTGTCAGGTGTCCCCCAAGAATAAGATGACCATGTAATTTATCATCTAAATGGGGACACGGTGGACAGAGAGGTGGATGTTGTTAATACGTATGCTGGGCCCACAGGCATAAATCCGGCCTGTTCCACATAAACCAAAACATTTTGCCACCCTCAGTTCTTCAAATCTTTAAGGGCCTCGGTGTGTATGCAGATGAGATTTTAAGAAACCAGATTAGCTTCAAATACCCTCTGCAGAGCCTCAATTCGACTCTAAGATTTTTGGAGAAATGTGATTACTATGCTAAATAAAACATGTGTGTGTGTAGTGTGTACTTATAGAACAGTGTATGTGTATCTATGTCTATATAGGTAGATAGAAATCTAGACACATGTATCGATGTCTATATAGAGAGCTATATACATATAATACAGAAGTCTCATGAAGTTTCAAAATTTACTTACTAAAATGAAAGACCCCCAAAAATCTAGTGTGTGTAGCAGCCTTCTTGGGACTATGTCCCCAGCATCCCCAGGGTGCCATCATAGTTTTATGTTATATGTGGTTAGCCAAATCTTTTAGACACCCTCTCGATATGTTAATAGTTCTTCAGAGTATCCATCCCACCTTCTCAAGGAAAAGTCCAGCAGAACTAAACTGCCCACATTTTCCAGTTTTCCTAGCTGCTGGGGGAGCGGGGAGGCAGGTAGGTGCTTTAAGTTCCACCAGTCAGATGCACTTTTTGGTGCAGAACAGAATTACCTGGGGATGAGCGTGGCAGCGGGTCACAGCGGGGCGCAGGGTGGGCCGTAGCCAGAAGCTTCCTGCTCCCCACAGGCAGCGGCTCCCCTGGCAGCTAGAGCCACAGTGTGGCTCTGGAGTCGTCCTATAAACTCAGCCTGGAGTCTATTTTTTCAGTTTCCCCTTCCCCCTCCCAGTAGTCTTAATAAATGCTCTTTATGCTTAAACCAGATGGAGAAGATTGCAGCTCTTCTGTCTTGTTTGTTTTATAAAGAAGGACTCATCAATTCAGAGGATTCAGGGGCAAAGTTTGTGGGGAGCCTTTTTCTTTTCTTTTTTTTTTACACTGGCTCATCCTGAGGCAAATTTAGCCCCAGGGGGGGTGACATGGGACTATCAGACAAAACCATCCAATCATCCAGTGCCCAACTCCTCTTTCAGCCTGGGCTCATCCCCTGGCTTTCCTGGGTCCTTCCCCGCTCCCCCATCCCACCCCAGGCTCAGCAACTCCACCAGTGTCCAGGCCTTGCCTCCTCACTCTGCTCTTCAGAAGTCAGGAGTCAGGAGATACTTCTCTCTATCGTTCAGGTCAGTCACATGAGGTTCAGAGAGGGCAGGTCCTGGCCTTGGTTGTGCAGCCATCTAAGGGTAGAGGTGGATGACACGTCCATCCTTCCTCTTCATCTCTACATCCGGGAGCTCCGCAGGCCGGGACTTCCTGGAGCCATGAGCAGCGCAGGCAACCTGGGACCTCGTTAGCTTGGTGACTGCTCTTTTCACTTATTCTTAACCTTTTCGGTGTCAGAAACTCTGTTAAAAACCAGATCCTCTTTCTCCCTGCCCCCACCCCCCAAAATTACACACACTCTATTTTCTATAAAATTTCAAGGGGGTTGTGGAGAGTTTAAAGCCCATTTCTTTGGGGAGGGGATTCGAAGTTTTAGTCAGACTCCCGAGGAGATCTGAAACCCCCAAATTATGAAATGCCTGTTCTCAGGCCTCCGCGAGGGGTGGCTCAGAGAATGGAGAATCTATGATGGAAGGGCTGTCTGCCTGCTCCCCTTGGCTCTCCTCCTTGCAGGAGTCTTTCACTTTGTCAAGCCACAGTCTTCTCATCTGTAAAATAAGGACCATGATACCTGCCCTACCAACCTTCTAGGATTGTTAGGAGAATTATATCATCATAGAGGTAGGTACAAGGTTCTGCAGGCTATACATTGTTTTATAATCGGGAGAGATCAATGAGCCAAATTACGTTTCCCTTGTCTAACTTCGGGGGGATGGTGGTGACATCAAGTCGGAGTCCACAGAGTTCTTGGCATGAGAACTGGCCCCCCACTGGTGGTCTCTTACCACAGGTGACCAATCTCCTTCCCACTCACGGGCCACACTGAGGTGGCATCATGTTCCACTGTGCATATCACTTCCTTCAAAGTCTTCTTTCCATTGCGCATGCTGCCTATGGCTGCCTGGGGGCATCTCTCAGACCCTGCCCCTTGGGGAACAGTCACGTGGTCACCCACCCACTTCTGTTGCACTGAGCTGCAGGCAGGGAGGGAGGGCGGACTTGCTGAGTACGGTGCCATCTCTGCCAGCCTCATGGCCCTCTCTCACACACCCCCATTTCTCAGACCTCATGTCTACATTCAGGGCTCGGAACTGATGAATCCAGGGCCCATTCCCCCTTGGGGTGCTCTCAGACTGAGGGGAGCGCAGCCTGGTTAGGGTCCAGGGCACATCCTCACATGCACACACCCAGTCACACTCGCCCGGGGAGGGCTGTGTCTGTCACAGGCCTGACCTGGCCTGCGTGGCACCAGGCACTACATCAAAGGAGGGGAGTGGTGGAGTCCTTGGTTACTCGGCATGCGGCTCACCTTCCTGCCAGGATTCTCCAGGCAAGACTTGACTTGCCAACCACATCCTCCCTCTCTGGTAGCAGAGGATTAAAGACCGCTCTGTTCTAACAAAGGCCCCGCCACCCTGGGAACACCACCGTCTGCAGCCCTCCCGCCACCTGCCTGCCCTGTCCTGGCACCGCTCTCTCTGGGATGGCCCCACACATTCCCTTCTAGGGAGTGGGCAAGATGTGAGGAGGGACGGAGTGGACCAAGGCCAGTTGTCCCCGCCCCCACGCCCCCACTGCAAGATGATGACCCTTGAGTGCCTGGGAGTTTTACTGGGCAATCGCTGGGAATGGCAGCAGCTTCTAATACCTTTTTGTGGTCCCATGGCCTTGAACTAGAGGATTGGGCCTGTGGGTCCCCAAGAAGCAAGAACATGATGCTTAGATGGCAGGGAGGGGCAGGGAGGTGGTTTTAAGCCAGGTGGGACCCAGGCAATCGTGGGGACCCAGGCTTAGACCCACACCCAGGCCATGGCCTGGCCCAAGGGTCCAGGACTACACCGTCCAAGATGGTAGCCACGAGACACATGTGGCCACTGAGCACTAAGTGATACGTGTTGTAAGTATAAAATCCACACCAGATTTCAGAGGCATAATTCAAAACAAAAAAGAACGTAAAAATACCTCATTCATAATTTTATGTTGATAGGGTGAATAATAATATTTTGTATATAGTGGGTTAAACACAATGTGTTATTAAAATCAATGTCACCTGTTTATTTGAATTTATGCTTTTAAGGTGGCTACTAGAACATTTAAAATCACATGTGTGGTTTGCATTATATTTCTACTGAACTGTGCTGGCCCTGTAGAGGCAACCAAGGAGCCTGAGGGCAGTCAGCTTTGGAGGGAGGACCAGGGAGGGAGGGCCTGCTGTGCCCACTCACAGCCCTCACCACGCATTCAGCGGGGAACGGGAGCCTCCGAAGAGCTTATCTGAGAGTGAGCTGGACCCGGAACCGAACCCGATGCCCATTCCAGTGCTCTAGTCCCTCAAGACAAGCCCCTCATTCCCTCACTCCCAGGGCTGGGCCGAGGATCTTGTGGAGCTTGGTGGAGGGGAGGAAAGTGGTGCCCCCAGGACTCTGGGCATCTGTCTAGCGGACCTTCCCTGCTGGACCCAATGCAGGTTCAGGGACCAGAGGTGAAAGGGTGGGGGTGGTACATGTTTCTCCCTGCCAGCAGGGCTTGTCACAGCCTCCGAGCGCAGAGAAGAGAGATCCCCCTTCCAACAGAGGGCATGTTCTATTATTTATTAACCCTGAGGAGGGCTGCCCACGCTGGCCTTCCAGCTGGTTAATTGGATTTCATGACAACTTTTTTAAAGGGAATGTTCTGAGGAGCAGTGTTGTGTCCTGCCCCAGGGGTCCTGGGAGGTTTTCCTCCATCTCCTTGAAAACACAGCCTCTGCTTTAATCATACATGTCGGGGTAGTCCCAGCCCCACCGGAAGCTGTGCTCAGGGGTGGGAAATAGGTCCCTTTCTTGGCTGAGATGAAAAAAAGAGACACTGTGTCTGATACGCAGGGGGCTGCTGCTTAATGTGTGTGCCACTTCCGCTTTGATCCCAGCCCCTGGAAGCGTGGTGCTTATCCGAATGAGAATGTCAAAGGTTCGCATTTCCTTCTGGCAGGGAGATGCTAATAAACATAAGGTCTTGTGATGATAGTTATTATCAAGGCAGAGGCCTGTACTTAAACAATTACTTTGAGAATAGGCAGCAAAACACTAGGATGTCACAGATCTGCTCATTTCTCTCTTCTGCGGTCAGTTCTGAGATGGTGGGGGGAGGGTTGCTGATTCATGGCCACTCACTGTTTCATGGCCTTAGCAACAGATAAGGAGAGACACAAGGCCTGCTGTGCCAAATCCACATACCAGTACAGCCCAACCTGTGTTTGCAAGGACAAGCAAGAATTCTTGGGTTTATGGTAGGCCTTAGACCAGCGGTTCTCAACCTGTGGGTCGCGACCCCTTTGGCGGTCGAACGACCCTTTCACAGGGGTCGCCTAAGACCATTGGAAAACACATATATAATTACATATTGTTTTTGTGATTCATCACTATGCTTTCATTATGTTCAATCTGAAACAATGAAAATACATCCTGCAAATCAGATATTTACATTACGATTCATAACAGTAGTAAAATTACAGTTATGAAGTAGCAACGAAAATAATTTTATGGTTGGGGGTCACCGCAACATGAGGAACTGTATTAAGGGGTCGCGGCATTGGGAAGGTTGAGAACCACTACCTTAGACTGTTAGATTCCTGCCGGAAGGAGTTTGCTTATAGGGAGTGTTGCTGAGGATGGATGCTGAGGAACTTAAAGCAAGAAGGCACGGAGCTGAGCCCCTGCCCAGTGTCTTTCTTGTGCTAAGTCCTGACACTAGACACTCCTGGTAAGTATGTGCCCCTAAACCCTTGCCTCATGGACTCCAGAGAAGGGCCGGTCCTAGGGTTGAAAGGGACTCAGATGAGAGAGGGAAGGCAAGCATGGAGACGCTGAAAGCCCTAGAGATGAGGCTGGTGGGGGTGCCGGCAACCAGGGAATCCCTTTGACTGTGGGCTCTCTCTTCCTGGTGCCCTTGCCCATACCCTCTGGATTGTCCCCACATTAACAAGGACAACGACCACAGAGGGGTTCGTGTTCTACGCCCACATTGTAGAAAATGACTTACGGGCACCATTCACTTACATATCTCCACAGCCTAGTGAGGCGGGTAGCGTCATGAGTCTCACTTTACTCACGAGGAAACCCGAGTTTCGGGGAGTCAAGTCATTAGCTGGTTACAAGACATTTATAGTATGTGCCCATTAGCCACTGTTCCATAGTCACAACATTATGTGAAGCCAGCCTTATAACCAAGGCTTCCGATTTCGAAACCCATGTTTAATTCCTACTCTATAATGCCTTTCTAAAAAAAGAACCTAAAATTATATATATATATATAATCATATATATATGATTCTAGTTGAAAAAGTCATTCTAGAGAGGGGGCATATATATCACATTTTATATGTCATAAGACAGGTATCGAGTAGCCAGGAAGGCTCCCTACAAAATGTGGACCTTGAATTGACCTTGAGAGGAGATAGGCGGAGGTTGCCCCAGGCTGAGGGAGAGGCTGGTAAAGGCTGGGAAATGGGAAGGAGCTGGTCAGCAGGAGAGGATGCCCTCTCTGGGCTGGAGCGGAAGCTTCCCTACAGGGATTGGAAGGTGGGGTTGGGCAAGAGCCTGGGCCCGGTCTGGAAGGCATTGAAGTCAAGTGGGGGGTGGGGTGGTAGAGAAAGAAAGCCTTTTAGGCTGGTGCTTTAGGACAGTGGTCAGCAAACCGCAGCTCGAGAGCCACATGCGGCTCTTTGGCCCCTTGAGTGTGGCTCTTCCACAAAATACCACGTGCGGGAGTGCACGTACAGTGCGATTGAAACTTCGTGGCCCATGCGCAGAAGTCGGTTTTCCGCCTGGGCGAGTCTATTTTGAAGAAGTGGCGTTAGAAGAAGTGGGGGGTGTCGGCTGGTCAGGCGGCGGGACATGCGGCGCAGGCGGCCCTGGTATACACAGCGCGGGGGAGGAACCTTGTTTTGAGGTACCTTCGCTGAGTATACAAGACGAGTGTGGATGGGAGAGTTGGAAGGGGTCGACCTCAGCGAACGTACCTCAATCAGATTGAGGACGTTTTTAGCAAAGGCCAGCTTAGGAGTACCCTAATTAAGTTAATAACAATGTACCTACCTATATAGCTTAAGTTTAAAAAAATTTGGCTCTCAAAAGAAATTCCAATCGTTGTACTGTTGATATTTGGCTCTGTTGACTAATGAGTTTGCCGACCACTGCTTTAGGACAATCAGCCACAGAATGGAGGGGAGGGGATGCCTGGGACTGATGGGCAGCTTCTGGGAAGGAGTGAGGTCTGGGGCAAGTCAAGGCTCCCATTTTCAATGTCAAGGTAGAACTGACCTGTTGTGGGAGCAGAAGGAGACGTTCGGGTGACGCGGAGACTTCGGTTGGAGAATGTGGACAGAGGATCCCTCCCTTCAGCTGTCCCCCGGATGGTACGAGGCTGCACCCAAGTCTGAGGATGCCGGCCCATCCACTGGGCGCTCCTACCCCGCTGGCCTGGCCTGGGGCTCCGGCCTCCCTTCCCAGGGCTCCCCTGCCCCCTCTGCAGGAGGCGGAGAGTTCCTTATCTCTCCCGCCTCTTGTTTCTCTAATTTTATGATTGTATGAAAATAAGGTTCCCAAATTGCCTTTAATTAGCTTTAATAAGACAGCCTCTTTGCTAATTAAAATGATTATTACGAAACCATTTATGGAGGATGAACACAGTTGCTAGAACCTAGGAGAATTCTGAACTCTTAATAATAATAACAGCAGCCACCACCACCCCCCTGGGCCATCCATTCACCTGACCCGTTCCTGAACTCAGATGGGGTGGCTCTCAGGCTGCGGGCCCAGGGTTTCAGCCCTCTCCCCGCATCCCCAGGGCTGCTCCTGTCCCCTCTAGAATGTGGCCCCCCATAAGTAAGCACTGGGGTTTGCCTATCAAAGGGGTTGGTGCAGACAGAGCAAAGCTGGGCAGGTAGTCAGAAGGCTGTGCCACCTCCAGACTCACTTCCTCTCCCTGGGCCTCTGTCTCCCAGGCCTGGAGGAGGGCGGGTGGGCCTGGGTGGCCTCAGGGGCTCGGGCCTCTAGAGCTGGTGATGCTAAGGCCTGATGGAGCGGGCGCCCACGGAACCACACACCTCCAGCGGATGAGGGAGCTGGGGGCTGGCGGAGCCCGCAGCCCATTTCAGTTCTCTGCTCCCTCTCCCCAGGAGAGCTGTGCAGGCAGCCAAGGCAAGGGACTGCCGTCGCATAACGCGTGAGGAGCCTCAGAGACACCGTGTTCCCGCAAGGAAGAAGCCCGCGCGGCGGTGCAGCGAGGCGAGACCCCGGCGCTAGGCCCCACGCGCGGAGGTGTAGCTCTCCGGTCCCCGGGTCCCCTCCCTGCTCCGCCCCTGGCTGCGCAGCTGCCGACAGCTCCTGGGTGACAGCAAACGACTTGTGCTGTCATCTTCCCTTCCTGGGAGGGGCTGGACCGGGACCTTGTAGCAATTCCCACTGCGGGGAGGGAGAAGGACAGCTCGGAGCCGAGGGGGTGCAGCCGTGGGGGCCCCGGAGGCCTCCGGCTTCAGTTTCCAGGGACATCGTGGGGGCCCTGTCTGCGTCTCAGACCCTGGGTCCTGCTGCCGCTGACCTCCTTTCCCTGCAGGCCTCCCAGGGCCTCCCAGGGACCTGCTCAGTTTGAGGTCTGACAGTGCAACTAAAAAGCAGTGGTTTTTAAAAAACATATTTTTATTGATTTCAGAGAGGAAAGGAGAGGGAGAGAGATAGACACATCAATGATGAGAGCGGATCATTGATGGGCTGCCTCCTGCACATCCCCCACTGGGGATGGGACCTGCAACCCTGGCAGGTGCCCTGACCAGGAATCAAACCGTGACCTCCGGGTTCATAGGTCGATGCTCAACCACTGAGCCATGCCAGCCCGGCAAAAAAGAAATGTTTTTAAGTTTTAAAATATTACAGTGGAAAGAACGTGGGCTTTGAGCCCCACGGCCCTGGGCTCCAGTTCAGTTGGCCGCATTACTTGTTTTGTGCCCTTTTGTGACACTTAGCCT
>NW_006296279.1:97017-97493 GCF_000327345.1 Myotis davidii | reverse complement strand
CAGCTGCTGTACAATAACATGCAGCCACGAACTGAGGTTGCCCAGTCACAAGCTTGAGGCCAGTGCAGTGTCAGAGGAACTCGCACTTGACCACAGTCAGGGGTGGCGAAGGCCCATCTTGAAGGCCCTACACCCCAGGCTGCGGGCCGAGTACTCGCGGGCCTCTGGGTGGGGTTGGGGCCTGGCTCCCCAGGGGGTTCCGCGGGGCGGCCTGAATTGAGAACCGGTGCTCTCTCCCCCCACTTTGGGGAAGGGATAAACCAAGGGCCTGGCGGGGAGCCAGGGAAAGGACCTAGTGGGTGCCCTTCCGTCTGCTGGCGGCCCTTGCACACCACACTCCCGTGCCTGCACCCTCAGTCACGTGCACGCCTCTGCACACACGCACGCACCTTCAGAGGGACCCACACTCGCCCACTCACGCTGTCACCAACGCTCACATGCACGCCCAGTGTTTTCTCCCCGATGAACCTGGGGGC
>NW_006296279.1:81139-96819 GCF_000327345.1 Myotis davidii | reverse complement strand
GGGAGGGGGGTGTGGGCGCTCTACGACCTGCGTCTGGGATCCCAGCTTGGCCCAGCCCGGAGGGGTGGTGAGCGGTCCAATAGGCAGCCTCCCTCCGTCCCCCCTCCCCCACGCCTGCAGGGCCGCGCCCCTCGGGGTCTGCAGGGCATCCACTGATTCATTCCAGTCGCCCCGGCTGCCTGCCCTCCAGGTGCCAGGCCTTGATGAAAAGTAAAAGGCTCCTCGGCGGCTGGGGAGCAGTGCGGATGAAAGAGAAGCAGCCGCCTCGCAGACCACACAGCTAATCCTCCTATAAACCTCGAGCAAATAAGGGAAGAGGAAGAACAGGCCGGCTGCAGATGTGGAGTGCAGCCTCCGGGGATCCCCAAATTAAAACTCGCGCAGGGGAAGCTCTTGGACCACCACCAAATGACACTAATTGGGTTATGGGACCATAATCTTGGCTCGTATGAAAACAACAACAACAACAAAACACCTAACAGTTACAGTCACAGCTGCAAGGACTGTCTTCATGGAAAGAGGGGGCAAGTCCGCTATTTTATTACTCATAAATGAGAGAGAAGAGGGCTCTCGGATCTCCTGCCTGTGTGGGGCGGGCAGGCGGGCTGGTTGCTTGAAGGGGAGGGCAATCTGGTGCCAGGGGGAGCAGCGCGGTGCCTGGCTGGCTCTGGATGTGTGTAGCTAATGGGCTAATGGGGGTGGGGGAGGGGGTACCCAGGCACCACCGGGAGCATGGCCTATCTGGAGGAATGCATTTCAGACAATAGGTTGCAGCCATATGCAGAAACTATCATTCTGGACAGGAAAACCGAGAGATTTATTCTTTAAGAAATATCCAGAAGCAATTTCTCAGTTGCTTTTGGGGGGCGGGGTGGGGGGAGGGGACGACAAGGGAGAGGCTTCCTGAGGAAAGAAAGGAAGGGATGAAGGGTAGAAAATTCAAGTGAAAATCTTCAGAAAGATCATTATTGTTAGAATGACAAATCTTAGAGCCAGAAGAGACCAATCTTAGAGGCCCTTTAAGTGCAGCCTCGTCATTGAGGAGGGGAAATTAAGTGGCAGAGCTCGGCCAGAGCCTGTCTCCTAGCTCCGAATCTGGTGCTCTCAATAGTAACTTGGTTATAATTTTGTGGTTAAGAAACAGCAGTCATTTGATGGAAAACCAATGCAGTAAACTACGACAATAAGGAAAAAGCTAAAAAATGTTAGAATGATTGAGTTCACACTTGTTTGATCTATAATGAGAATAAGAGTTGGAAATCAATGAATTCTCACAAATGCCATCCCCGGGTGCTTCCTGGCCTGCATCTATTTATTCACCCATTACAACACCAAGATGGACAGATGGACACAGGATTTCTTTCTGGGTCCATTTTGTGCAGAGACAAATACTGTTTTCAGAGAGATGCCCTCCATCGCTTGCATCCCTTGTACATTAAGTCACCTTGGGTAAAACCAGCTGGGTTAAGGTTGGACTGGTGGAGAATTGTAATTGATCATCCTTATTTATTGGAATCCTATCCACCAGGAAAAAAAAAATCTACTCCAGCTGCCGAGTTTCCAAACAGGGAGGACAAGGGGCTGGAGGTGGCTAACTTGGATCTTCCTGGGCAGGCTGAGGACTCTGGCGCCTACTTCTCATTCTCAAACCAAATGGTTCAGTTTTGTTCTCATTTCAGGCCTACCAATCAGCAAGCATCACTACAGATATACCGCACCTTATGGAAAAGTATATACTCTTTTTGCTTTCTACATTTTAAAAAATCCTCACCCAAGGATATGTTTATTGATTTTAGAAAAAGGAGAAGGAGAAGGAGAAAGAGGAGGAGGAAGAGGAGGAGTTGGAGAGAAACATCAATGTGAGAGAGAAACATCAGTCACCTCCCACACTCACGAACATCAATGTGAGAGAGAAACATCAATCAGTCACCTCCCATACTCATCCCAGCTGGGGATCGAACCCTAAACCTAGGTTTGTGCCCTGACCTAGAATTGAACCCACCACCTTTTGGTGTATGGGATGACACTCCGACCAACTGAACCTCCAAACCAACCGAGCCACTTAGAGGCCTGAGTGCTGTGTCAGGTGCATTACAGAGATTTCCACTCAGTTCTTGCTTGCCAGGACACAAGGGCAAAATAATATATATTCTTGAAAAAATTGAGAGATATAAAACTATAATTTTTTAAATGGAATCCTATTTTGAAGCCATCAGTTGGGCTCTGAGTTTAAAGGCAACATAGAAAGGGATGAGGTTTCGAAATAGGGACACTCACACCTTAGTTGATCTGCTTTTTAAACTTGGATCTTATAAGTGGAAACTATATGTTACTTATTTTACGATAGGCCATGGTCTCAAAGTTACACGTATACAGAGATTTCTGCTTTGGCCTCCTTTATTAGATACAGTAACACTAGAAATAATGTTTGTTTTAAATTTATTTACTCAGTTCTGTATTTTTTCTGAGTAAAAACTAGGTCTAAGAGAATGCTTCAATATAGTGATAAAATAAACTTGAACTTTGGCAAATCCTGGGGATAATTCAGAGATATGTGGTTTTAATCTTTTCACTTGTAAGGGACACCTTTTATTCCCTTCACATGGCCAATGTTCTGATGAAAGATTCTATCCATAGAATTATATTTATTCATTTTCCTGTCAGAGTTCTCTGTCTGTGCTGACTGTGTTAACCAAAAGCTGATTTAATTCCAACCAAAGGTAAAGAAATTTGACATGGGTTTGCCTGGGCAAATGCTTTTAGGAAATTTTATGATTTCCAGTAAGTTTTTTGAAAGAGTAAAAATTTCTCAGGGACACCAATGACTACCTTCCAAACTGTCTACGGGTTCTGGGCCCCCAGATTTAAGTTCAAGCTTTCTGTACAGAATCCAGGAGGCTGAATACTCTCCACAAAAAGGAGGAAGTGGTACATCCAGGTCTGGGCTTCAGGGAGCCAGGGACAGCAGTGGAGGAAGTCCGAATAATCCATAGCACCCATCACGGGCACCCAGGCAAGGGCGAGCCACTCCCCCAGTATCAAAGCCTCTAATGTAGACATCTCACAGGTGGGCACAGTATGCCACCCCATCTTACAGCCAAGGAAACCAGGAAACCGTGGTCGTAGGAGGTAACGTGGCTTGCTGGTCAAGGCCAAGGTTGTACAACTACAGTGGCAGAGCTGGGATTTGTGTCTAGCCAGTGTGACTCCACAACCCTACTCTGAACCCTCCGATGTATTCGCAAGTAACCCGAAATTGCTGTGCCTGAGCTGAACAAGAGAAGTACCTGGACTAATGCCTATACATAACCACAAAGATGTTTTGGTGGGTTCATGGGAAAGCACAGCATCTAACGACCTGACCTGGATGGAGAACAGTGAGAAACCCTCCCAGCTCCCAGAAAGGGCGGACCAGGCATTTCTCTCTTTCTGCAAAAACATAAAGGAAATCCTTTAGTCCCTGAAATGGTTATTCCTGTGTTTTTAAAGAGGTCTGACAAAAAAAAAAAATTGTCTTCTTTCCTTCTTAACTTTAAGACGTTCCCTTAAGGAAAGAGAATTCGCTCTGCAATGCACATGGAACGCTGTATTTCTCGGACTTCCACTCTGCTCCTTCAGAGATCAACGCCCACCCTTTTGCTGAAACCCCTTGCCTTTTAGCCTACCATTCTCTGTCTTTTCCTTACTGTGCACTCAGGGGTTTCATGAGTTTTGAGGATGGTATAGATGCCTGAGGGCTGTGCCAGGTGCATTTCAGAGATCTCTGCTCACTTCTTGATGTCCAGGACACAAGAGTTAGGTCACATCTGAGCTCAGCTCATTGCAATGGCTCAGAAGGCATCTGCAGAAAGAGCTCCATGTCTAGAAGTTTCCAGGCTGGGTTCAAGTGTGAGCCCACCCATCAGAAGGGACAGCGGAGGATCACAGGCTGATGCCTGGACTCAGCCGCTGCCATAGAATTACCCGGATGGAGGCAGTGCCTGTTGAAGGCCATGTCCCTCCTCCCTAATGCTCTGCTATTTGCCCACTTGTCTTGGGATCTTCGCAGGAAGCAAGACCACAACTTATGCATCTGCAAGTTCTTCTCTATGTGTGTTCTCCCCTCCCCTCAAGAGAGGGCATTTTACAAGATTTTATAACTTTAAATCAAGGGAACAGTAATACAAGTGCAGCTCGGAAACATGGGAAATTTCATGAGAAATGACTTGTTTATCTCCATACATTCTATCAATCTCATTGTGGTCAAAAGCAGGTGTTTCCAGCCTACGAATAAGTAACTTGCATTTTAAAAATTACAAAATTGGACCTACACCAAAAGGAAAAAAACCAACCATAGGGAGCCCACCAGAGAACAGTTTACCAGGGAAGATGAAGCTCCTGGTGGCGGTTTGCAAACAGCAGCAGACTAGCTAGTGTAAATCCCCTTCATTTAGTCATCGGTTCTTCAGCCTGTCACAGATACTGAAGGGAAATGCAGAAACAGGAAATTACAGACTATTTTAAACAGCATGTTTTATTAAACTCACTTGCTGATGCACTTTATGGCAGGATGCGAGACTCAAGTGTTCATAACTTACATTTTTGCAAGTGCTTTTCCTAAGTGAGTTCTCCCAGCTGAAATATGGCTTGTACACAGAACTGGAAACAATCTCTAAACTAGTCACTGGCTGCAGGTCATGTAGCTATGTCACATGCAATGGAAAAGTTTTAGCCATGTGAAGGGAATATACCTCGCTTATCCACTCTAACGCTAAGAAAACGATGTAATAACTAAAAGGTTCTGAATGCATTTATTTTTATCCACAGAATCAAAACACAGCAATCTATTTTTTTAATGTTTTTTTTTATTGATATCAGAGAGGAAGGGAAAGGGAGAGAGAGAAACATCAATGATGAGAGAAAATCATTGATCAGCTGCCTCCTCATGCCCCACACTGGGGATCAAGCTGGCAACCCCGGGTATGTGCCCTGACTGGGAAACGAACGTGACCTCCTGGTTCATAGGTCGACGCTCAACCACTGAGCCACGCTGGCTGGGCAAAACATAGCAATCTTAAAACAAATTACTAGGAACTATACATTGTCTCTTTTGTTATCTAAACAGTGATTTCCTTCTTCCCTTCCTGGGACAGTTCTGCCTCTAGTTTAAACCATTGTTAATGCCATGCAGAATCCTGGTTTTGGAAAGTGGCAGCGATGTGATCACCTTCACTACAAATAAATGACTCCACACGTAAGGGACTGTCATGAAAATGGATTTGATCAACTTATTTTCAAGAACGTTTTCTGCTCACAATTGGAGGGGTAGGAACGCCTAGCTGTGTCGCAGAAGAATCTATGTCCTCGTCTGACATTGACGGTGAGGGTGACACCTCTTCGGCTATGCCCATGTCTTCTGCAAGGTATTCTGGGCTCTCCTCTTGATACATGGAAAGGAAGTTGTCAAGTGGAGCTGTAACACAAATTCATGATTGGAGGGGTAGGTAGTCACGCCTTGATGGAGTTATCTATGAGCTCTAAAAGTAAATACCTTCATTCACTTGCTTCAGCATTTACTGAGCAAAGTAGCATGCAAAATGGTCTAAATGTCTATTGTCTTAAAGGATTATGCCAAAGATGCTTTACCCTAATGATTGATTGGTTGTCAAATAGTCACTTCCAACGGTTTTGAGTTTTTTTTCCTTCCTCCCAGGTCCCCATCCCTGCAATCTTTTTTTTTTTCTTTTTAAAATGTCAATAGACTTTATTTTTATGAGCACTTTTACGTTCACAGCAAACTGAGCCGGAGGTACAGGGATTTCCCATATCCCTTCCACACCCCCTGACCCCCGCCCCCGCCCCATGCACAGCCACCCTCATCTCAATATCCCTCGATCCCCACAAAGGAGTGCCTTTGTTACCATCTATGCACCTGCATTAATACATCATCTCCCCAAATTTACATTGGAGTTCACTGTTCATCCCTGCAATCTTGTTCCCAGGACCCCTTTCAAGGTGAAATGTAGAATAATAGGATTTTAGCGTGGAAGCATATGATGGTGATTACCTTTGCCCTTTTAAAGGGCCTTTACAGGCCATCTTCTACATCACCCACTTTTAGGGAGGAAGGACCAGAGACAAAGGTTCATGATTTGGTTAATGACATGCACCTCGCTGCCTAGGGGTAGCAATTAAAAGCACTCTTGGGGAGCTGGGCCATTTTCTTAAGTGAAGATTTCCCCTCATTTAACTTTTAAAAGTCTGGATTCTGCCACATCAGGTTTCCCTTATAGCTGAGCGCAGCAAGGAGAAAAGGTGCTATTTCCATGTGGGGAGAGAGCAGTGTGAGGTGAAGGAGGGTGTGTTCGATTTCCCAGGCTCAGAGGATACAATATAGAACCCCGTTAATAGATTGAACTTGCTGCTCAGGGGTGCCACGGCCATTCTGGAAAAACCCAGCTTAGTGTCTCCTGAGCAGTGATGACAACGCAGGCACGTAGGAGGCCCTGATGCTCTCATCCCAACAGGAACATTTTTGTTATTCAGGTGGATGGATGGTTCGGGATTATTTTTTTTGGTGGTGACAAAGGTATTCCTTGCACTATGTTGGAAATGTCGTGAAACTAAAGCTTGATGACTAACAATGACAAATGTGACGCTGCTGGATCCACAGGCATCGCTGCGCCTGCAGGGGAGCTCTAGCGGGCTCCAAGGAGCAGGTGCCGGGCCCGCAGTCAGGTGAGTGCTGTGGAAAGCCACCAGTGCCGCCATTTCCAGATCTGCCATCAGGAACAACATCTGGAAGTGCTGGGCTTTTTCAAAGCAAAAGGATAAGTCCTCCCTTTCATATTTAAATCTCCATGATGTATTACACTCATAATAAGGATGGCACATTTGACAAATTAATTAGCTGCCAACGAGCATTCCCCTTTCTTCAGATAAAATATTAGCCTCTTAGAATAACATGAATACGGAATTGTATGGAGTATTACCAGCAATCATCTGTAGCTGGTTTTACCACTTACAAGGTCATCTTCTTGACAATTTGACATTTCCTAAAGGAATGAACTAGGAGTCAGTATTTACAGATTCATCTTATGCTATTTTTTTTTCTAGAAACTCTGTCAAAGCTAAAATCTCTGGGTTCTTTAAGATAAAACCTTACTGATGATCAATTACATTGTGCTCTTAATCCATAGAAGTCTAAACCTATAAACCAGGACCATTCTAAAACACCTGTCATACTGACTTCAAGTAAAATCTCCCATGTGGCCACTGCCCTCTACAGTTTCTAGACGTTTTGAGTTGTTGCGTTGTTTTTTTGTTTGGTTGGTTTTTGTGTGTTTGTTTTTAAGGAGAAAGAGAAACATGGCCGATAATCATTAAAATAAGAAAATCTTAATGAATTTTGATCATTTTAATAAATATATATCAAGAAAACCGCACTTTATTACAACAACACATTCATATACAAGCGTCTATCATCTAAGTTTTCAACATCAAATGTTTATCAAATATTGAAAATAAAGGACAAACTTTACTAGACTATTTAGCCATAACACAAGAACATGTTTGAAAAATTGGTCCTTGTGGACATTGTCCAAATAATGATCCTACTCATACACTGTATGAATGAGACCTATATTTAATATTAATAGCAATAATAAAAAAAGCTTTATCTTGGAGAAACTGGGAGGACTTACTTATTTCCTCTGTTTGGCATTTGGTTCGTGCAGTCCTGTTTAAGGAGGCCCAATCAAATAGTGACCTTGAAATTGGAACACAGTTAAGCAGGAGGAACTGGCTGGAGCAGAGGGAAGGAGGGTCAGAGGGGCACTCTGAACCCTCTCACAAATGTACAGATTAAAGAAATGATTGAGAAAAACGTTGACCAAATACGTAGACTGTAGCTATTGCCGGCTGAGTCCCATTTCTCCAAAATAACTTTCCCAAACCTAAAATCTTTACATTCTTTAAGATAAAACCTTATTGATCACCACATCATTTATTAACATTGTGCTTCTTAATCAACAGCAAAAGTCATATATAAAAAACCACATGCTTTTATAATCTAAACGAGTGAAATGATGCAAAACAGATTAAAATATAATGCATGCCACTGGTTCATGAACTTCATTGGACAAGAAAACCAAACCAAACCAAACGATCCCAAACCCAAAAAACCCAACCCCAGCAACAGACAGTTGCCATAGAAAAGCCCAAGCAGCTAGCGCTGGTTCCCAACAGCTCTCTCTATTGTTTCCTCCATCCCTTTCAAAAAATGCCAAATTCAGAAACAACTGGGCATCAAAAATAAAGGAACAATAGAGATGTCGAATCAAAAGTTGAACGCAATAGCTCGAAGGTAACGGTTTCCAAACAATATCAATCCACCCTGTGTGTCTTTTTCCTGTTGGTTAAATCCCTGCTGTAACTCCGATTCATCCTTAATTTTCACATTGGCAAAAATTAAGATAAAGTAAGGCACCGAAAATCGCCCTGTATACCACTTCCCTAAAAGCCTCATCACCCATCGCAGGCAAGCGGGAACTTGCAGGGAGCACCCTCCACACATAGTGTTGATTGCCACCCCTAGACAGGTGTGTCTCCTTTACGTTATGTCCTATTTTCATCTGTCACACAAGACTGTTAAATACAAATACTTAACAGCACCATGAAGCCATTTCACCTTGCTCCCTGTCTTCAGTCTTTCATTCAGAAAAAAATACTGTAGCCTATAGACCAGTGGTTCTCAACCTTGGCTGTACATTAGAATCACCTGGGAATCTTTTTAAAATCCTGATTTCTGGGCCTCACCCTCTGGAAATTCTGTTTCTTTGTTACTAATGTGGCCTCACCCCAGAACAAAGAAACAGAATTTCTGGAGGATGAGGCCCAGAAATCAGGGTTTTAAAAAGATTCCAGGTGATTCTAATGTGCAGCCAAGGTTGAGAACCACTGCTACAGACAAAGCAGACCTCCTTTACTGGTTATATTGATTTGTTTACCAAATACCTACTTAATTCATTGGCAAACGTTGAAGTTTCTTAGCTAGTGACAGGCTCCTTGGGGATAATGGACATGTCACAAGGGCGCATTGTCCCCCCCCCGGTCTAATCTACTGGTCTTTTCTGTAAGAAAACTAAGGTAGGCTTTTAAGCATGAAGTCAACTGTTTTCTTGGAAAAATTACCACACTTCTAAGTAGCTCACTGATGCCTACTATACAGATGTTTTACGCAATCTGCTCTCCAGGCATTAAAACGACACGGCATGTTCATGGCATAATCGTATCAGTTGTACAAAACTAGAAAAATCCATTCAGAATAACATGTAGGCGCGCTAATTGGTCATGCTGAGCATGCGTCAGAGTTGCGGTGGGAAGATGGCTGGTGTTTCACTTCCTTTTGCTGCAGCACAGTTTGTTGCCCGGTGAAGGCTCCTTTCTCCTCACGGACTTTTTCCAGGACTCACTGACACTGTGTTTTTCATTATAGCCCGTCTCAAAATAATCATAAAATTGGCCTTTGCACTCAAAAGCGAGGTCATTTCCCACAGGTTCATGGCTTAGGGGGCCACCAGCCCTGTCAGTGTCATCGTTTGATTTCTCCTCGTGTAATTTGGCCTTTTCCTGAACACCAAGCGACCTGACATTAGTAACAAAGATTTCGCTGGCAGGTATATGGCCATCACCCTTGTAAATCGGTGCACCGCCTACATCAAAATCCACCTGGTGGGAACAACTTGGTAAAGGCAGAGGGGAAGAGGAAGAGGAGGAGGAGGAGGATGAAGAGGAGGAAGAGGAGGAAGAGGATGAAGAGGAGGAGGATGAGGAGGGGGAGGAGGAAGAAGAGGAGGAGGCAGTGGTGGAGGCACTTCCAACATTAGCATTGACAGAAAGGGGTAAATTTAGGTAGTGACCACCACAATCTTGGTAAAAGCAGCAGGCATGAATCTTTTCACACTCCTCTTTGGCCATCCGCGGTCGTTTCCGGTAAGGGCAGTCCTGAGCTACGAACCACTCCTGGGCAGGCGCGCCATTGAATGAGCAGGCAGGGAAGCACCAGTTATTCTGCATGATAATTTCTCCATGGATCCTTTTCATCAAATTGTTTATCAGGACAGATCTTCGGAGGTACACTTCAGGATCGTCGATAAACTTCAGCTTCTCTAAGGACATGTAAAGGATGTGGGCTCGCTCCTCAAAAATGGAGATGGTCTAAAAATCCAAACAGGAAGAGAAAGCTTAGCAAAGGGACTCTATGAATATATCATCGCAGCATCATTCTTTCTGGGCCGTGTCTGGATCTGGGAATGCGTGGCCCTATTTCCCCAGGTTCCTGTAGAGCGCTGGTTCTCAACCTTCTGGCCCTTCAAATACAGTTCCTCATGTTGTGACCCAACCATAAAATTATTTTTGTGGCTACTTCCTAACTGTAATGTTGCTACTGTTATGAATCGTCATGTAAATATCTGATATGCAGGATGGTCTTAGGTGACCCCTGTGAAAGGGTTGTTCGACTGCCAAAGGGGTCGCGACCCACAGGTTGAGAACCGCTGCTTAAGAGAGGTTGACCCCAGTGCTACTAAGGGCCCCTTCCTGACTCACCGGTGTGGCCAAGCCCCAGGGAATCCAGCCACAAGTCAGACCTCCGCAGGCACAAGCCAGGTTGTCGCCTCTTTCCTGGCACAATGAGGAGGATGGAAAAGATACTGAACCCCTGCTGTAAGAAGTCATGAGGATAGTTTCTCTGGAGGGCAGAGAGGTAGTGACTAGAAGGGGAGTCATGGAAGGGTTCTGGGTTCTGGTGATGTTGCTTCTTGATCTGGATACTAATGACATAGATATGTTCACTGTGTGAAATTCTCCAAGCTGTACTCTTATGATATTGTGCTTTTATGTGTGCAACACACATGCATATATGTGGTGAGCCGGCACGGCCATGGCATACTCAGCCCCAGGGCGCCTTATGTGCCGCGCCAGCTCAGCCAGGTTCGGTGACCCTGAGAGGGGGTGGTGAAGAATTGAGAAAAGACAGACAAGAGAAGAAAGCTGGGTCTGGGTGGGACGCTGCCCTCTTGGATGGAGACACAGCCCCATGGACTACAAGCCATGTCTTTATTTTATAGCCAGACTCCACAGGGCGAAGTAAGGGGCGTAGTCAAGATGTTTACAACATTCTCGTGGGTTTCGATCCTACATGCACCTGAACTCTATCAAGCCCACATCACTCAGGCATGTGGGGCCACGTGTTCAGACCATAGGTTCAAGCTTACAACTATTGCTATTGGCTATAATTGTGCTGGGAGGGCTCTGCCCACCAAGCTGGGACTTGCATGTGGCCATGAGAGGACTGTGCCCTCTCATTAGTCCTAGGCTTGAACCTGTCCAAACACTGTAGCTGCTCTCCACACGTATAGACACACAAACTCAAATATTGTATGTCAATAAATGCTTTTAAAAAGATGCCAACATATAAGTCATAATGAGTCCACTTCAAAGCCTGGCCTAGTCGTCCAGGGGCATGAGATCTGATCTCCATGTTGTCCCTCTTTCAATCCTCTGGGTTTCATATTTGCAATGATCTTTGCTCAAAAGGGGGACGATGATTAAGGAATGAAGCTCAGAACCTGAAAAGTTCTGAAGGGCCAAAGTAGGCATCCTGCTGGGCCAGGCAGGAGCAGGGATGCCGAGAGGGAATGAGAGGACTCACTCCTGAGCTGGGGGATACCATCACTGTGTGATGATTGGTACAGATCCAGCAGCAATTGGAAAAACTGCTACAACCATAACACAAGCTAAAGTGGAAACACACTGCTGGTGTCCTAGGGGCCAGCTCTTCCAGCTCATAAAAAAGCCAAGTGGTAGCATAACCCGAGGAGCGGGGAACCGAACCAGCCCAGGCTGACCAAAGGCAGGGACTACACACGCAGGGAGAAGCCCAGCACCTGCCAGTGTGTGCTGATGTCTTCTTGAGCAGGGTCAACGTGACTTCTACAGGACAGGGGTGGTGACGGGGGACATGGGGGAGTCAGAAGAGACAGAGAGAAAGATGAACCGAACAACTAAAACTCCTCTCTGCCTTCAGACAACTAGGGTCTGGGATGATTAAGTCAACAGCTATATTTTGAAGGAAGATAACAGTAAGGGAAAAGAGATGGTGTTTGAAAAGCTTAGATGGCCAGTTTCATACTTCTACGCACTTTCCTGATCCTGTAATTTTCTTATAATACGTGCAAAAAGTGAGTTTTGGTGTTTTCTTGGGAATGGATGATAGAGTTGAAGAAACTGAACATCTGTAACAAATGTGCAATGAAGTGCAGGTTTCTACTTTCATGCACACACTGGAGGGAGGGTGAGTCCATCCCTAAAGGGTGGGGCAAAGCCCGGAGGAAG
This sequence comes from Myotis davidii, assembly GCF_000327345.1. Taxonomy (NCBI): domain Eukaryota; kingdom Metazoa; phylum Chordata; class Mammalia; order Chiroptera; family Vespertilionidae; genus Myotis; species Myotis davidii. The sequence goes on along the minus strand of NW_006296279.1, from coordinate 84,444 downwards.
CACCCCACGTGGGCACACGCAAAGGGGCCGCTGTCCCAGGAGCCAGAGCTGAGGGCCAGAGCAGGTCAGGGAAGGGAAAGGGCATTTCAGCTCAGCACACGTGAGCACCAGGACTGGCCACAACCCGTAACACAGCCCGAGAAGAGCAGGAAATCATTTGTAAAAGAGACGCTCCTTGGATTATATAATTCTGTTATTTCTGGGCAGTGGAGCGCCTGCTGGCTCTTTTCTCAACTCCTTGTGAAAAATAACGCAGGACCCAAAAAAGTGACAACGATTAATATGGCTGTGATGAGAAGTAGCTCCCTTTCATTGCTTGGGAGGAACAATTTAATTTTTGGAAATGGATCAGGCAACTGTTACTCAGTATCTTAAACTCTTAATAAAAGTAATGACTATTAAAGGAACATACTTTATGGCTACAGCTGCTGAGTGGTGGGTGAAAGTCCTCTTCTTCCACATACTTCCTCTTAAAGTATGTGATCTTGGATGTTGTTATAGGATTTGAAATTCCCCTGTAATGTGATCCTGTGGTAATAAATCAGATATGACAAATGACATGCGGTTTGCCAGAGGTTCTCCAAACAAAATACTTTTCTCTCCTTTCCTTCTCTAGAAGATAACTTGGCTACGTATCTCTCTGTACATGTGGTGATTAAAAACAAACACTAGTCTTAATAATTGCTATCATACAGAATCCCTGTGACCCAGGCCAGGCAAGGCTTTCTAGACAATGAGAGAGGAAAACGACATATTTCAGCCTTTACTAAATACTCAGATTCTTTGCACAGGCAAACTCAAAAGGGGAGGACTGTAACAACTCTGAAATAATATTAACATTTATTCAAATTGTTTAATTAAATCCATGATACCCTAACACCACTCAAATACAGGGTGGCCCCCCCCAAAATGTTACACTTTAACAGCTGATAGTTCAATTTTGAAAATGAAATCTATTTTAATAAACGCTGTCTTTATAATTATTCAACGTGTGTGTACATTTTGGGGGACATCCTATATCTACATATACTAAGTTATAAGCATAATAATTAAACAACTTTCAAGTATTATTGGCTTTAGGTAAGGAAAGAAATGATTAACTGTACATGGGAATTGTAATATTTCTTCTTTCAAAATATGAAATTTAAAATTTAAATTTTGGATAACTAAAGTCCTTTTGGCTTTCAAAAACGGAACATGTCAACCATGAATAAGTAGGGTCTACTTTTTAAAGACCACAGCTTTTAATCCTTTTTAGCAAACCAGACTTCACAAGTACTTGTTTTACATTGTAGGGTTCTTTAAAAATTGCTAGTACTACACACAAATCCAAAGGAGCTTACCTTAAAATATTAGAATAAAGAGTGAGAAAGAACTAGTTCTGTTTTCTGAGCTTTGACGTTTCTCCCTACAATACCAAAGCCAATTGTGTGCTTAATAAGAAGAGACAGCACTGCTGGCCCAAAGTGCAGATTCCTTTTTGTCTCATGGGACGAGGATTTCATTGTCAAGCCCCCTGGGGCTTGTCTAGCTTTGAGAGAACCATGCAATTCCACAAAACCCAAACCCCAAACCGAGAGTTTCAAAATCTGGTTTGGTTCTCTTTAAAAAAAAAAAAAAGAAGAAGAAAAAGACACCTGACTTCGACCCGCAGCAGCAGCAGCACATGTCCAGACTCAGATTTGAATGCAATTTAAGTATCACCTCTGGTCCTCTCCCTGGAGCCCTGGAAAAGCCCCTGGAGCTGGGCTCAGCTCAGAGAGGCCCTGCAGACACCCCCTCCTCCCACCAGTCTGGCCTCAGAGAGCAGCAGGCGAAGGTCAAGAGCAGTACCTGCCAGCGGGGGGCCGGCTCCCCGGTCTCCCTGCAGAGGAGCCTGTGCTGGCCCTGGGGGGCTCGGGCCTCCGTAGCTGTCAGCCTCCCATAGTGTCTGGTACCCTGCAATTTCAGCAGCTCCTTCCGAGACAATGGGCTCGCAGAATCTATTCATGGACAGAACCAGAGTCATCGCTGACAGCCTCAGATCTGAAAAAACAGAAAACAGCCCCGATCAGGAGGAAGCCAGGCCCTGGCCTTGGCATCTTCATCCCTTTGCTCTGGGAAACTTTTACTTCTGGGTCCTCCCTTCACCCTGAAACAGTTGATTATTTTTTCAAAGAGAACCTCAGCAAACTCTCTGGCTGCTGTTAGCTCAGCCTCTGCGTTCGGCAATCTGCATTTCATGGGCGGATCTCTAAAACCCCATCTCGTATTGTTCTCAGATTCCCCTCAGCCCTCTTCAAGACAGCTGCTTTGCCTCCTAAACACATTTTCCTCCTGCCCTTGCCGCAGAAAATGTACCGCTGGCAGGCAAGGCCAAAACCCTTGCGCTTCCTTTCTATTAATAAGGCGAAATCAATTTTCTAGCCAATCCCCCGAGAGTCTCCTTTGATGAAATCCGCTAATCAATCAAAAGAAAGGAGTAGGGGAGGCAGGAATCCCTACTGATGCTCTCGGGCTCCTCTGTTCCGCTGCCCCCTCCTCCTCGCGTTTCCGCGGGGCCAGTTCCTCTACAACATGCTGGGGCTCCCTCCGCTTTCTTCTCCCAAAGCGAAGCAGACAGAGACACACTTGGTAGTTGTTTCCACCAGCCCTGATCGGCCTGAACTGGATCTGCCTCCAGTCAAAACACTGAGAGATGAAGACAGAAAATTGGCTCCAGTTTCAAGCCGTGAGTTGCAGTCCCACAGGAGCCAAGCACAACATCAACGGAGCAGGCAGAATATTAAACAGGAGCCAGGGCTCTGGGGCCAGAGGCAGCCGACAACTCTTTACACTGCAAAGCCCAGACACAAGGCAGGAACTTTCCAAGAGGCAACACGCCACACTAATGCCCTTCTCTCCAGTTCATGTCCTTCCCCAGGGCCACCAGGGAGACAGGGAGCCTTCTTGCTCTGTGAAGCGAGCTGGGCCCCTCCATAACTCAGGTTTGGGGGGAGGGGGGGTCATGTCCATGGGGGCTCAGTGCCTTCCCTTGGTCCTAAGTCGGCCTCAAGGTAGGGTCAAGTGTGAGTTCAAGGAAGAAAAGAGTCTGATGCTAAAGTAAAAAGACTCAGGGGCCACAGATCAGTGGTGACAGAAGAGCAGCCTCGGTGCCTCACTAAGTGCCAGGTCCTTTAGGAGAGTCAAACCTTCACCCTCACTTTGCAGTTTATAAAACTGTCACAGAGTGATGTCAGGCCTGCTTTCTGCAGATTGACTGTCTTGCACATATGCATGAAGGGTCTAGTTCTTGCTTTCTTCTCCAAATTATACAGCTTATAATG
>NW_006296279.1:80894-81109 GCF_000327345.1 Myotis davidii | reverse complement strand
AAGAGTGACTCCCCTCCCATTGTCTCATGGGAGACTATTATTACCTACATGTTATAACAAGGGGCCACTTCCAGGTAAAAGACACCAGGGGCAGGGAAAAATAGCTTCATTAAAGTGACAGCGTCCTTCTGACAAACACAGAAGCTCTGGGCAGCAATGGCTCCATTCTTCACACAGGCTTCTCTTGGGGAATCCTAAATTCCATCCCAACCTCA
>NW_006296279.1:79665-80763 GCF_000327345.1 Myotis davidii | reverse complement strand
TGGTCTGTGGCTGGAATTAGGTCCCAGCTGATTGGGCTTCTAAACCACTTACCCCTTCTCTTTCCAAATGCCCTCCAAAGAGGCAGCTGCTAGGACTTATTAGAAAAATCTTATTGCAAGAGAAGAAGAAGAAGAAAAACGAGGTTCAGTGAATTCTCTACAAAGAAATGGTGGGACACATCATTCATTTTGTCCTTTGAGTCACCAACCAAAGAATTTCAACTACATCGATTGAACAAACTACGCCATTCTGTCTGTCGCCCCCTCCAACGCTGCATCCGAACAAGTTACAAAACCTCATGGTAATTTATTCCCTGAAGACTCTCAGGACATGGTCCAAACTGAAACTCTTAACCTGTTTTAAGACAATTGCATCAGGAAGTGCTATTGCCATGAACATATGAATTAGAGGTTTTTCTGAGGCAGCAGCCCTCTCTTAGTGACTGCAACAATATTTTCCAGCTTGACATTTACCCTCCCTTTTGTGCTGGATTCTAGGAATAAGATCCAAACTTTTTGCCTGAGAAGAACTTTTATTACATCGAAACCAAAGCAGGTTGACAAATCCATGCCCCGTAAGAGAGGAAAGTATTTGCAGGCCCGAGCAGCAATTACCTTTGTTTAATAGGACATTATGTGGGCCCTGGGCTGTGTTATGTCAGTAAGAGTTTGTTTACATTTTAAGGACTTATTGTTGTAGCTTTTCTGGTTAAGGATTTCAGTGTTTCGATTTGTTAGTATTGTTTCCAGTACATAAATATTTATCATCACGCACTGGAACTTGAATCGTGAACTTGAAACCAGGCAGAATTGTTTTTATTTTGGCTGTTTTCTCCCTTTATGATACTAATGTCAGTAAGTTTTCTTTCCTGAATTGAAACCTTTGACACACAAAATCCTAACCTGGAGAGGCTGAGTTCCACAGCTATTGAGTCTTCCTAGTCTATTTAGAATATACAGTCGAGGATGTTAACAAACGAAGAAGGCAAGTTTAAGGTTCAGGAAGAATTGGAGTGTGCAGCGCTAAGCACCGACGTTTCACGTGATTATTTGTGTTATATATGCAGACCCAGACTGGCATTATTCTCGTAGGATGAG
>NW_006296279.1:78152-79594 GCF_000327345.1 Myotis davidii | reverse complement strand
CAGAAGTTTAAGCCCACAAATTAACATGCTGTTAACATTAAATACAGCCACCAAGATCTATATTAATGGCAAAATCTGCTTAACACGAGAGAGGAGTGGATTAAAAAACAAAATAAAACAAAAACAAAAGTGTGTTCAGGTGCGTTTTGTTCATACATTGGGTTTAAAAAAATCAAAAGGCTCTAACCTTTTATCCTCAGGCTCCTACATGCCTGTTTTGTGAGCCAAGTGGATGTAGTGGTATGACCCCTGCAGCATCCCCAGGCGGCTAAGGGCTCAAGCTTTCCCAGCAAATGCTCCCAGTAAAGTTACCAGGCACTTCTATTCAGTTCGGTTTTTCCAGATGGGCTGGGCTTTTTTTTTCTCGAGCCATTATGATGCTAATAGGAGTGACTGGCACACAGAACAGGGGAGCCCCAGATTCAGTGGCACCTTGAATCTAACTGAGGCCTCTGGTTATTCTTTGCCCCCCCCCCCAATCTGTCCTTAGAAATTAGAGAACATTTTATTAAGAGCATTATAGCAGTTAGAGGTCTGATCCCAATCCTGGAAAGCAGGGAAGTAAAGGGCTTGATATTTTCAAAGCACTGACATTGCCTGTCTCAAATGCCCTGCCCCAATGGAACCAAGCCCAGGCCTCCACAGTGTCCCTAATAAGATCTCAACAGTTCAACCCAGCTCTTGAGAGCGGTGGTGGGAGAGGCTGGATGGGCGCAATAAAATCCTTCCAACCCTTCCAACATAGACAAGACACCGCTCTTATGACAGGCCTGGCAGAGAACAGCTGTCTGCCCTGAGAAGTACATTTCTCTGAGGGCCATGGGCTCTGGGTCAGGTCCTGGGCCCGAGGAGGAGCGGTGGAAGGTGGGTGTCCACGTCGCTGGGGCCAGGTCTTCCCATCCCAGGCCCCAGCCTGGGATCCGAAGCTTAAAGGACGGACCCCCTGCGGGCTGGCAGCAGCCCTCAAATCCCGGCTCCCAACCAGACACACCCCCGGGGTCGTGCCCCAGCCTCCGAGCCCCTCGGTGGGGCAGCGAGCAGCGCCCTGGCTACCACCCGCCACAGGGGAAAGTAAACAACACCCCAAGTGTCTGGGAACAAAGCAAGTTGTCTTTCCACAGGCTCTCCTGCAGAATAAGAGCTATTATTATTCTTTCTTTTCTTCTTCTTCTTCTTTTTTTTTTAAACCAAGTTTCCTTCTAAGGGAAATAAACACCAAAGGTGGGATTCCAAGGAAATGACTCAGGGCGTAAAAACAGATTTTTTTAAAATATATTTTATTGATTTTTTACAGAGAGGAAGGGAGAGAGAATGAGAGCTAGAAACATCGATGAGAGAGAAACATCGATCAGCTGCCTCCTGCACACCTCCCACTGGAGATGCACCCGCAACCAAGGTACATGCCTTTGACCGGAATCGAACCTGGGACCTTTCAGTCTGCA
>NW_006296279.1:67992-77183 GCF_000327345.1 Myotis davidii | reverse complement strand
CCAGACCAGACCCCACGCGCTCCCGGCTCCCGCCCTAGCCCTGGGGGCTCGGTTTCAGCCGGATAATGCATTCACTCGGCAACCTTCGGAGATAGCTTCTCATTTTTTAAAAAATTCGGTTTAGTTTTGTTGTGCGTGCGTGCGTGTGATTTAAAAAAAAAAAAAATCTGTGCTTTCCCACCCTTTGCAAAAGACTTTCTTCTCCTTTGCCACAGCGAACGGAGATGAGAAACAGATGTCTTTGCAGGACCGAGCAGTTATTCCCCCCTCGCCGCCCGCCCCCGCCCGGTCCCCGCCGGAGCTGCATGTGGATAAAAAAGCAACCTTGGTCTTGCTGCAACTTCCATTGGCAACACTTTCTGGCTGGGGAGCCTCCAGGGAAAACCTCCAGGAAATAAAAAAGCAGTAAAGGAGGCTGTCCTTGGTCAAGAGAATGTAATTGAAACCACCCCGGAATCACGTTATTTTTTGCAACTAGTAATTTTCCCCTATATTGGGCTCAATTGGAGTTTGTTTTTTTGAAACATTAATTCATAACTTCTGTCTAGGGACCCCTCGGTAGTGGAGATGGGTCATTTCAGGTGTAATGAACTCAGGGGCTTGGAAGGCAGAGGCCTCATAAAAGCAGGGGGATAGGCACCTGCACAAAAGTGTTACAAAGACTATAATGTTTGTTTACTGCTACCACGCCAGATGTGCTAAATATAACACTTCTTTAAAACAGTGATCCTCCGACTGTGAAAAACCAAACCTCTGGCTGCCTGGCTCCCTGGGAATGCAGGGGAGGCACAGGCTGAAAATCAGGAGGGGGTGGGGGTGAGGGATAGTGGAAGGAGCAACATCAAGCGTGAGGATTAGCATCTGCAAATTGAACTCTATCTAATTTGCATGTTTATTTCTTAGAATTGTAATTAAATTTGTGTAATAAATGTTTTCCATTTCATTTGTACACTTAAAATTTGGGTGACTGACATGCAGTTAAGTGAATTTCTTTTTGGAAAAAAAAAAGCAAATGTAGTTTATTCAATAAAGCAGCAAACAAATATTAACCATAATTAGAACTAATCTGCTTTGAAGGTATTTTTGTTGAACTTTGTACATGAAAGCCCTCTCAGAGGTTTGAAGGGTATTAGGGAGCCGAGAAAAGGCAATTAGGCTGAAAACAGACAAACTCAACAGACTTCCAGGAGCAGAATTTAATTTTTTCCCCAAAAGTCATTTCAGGGTTGCATGCCTAAAATTGGGAATGGGCATTCATCTTGGCTTTATTCTGAATCATATTAAATTGCATTGGCTCAGGCATGATATAGGCCATTATGATGATAATTTAAGAATTGTAAAGATGCCATTTTGTGCAATCAATGGGTGTTGCATGCCCAGATTATGGGGTAGAATATAATTTTCATTTGGGTGGGGGAGGAGGGCAAGGAAATGCACAAGGGCATTCAGAGTTGTGCAAGGACTTGAAAAATCTAAATATCAAAAAGTGGTTAGTGCTTAACGCAAATGAAGAACTAGGCTTGGAGGCATGGCTTATTACTGTTTTTATCTCCCGATATTAAAGTTTTATAGCATTTAAAGGACTATGGGGAAATCCCCACATACACTTGGCTGTGTCAAAATACATAAAACCAAAAGGAGTAAATTAAGCATAAAATTGAGAAATAACATGAGACGAAGTATCAGCATGGGTTGCATTGGCATCTTCGGAGCGTTGGCTCTGAGAAATGAGCCTTCTGGGAAATTGGCATTGCCCTTGGGAGGGGAGGACTCTTGGCTTTCATGTTACAACAAAATGACACCACCACACAAGTATGAGATCATTGTACTTCACAGCACCCCTTGTGGTTCTGAGTACGAACTTGACCCTGGCCTGTGCAGATACGTTATGTTAGCATGTTCTACTGACAGCTTTGCCTGCCCTGCCTTTAATCTCAAGCTTAATGTTTTCTGAGATGCAGTGCCCAACTGTTGACAATGTGAACCAAAGTCTACAAGTAGAAAAGGCAGTCAAACAAATGTCCATGGAATGAGAAACATTATTTAACCATTTTGAAGAAAACACCTAATGATAAATCAATAATGAGATATTTGGAATAAGCTAATGTAATTTATAATGAGTTGAAATATTCAACCTGAGAACTATGATGTCATCAGTGTGTGTGTGTGTGTGTGTGTGTGTGTGTGTGTATGAGAAGTTCCAGGATAGAAATTAGATGATAAAACTTAAAATACCTTGGGCTGCAAATTCACTGAAGGCAGTGATTGTTTTTCTTCAGTTAAAAAAAGAGGATGTCAGATTCACAGCTGCTGAAACCTAGTTCAGAAAAAGTTTCTGTCATTTGAAAGGGGGATTTCTCAAGTAAAATTTGACTAACTCAGATTGCTGTGGATACGGTGCTCGTTTGGATTAGTAAAATATCTGAATTATGGGCTTTTAAAATAAAGTACAACCTTTTTACAGCAAAAAGAGGTGCCTCTGTTCAATTGCTCTAACAACTGTGCTCCAGCTCTCAAATCTCCTCCAGTTAGGCTTTCTCATCCCATCCCTCCATTGAAACTGTTACTGTCAGGGTCACCAATGACCTTCACATTGCTAAATTGAAAGCCTTTTCTTGGTTCACATTTTCCGTGACTTATAAGCAGCACTTGATCAAGTTGCTAACCTTCCTTTCCTTGAAACATCTTTTATGCTACTTGCAGGAAAGCATACTTACCTGGTTTGCCCCCTGCTCTTCCTTTTCAGTCCCCTCTGCTGGTTCCTTGCCTCCTCTATAACCTTTGAATGTTTGAGTGCTTCCAGCTCAATCCTTGAACCTTGCCTCTTCCTTTTAGCCATTCTCTTCTCTTGTAGATCTCATACAGTTTCATGGCTTCAAATACCGTCTTTATTCTGACTCCCAAATAGATCTCCAGTCCAGACCTCTCTCCAGATTCCAGATGTTTCTTAGATACCACAAGCGTCACCTATCCAATACAGAACCCTGGTTTTCTCTCTCCCCCACTCTGCCACTCTAAATATTCTCCATTCCAGTTAATGAATCATACTATTTTTTAGTTGCTCATGCAAAAAAAAAGAATCTTTGGAGTAATCCTTGACTCTCTTTTCCCTTTATGCCCTATATCAAATACATCAGGAAATCCTTCAGTCTCTACCTTTAACATTCTAGACCAGCCGTGGGCAAACTTTTTGACTCGAGGGCCACAATGGGTTCTTAAACTGGACCGGAGGGCTGGAACAAAAGCATGGATGGAGTGTTTGTGTGAACTAATATAAATTCAAAGTAAACATCATTACATAAAAGGTACGGTCTTTTTTTTTTTTTTTTTTTTTTTTTTTTTTTAGTTTTATTCATTTCAAACGGGCCGCGGGCCGTAGTTTGCCCACGGCTGTTCTAGACTCTGATCACTTATCTCCACTGCCACCACCATGGTCAAGCCGCCACCATCATTTCTTGCCTGGAATATTTGCAGTAGCCTCCTAACTGGTCTTCCTGCTTCAGTCTTTGACCCTTTTTACAGTTCAGTCTCAACTCGGCAGCCAATGACGCCAATTTTTGCTAAGACTCTCCCCTAGCTCCCACTTCTCTCATTGTAAAAGCCAAATCCTTACAAAGGCCTACACAGGCTGCAGGTCTCCCTTCACTTCTCCGACCTGTCTCTGTCTCCAGCTACTCTGGCTTCAATGTGTCAGGCATGTGCTAACCTCAGGACACGGTTATTCCCTTTGCCTGGAATGCCTGTATCCCAGATAGCTGTGCATATCAATGCTTCACCTCTTCCAAGTCTTTGCTCAAATATCACCTTTTTAACAAGGCCTGACCACTGTGCTTAAAATTACAATTTCATCTCCATATCTTATTTTATTTTTATCCAAAGCATTTACCACCTTCTTATAAACTCTGTATTTTGCACATTTATTCTATTTATCCTTTATCTCCTCCTACAAGAAAGTAAGGTCCATGAGGGCATAGATTTTTGTCTTTTTTAAAAATATATATTTTATTGATTTTTTTTACAGAGAGAAGGGAGAGGGATAGAGAGTTAGAAACATAGATGAGAGAGAAACATCGATCAGCTGCCTCCTGCACACCCACTACTGGGGATGTTGCCCGCAACCAGGGTACATGCCCTTGACCGAACCTGGGACTGCTCTATCCACTGAGCCAAATCGGTTAGGGCTTGTCTTTTTTATTCACTCATGTGTCTCCAGCACCTAGCACAGTGCCTGGTACACTGAAAGCACTCAATAAATATGTGTTGATTGATGGAGCCATTAACCAATAGTTAGTTTCACATGTGTCCATAAACATGAACAAAGCTACTAGAGCTACTCTAGCTAGTTTAGCGAGTGGAGAATAGTTAAAACAGGCAGTTCATTTTTTATCACCAACTCATTTGCCTCTCATAGAATTCTCTGGCCCAGTGCTCTGATCTGACCCGCAGTATTCTAGGACCTGAAGACATTCCCAAGGTCCCCAGGTGTCCAATGGCGCGCTGCCTTTCTGCCTGAGAGTCCCCAATTTCATCCAAGTGGGTTGCCATTTATTGCCAAGATGCTTGTCCTAAAGATATCCTCTTAAAATTACAAAGTGTGTAAAGTTGCTCTCCAGGACCCTGTAATGTCGCTTCTTGGCAAAGCCACCCTTTCAGAAGCTGGAAACTCCTCCACTGTCTTTCTCATCATCCTTCAAAATTCAATAACAGTTTAATAACTGTGTGCGTTTTATATGCAAGCATTGAGCTAGGCACTGCAGGTGAAGTAGAGATGCATAAGACACTGTTCCAAGATTTATGGAGTTGTCAGTAGAATGAGAAGCATAAGACGAGCATAAAAATAATGGTACTACTTAATAATGCAGGGCATTATAGATACCATGGGAGTTCCGTGGTGGGACAGATCACATCCGGCTGAGGAGAGCCAGAAAGACTTATTTAAGAAAGTAAAATATGAAGTTGACCTTGGAGGATAGGTAGGCTTTCGATGGGTGAAAGTGGGATGAAAAGTATTTCAAGTAGAGGAAACCATTTGAGGCACATAGGTTGGAAAGCAAAGGGCATCTTTAGAGAACAGGGAATATTCCAGTCTTGCTAAAGTAAGGGATGTGAAAGAAGGGAGGGGAGGCCATCTAATAATAAACATTTAAAGGCAGGATGAGTTTGATTTGAATTTAAGCAATGGGAAGCATTAAAGGTTTTTGAACTAGAGAATGACATGATCAAAGCCGCGCTTTAGGAAGAGTAAGTACAATGGAGAGTGGTGTTGGGAAGGTTATTCAGCAGCTTAGGTGAAGGGAAGTGCTGGTCTGTGTTAGCGTGGTGGCCCCTGAAGGGGAAGGACAGAGGTGGGCGACAACACCGATTGGGAATCTTTAGGGTGAAATCATTGATTGGTGGTGGGGAAGAGAAGTGTGAAGATGACTCTGAGATTCCTACGTGAGTTACTGTGTGGCTGAGTGAGTTCAGTACAGATGAGAAGAGGCAAGTTTGAAGGGAATATAATGTGTTGGTTCTGATTATGTTGACATGTTCATGGTACAGACACATGGAGATGTCCAATAAATAGCTGAATAATCTGGTCTAGCTGACTATGGAATTTAAGAGCAAATTATAATAACCATTTATGATTATTTCAATAACTATTGAGATTGAAGTCTTAGGACTTGATGAAATATGTGAAGACATAGAAAATCTAAGAGTGAAGGGCTTAAGTCAGCACCATAAAGAATCTGACAAATGTATTTATTCAGAGGTGAAACTAATTTTTTGGCTTAATGTATGACCTCTTTCAGGGATATTTCTATTTAATTATGTACAAAGACTCTTTTGGCTTAAATTTAAAAGCAGAAATTTGGGGTGGGGTGGTAGATTTGGGGGAGCAGGCAGTCTCTTTTAACTATCCTACATCACAAGACAGAAATGGTTATATGCTCTGCTTCCTTGTGTGGTTTAATCTATTGATTTGCCATCACGGGTGGAAAGGGATTTGATATTTCATCAGAGATCCCTGAAATAATGCCCCCAAAATGGAAATCATTGTTAATGAGCTTGAAGTGTTACTGGGATATTCATATTATAATAGGAGTCTTCTAAATGCCACAAAAAGTTTAATCAAAGCAATTAATATAATTAATGACATGATTTTAGATGGACTACAAGCCAATAAGTATGATTGAATGGTCCGTTGCTCAAGCTGCTATGTGGAGGGACCTATATTAGTGAATAGGAAGAACAGTTTACAGTAAACAAACCGATTACAGTGGGGCCTTGACTTACGAGTGTCCTGACTAACGAGTTTTTCGAGATATGAGCCGTCTCTTGGCTGAGTTTTTGCTTTGAGTTGTGAGCTAAAATTCGGGTTACGAGCCAGCTTCAGATACCCCACCACTAGTTGGCGCAGCGAATGTCACAGTGAACGCCACAACATCAGCCCAGCATCATGTCTCACTCATTCACTTTTTGATTTGACATACGAGTAATTTGAGTTACGAGCTCCGTCAAGGAACGAATTAAACTCGTAAGTCAAGGCCCCACTGTATTTATAAAGAGATGTTCTCCTAACATACTTGGTAATTTTTGAAATTAAAAATTTCTACTGAAATCATTTTAATGCAGTCAATATCATATTAGCTAAACAAGTGTGGTGATCAGGTGTATATCAACCCCAACACTCATCCCATGTCTTCAGGGGAAAGATGGGCCATAAGTTAGGCAGGAAAGTTGGGTGGGACCTGGATAAGCAGAAAGGAGGAGGAGAGGGGAGCCCTCCATGAGGGTTAAGGGATAACAATCCCTGATCACATGTAAGGGCACAAGCAGGGATTGAGGAACTGGATCAAGGGCACAGAAGGAGGGACTGGATCAAGGCTTAAATCTTGGTATTTGGAAAGATAGCAGTGCTATTCGCAGAAGCACAGAAAGTAGAAGAAAGATCTATTTGAGAAAGAGAGGGGCGAAGTGTGGTGTGTATGTGCATGTGTTGTGTTGGGGGTGAGATAGGCTTACGTTTTTTACAAAATGAACTGAGATAAACAAATAAGAAAAATGACAATAAAACGATAGAAATATTTTCAGAGACTATTACATTTTCTGTTCTAATTTCCTTTTCCTCTTCCAAGGAGATGTTCCCTACCATATTCTTTTCATCCCTCTAGGGGGAAGGGCCTGTACAGTTTGTTCTTGACTGAAAACCTGTACACAAAGGGACACACTGCCACACACTAGTTCAGAAGAACAAAAGAATGAATTACTGAATAAAAAGGTACAACGCTTCATCCAGAACCTTAAGACAGACTTTTTTGAGGCCAGGAAGAGGCTATGCAAGGTTGTGTGAGGGTATCAGAGCCAGACAGCGGAGTGTACTTAAGCCTAAGTATAAATCTCACTGTGTAACAAGGTAGGCCCCAAAATTCCTAACTTTGTCATCCTGTTAAAAAAAGACATAAGTAGTAGAGAGACAAGCCAAAGAGAGGTAGTCTTTAGAGAAACCATAGCTACTTGTAAATTTGATTTTAAACCCTTTTCCTCCCCTATTTACCTTACCTATACATTGTTATAAAACAAGTAAGCTAAACATTTTATGAAGCTTAATATTAGAAGAGCAGGTTATATTTATAACACTATGTAATCATATCGAAAAGCACTCATTAGGTGACTAATAGTTGCATTGGCACACAGATAATTAATTCAACATGGTTCTTGCAGGAACTGGAAGATTTGTATTTTCTTGGCCTCAATTTCTACCTTGTATACATGTAATTTCTAGAAGTCTTTTAATCTTAGTGGCTAGCTATTCTATTTTTGTTTTTTGAATTTTTTAAAAGATTAAAGCCTCAAAGAGGAGTTTTGATAACTGACAAAGGCACTAATATAACCTGATAAAGTAAAAATTTAAGCTATATGAAAATTATAGAGATTTAAATGTGATGTTAATTAAATTTATTAAATATTATTCAATGTGCTTTAAGTAGTATGCTCTCTCTGTACTAAAATAGTCTATATGGAATTTAAGTAAAATGTGTGTTTACACAAGCATGATTGATTTTTATAGGTCAAACATTTTTTTAATCCTCACCTGACAATATGTTATTTTTATTTATTTATGTATTTATTTTAAAATATATTTTTTGATTTCAGAAAGGAAGAGAGAGGGATAGAGAATCATCAATGAGAGAAGCATTAGCAATCAGCTGCCTCCTGCACGCCCCCTACTAGGGATCAAGCCCACAATCCGGGCATGTGTCTAACCAGGAATCGAACCCTGACCTCCTGGTTCATATGTCCACGCTCAACCACTGAGTAACACCGGCTAGGCAACAATATGTTATTTTTAGAGAGAGAGAAAGGAAGAGAGACAGAGAGATCTGAGAGACATATTGATCCGTTGCCTCTGATGTACGTGCCCTGACCAGGGATGGAACCTGAAACATGGGAATGTGCCCTGACTGGAATAGAATCCACCACCTTTTGGTGTACTGGACGGTGCTCCAAACACTGAGTCACCCAGCCTGGGCTCATAGGCCAAACATTTTATAATAGAGACCTAGAATAAGGAAGTCAGTATTATGAAGGCACAAAGCTCTAATTAGGATGAAAACATAAAGAAACTATAGTTCATGGTAGTCATTCTTTCCATCTGTAGGCATTGGCCTTGTCTTGATTAGAACTATTTCATAAAACATCCATGTATAGAATGCCAGCAGAGTAAAATGCCTATATTAGCAACTCGTGTCAGGAGAAGGGAATAAGAAATCCTGTTCTGACAGGGGGATACTTGGGGACAGAGCCATCTTTGAGCATTTCATTCTGTATTCCTATCTCCTCAGTGGTACAGGGTGTGGAGGCAAAGCAAAGTGCATAACAAAAGCTGCTTTTGCCATCAGGAAGATGTATTTATTTTCAACAATGTAAAGGGAAACACAATTGGGGTGGAGGGAGGGGGGGGGAGAGAGAGAGAGAGAGAGAGAGAGACAGAGAGAGAGAGAGAGAGAGAGAGAGAGAGCTGTGGCAGACATCACCTGAGCAGCAAATGAAGCAGCCTGCACACACACACACACACACACACACACACACACGCTCTGCACACACATGCACAGAATTCATCTCTGACAATTTAATTGTTTAATGGCAGGACTAACAAGGAATCCTTTCTAAAGTAATGGCATATAAAGGCTTCCTAGTGGTTAATATTC
>NW_006296279.1:65879-67953 GCF_000327345.1 Myotis davidii | reverse complement strand
CCCATTTGTGCAGTTCAGCCCTAGCAGACTCCTGGCGCATGACGGGGGAGGCGGGAGGGGCGGCGGTGTCTGTCTGTGTTCAAGAGCAAGATCTGGAGAACGCCTTAGCCTGTGACCTTAGCCATTACAGCAGTAAATCTGAGGCCATGGTTGGCACCGGAGCAGCTGCTCCCATCGCTTGTCATGTCTTGGCTGGCAGTCCTAGGATCTGGGTTTCTGGACCAGAAGCTGGTGTCTGGAGCAGATTCCTTGCTGCAGAGTCGTCTGTTTTTTCTTAGTTCACTGGAACCCGGGTTTGGCAGCTCCTGGTGCTGAGGTTTCAGGACCGCAGTCTGACCAAGTCTCCTAGGAAATGCAATGCACAATGTTTCAGAGACCGGGGTCTGAATGCTCATCGAGGTGTAGGCTCTTCTCCTCCTTTTTCTGTACGGTTTAGCCCTGCTCATTTCTGTGATTTAATTGGGTCCCTGGGTGGCGGGCCTGTCCCGGCCCCGGACGTGACAATGGATGATCCGCGGAGAAGATGTGTCTCAAGAAACCAAGTTCTCAAACCAGACCCACATGTTCTCTCATTTGGAAGTTTCCATTCTTAAATCAAATAATTATTGATTTAAGAACAGAACATTTATCACTCTGGTTACTTGGCTTTGAGAAAAAAGTTTCATTGCTGCACCAGAGAAACCCAGAGGAGGCGCTGGAGATGGGATCTGACCACAACAGAGGCGTCCCTGGGCCCGGAGCGCGGTTTCCCAGGCTGTGGGCCGGCTCCCGGGCAGGCGGCTCCTCTCGCTGGGGCTCTGTCTGCGCCTTTCAGTCTAGGAAAAGGCTTAGTAGGCAGAGTTGAAAATGACAGGCTATTTTTAACACGAGCATTATATCCCACAGTTCTGGTTCTTACTTCTATTATCATGACTTATTCATAGACTTTTATCCCCAAATATCATTACCCTTTACAGTAATAGGATCAGCAAAGCAACCACTTAAAACCAAACAAACAAATGCAGAGCCATTTCCCCCTTCTCTTTAGCTCTCTGGCTGGGAGGGGAGAAGGGTGGAGGGGGGGAGTAGGAATTCTTACCAATCACTAAGAAGTTCTGCGGCTTCAGAAATCCCCCTGTAAAGGCAGCTTGGCCGTGGGGAATAGGACCGAGGGAAGAGGACTGAGGTAAAGAATTTAAAAAAACACAAAAGAGGAAGTGAAGGAAGGTGGGAAGCTCCAAGTGTGCATTCCCTAAACTCGGTCTCAGCAGAGAAAACCCATCTAAAACAGACCCCATTACAGTGACTCTACAGTGGAATCACGTCCTTCTCCCCTGGATACAGGACAATGCTCTATTCACTGAGCCAAACCAGTTAGGGCAATACCTAGTATTCTGAGGGCAATACCTAGTATTCTGAGGGCCTACCCATGCCAGGTGCTTTCTATATGTTTCTATTTGTACAACTTTCAATAGTGGGTACGATTATCCCCCTTTTACAGTCAAGGAAACTGAGGTTTAGAAAGCCCAAGCGACTCATCTAAAGTCATATGCCTCAATTTGGTGGACCTGGCACATCAGATGGGATCGTATCAGTCCAAAAACTGTGTTTATAGCCACTACACCTTTTTCATATTGTCACCCACCACGTCATATTGCCTTACATTTTATTCAGTCATTTGTTCCTCCACTCACATATTTATTTACTATACATCTTGTTCCAGAAATTATTTAGGATGGTGCAAATGCCTCGGAGCTATGCACATATCTAAGTAGTCAGGACATCCCCCTAATTTGTTGTTTTGAGTTGTAGAACATCAATTGTTAAGAGTCAGAACTAGTTCACTGTGGAGTCGTCCTTGTATTTTTTATATTTAAAAGTAAACCAGCCAGCCCGGCTGGTGTGGGTCAGTGATTGAGCATTGACCCATGCACCAAGAGGTCACGGGTTCAATTTCCGGTCAGGCCACATGCTCAGGTTGTGGGCTGGATCCCCACTAGGGGGCGTGCAGGAGGCAGCCGATTGATGTTCCTCTCTCATGGATGCTTCTATCTCTCCCTCTCCCTTCCCCTCTTTCTCAAATCAATTATATATA
>NW_006296279.1:53658-65823 GCF_000327345.1 Myotis davidii | reverse complement strand
CAAATTTGTGCTCCGTGAAAGGAACTGTGGGTCACAAAGCTGTGGAGGGCACAGGGGTGAGTCTCAGCCTGGCCCCTCCCACTGTAGCCCCTGGTCCCCTGTCTGCTGGCAGTCCCATTCCCGCTGCCACCACTCATACCCACTGACAGCGTGGAGCAATTGGGGCTGGCACCAGCAGAGTGAGCATGGCTGGCACCTTCAGTGGGTGCGAGTGGCAGCTGCTGCCCCGATTACCCCTCAGGGGCAGGGGAAGGTGGAGAAGCCCTCAGGGGTGATCAGGGCTGGTGCTGAGCACAGGCAGTAGGTGCGAGTGCCAACACATGGGAGCAAAGTATTTTCAATAACCACTAGAGGCTCACCCTGATGACAATGACCGGTGCCCCACCTTGGTCTGGCATCCCCGATCACTTGCTCCACCATCCCACCACAGCCAATGCCCGCCATGTTCCGCACACACCCCCTGGTGGTCAGCACACGTCATAGTGACCGGTTGTTCAGTTGTTTGGCTGATTCAGTTGTTCCGCTGTTTAGTCTATTTGCATATTAGCCTTTTATTATATAGGATTTATTTTAAAGTAAGCCAGCCAGAAAACCATCTGTGCAGGATGGCTTGGCCCAGAGACTGGAATATCTAATCTCCCCAAATCTCTTCTTGATCCACACTTCTGTAAAGGGTTAGATTACCATGCTTTCTGGGAATGATCTTCTCTTCACTAATTAATTACAGAAATGTAAAAGGTGAATTGGCAGGAGGAAAAAAGAGAAACTCTACTATAAGTAACCTGACAAACACTACCTCAGCTAGGTGAACTAGGCCAACATCAACACTGATTAGTCCTGTTGCTCTTGATCCGATGCTTTGAAAATGGCATATACTCTTGATCCGATGCTTTTGAAATGGCACTTTACCTCTTAGGTCTTCCTCCCCCAAACCCATAACTTCAGTCTAATCGTGAGAAAAATATCAGATAAATCCAAATTGAGGGACATTCTACAAACCACCTCACCATTACTCCTTAAAACTTTAGGTCAATAAAAACAAGGAAAGTCTGAGAAACTGTCACAGTCAAGAGGAGCCTGAGGGGTGACTAATTGTAATATGGGATCCTGGTACAGAAAAGGACATTAAGTGTAAACTAAGGAAAATGGACCTAAGTATGTGCTTTAGCTAACCATAATGTATCAGTATGGGTCCACTAATTGTAACAAATATACCAGACTAATGTTAGATGTCAATAATGGAAAACTGATGCAGAATGTATGGGAACTCTCTGTACTATTATCTCAATTTTTCTGTAAATCTAAAGCTGTTCTCAAAAAAAAAAAAAAAAGTCTAGCCCTAACCGGTTTGGCTCAGTGGGTAGAGCATCAGCCTGCGGACTGAAGGGTCTTGGGTTTGATTCCAGTCAAGGGCATGTACCTTGGTTGCAGGCACATCCCCAGTGGGGGTGGGGGCATGCAGGAGGCAGCTGATCGATGTTTCTCTCTCATCGATGTTTCTGACTCTCTATCCTTCTCCCTTCTTTTCTATAAAAAAAATCAATAAAATATATTTTAAAAGTCTATAAAATATTTACACACACACACACTTACGCACACACACACACACACAAATTGACCAAAATTACTGAGAGAACCAGTGGCATGACTAGAAGTAGAATATATGTCCCTGGCTTGAAGGCCTAAGCCAATGAGATGAATGGCTCTTCTTGAGTAATGCAATTTTGTGTCCTGTGGGCCCCTGGATTTTTATGAGTGCCTTTGAATATCTGAAGATAGGGTCAAGCTGCTCAGGAGGGGTGCACTCAGTTCCTTGTTTTCAGCAGATGATTCTTATTGAATGAATAAATGCCATTTATTCAACATTCACTTAGGGAGCCTTCTGGCTCTCGGATGCATATCTCAGCGTGGGTTCCAGACCTTTTGGTGAGGGCACCCTGCACTCCAGACCATTATCAAGGTCAGTCTTGTTCTTCAGAACCCAGCAATCACTCCAGAAACCGATCAAACAATTATTTCAATTCAAAGCTCTAATGCCACCTTCTGTTTGGATTTCTATTTATTGGGAATTGCCAATATCTTACATGCTGCAATATTGGTGACTTTGTCTCCAACAGGAATCACAGATATTTGCATATCACTTTACAGTTATTGTAGATAATTAAAAAATCACTTATACTCATCACTACTTTGGAATTGTGTCAGTTATTAAATTTGCTACTGTATCTTGATATTTAATACATTAATAAAGAAGCATATGTAGACTGTGTCAAACATATTAAGTATTTTGATATTCACACTTTAATATAATTGGTTTCCTTTGTAACCCAATGGTGCTTTTAAAATGCAATTATAAGCATTTTTCTGAGAAGAGGCCCAAAGCTTTCTGCGGATTCCCAAAAAGTGAGCTCATGGCACAAAAAGCTTAAGAACCCTTGATGCAGTGGGAAGAACATTGAAGCCAGGAGTCATGGGTCTTAAATTGTGTAATCTCCATCAAATTCCTTGATGTCTAGGTTCCTCCTTTTTCCCACCAGTGCCCATCTCAACAAAATAAAAATAAAAATCTGAGCAGATCAAATCAGATAGCACATAAGGAAACGCACGTTATTTCAAAGCCACATAAGTGAAAGGAATCTCTGTTATTATTTGTTATGTTTGGCCATTAGATAAAAATGACTTTTGTTTTTTACCAAGCTTTTAAATGCAGTTCATTGCTAGGAATATTTCTCACCCAATGATTTAGGCCAGGCGTGCACGAGCAAAAAGAAATGGAAAATTGAGTCAATTCTCTGGGTAATAATTCATGCTAATAGGTTCTTACGTTTGCCTGCAACATCCAGACAATAAAGGAAAATGTGTTTTTAACTTGAGTTATCAGCATAGCTATATCACAATTCTCAACTCTCCTTTGAACGTATAGATTCAACGGCCAGGATTGAAGTTCTTAATAGTAAGAGGAATAGAATTATTTTCTGGCCCCTGTTTTAAAGATACTCCAGAGGTTCACACTGAGATAGCTCCTGTGTTCAGAGACATCCATGGTTGACTGTGCATCTAGGCACATACATAGCATTGATTAGAAATTTCATTAGAAATGAAATGTGTTAGCTAAATGTTTTTTTCAACTCCATTTGTATTCACAGATGCCTAAGCCACTTGAACTTCTGTGTAATACATATGTCTTAAGATGGTGTTGCCTAGTTATACCCTCAGCAGTTTGCCAGTGGGGAACATTTTAAATGGACAGTGTATAGATCCTACACAATCTATACACAAAAATGTGTATCCATTTTAAAAAATATATATTTTTATTTATTTCAGAGAGGAAGGGAGAGAGAGATAGAAACATCAATGATGAGAGAGAATCATTGATCAGCTGCCTCCTACATGCCCCTACTGGGGATGGAGCCTGCAACCTAGGCATGTGCTCTGACCAGGAATTGAACCGTGATCTCCTGGTTCATAGGTCAATGCTCGACCATTGGGCCACACTGACTGGGCTACACAGCATTTTTAAAGAAAACTTACAAACCAAATGTAAACAGAAAGGACTTGAGTTAGAAAATAAATGTCTCGCAACTAGAAAGTCTTAGTGATTCTGAGCCCTTCGACTCTGATATAAAAGTAAATTTATTCATTCAGTCCAAAGAAATCGGTAATTACATTTTCTTTCTCTGCTATCTCCCCCCATTACTTTTATATACAACTATACAAATGTAACTCAAGAGGAATTTAATTCAATTGATGATGCAATTATGCTAGAAGATATACTATAACTAAATTGATGCCCTGGGAAAGATTTGCAACAAAAACAAAATCATCTGGGGAATAGCCCATCACTGAACAGAGAAAACACGTCACACACCGTATTCGTTTGCCAGGGCTGCCATAAGGGAGGACCACCAACTGGGGGGCTTAAGCAACAGAAAATTATTTTCTCACAGTTGTGGAGCTTAGAAGTGTGAGATGAAGATGTTGATAGGGCTTGTTCCTTCTGAGGGCCATGAAAGAGAATTTGTTCCATACCACGCCCTAAGCTGCAGGTGGTTGCTGGCAATCTTGGGTGATTTTTGGCTTGTAGAAGCATCATCCACATCTCTGCCTTCCTCTTCACAAGGCATTCTCCTGTGTGTGTCACCATGTCCAAATTTCCCTTTTTTATGAGGACACCTACCATATTGGATTAGGGTCCAGACTAATGATGTCATCTTATTTAATTATAACTTAAATGATGCTATTTCCAAGTGAAGTCACATTCTGAGATGCTGGGGATTAAGACTCCACATGAATTTTTTGGGGTACACAAGTCAACCCCTAACACACATATGAAATGTTCAGTATAGCGTATATTTGACACACTGTATTGAAAGGAAATAGACTTGCAAAGAGCTATAGGGGCAAGCATTTCTTGAAAGGAGGCAGGCCAGACAAGCTCTGGTGACATTGGAACCATGCATGTAATTCGGCAGCTAAATTAACCCAAATCTCTACCCATCCTTAAAGTAACTTCTAGCAGCAGTTCTTAATTTTTATTCTGAAGTGTCTTCTAAGAGGGAAGGTTGACTACATCTCCTGGGGTTTTATCTAAAAATGTATTGGAATGTTCCACCATCATCCCTAACATAGCTATGTTTTCTAAGACAGCAAAGAAGCTTTACATGAATTACCCTTGGGTAAACTATTTCAAACAATAATAGGTAATTTTAAAAAATATTTTTGTTGATAAGGGAGAGGGAGAGAGAGATAGAAACATCAATGATGACAAAGAATCATTGATCGGTTGCCTCCTGCAGACCCCATACTGGGGTTCCAGCCCGCAACTTGGACATGTGCCCTGACCAGGAATTGAACCGTGACCTCCTGGTTCATAGGTCAGTGCTCAACCACTAAGCCATGCAGGCTGGGCATGATAATAGGTAATTTTAAAAGGTCCTTTCATGGGCTGGGCACTATGCTAATTACTTCACATCGATTATCTCATTGTTTTTTCACAGTGTGCAGTCCTATAATGGATATTATTTCACAGAAGGGCGATAGACATTTAAAAAAGATAAATACCTAGCTGAAGGTTGATGAGTGCGGAGCCAGGGAGGAACCAAGACAGTGTTTTCAAGAAATGGTGCTAGAAATTGGACACCCATAGGCAAAACAAAACAAAACAACCCACAAAGACGAAACTAAATACCTCTGTTCTACAAAAGCACCCAGAAGAAAATGAAAAGAAAGCCACAGACTAGGAGAAAAAAAATTGCAAAACACAAAAGTCCTAAAGGACTGGTAATCATATTATATATACAAAAAAGCTCTTTAAAAAACCCCACAGCCTCAAAGATAGAGAAGCAACCCGTTAAGAAAAGAGGCAAAAGATTGAACATACACACCAAAGGACAGACAAATGGCAAATAAGCCCTTTAAAGGACACTGAATGTTATTCGTCCTTAGGGAAATGCAAATTAGAATCATAATGTGTTACCACTACACACCTATTAGAATGGCTTACATTAAAAAACAAAAAACATTGACAATACCAAGTGCTGGCAAGATACAGAAAAACTGCAACCCTCATGCAATGCTATTGACCGTTTGGAAAACAGTTTAGGAGTTTTTAATAAAGTTACCGTGTACTTACCATATGATCCTGAAATCACACACTGAGATATTTACCCAAGAGAAATAAAAACTTACCAGTATGTTTACACACACACACACACACATTGCAGGTGAATGCTTATAGCTGTTTTATTTCTAATCGCCCCAAACTGGGAACACAACAAATGGCCATTAGGTGGTGCGTGGTACACCCACACGAGGGAACACTGTTCAGCAATAAAACCGGACAGGCTGCTGACACACACACATGGGTGCATGCATTCTGCTAAGTGAGAAAAACCAGCCTCGCAAGGTTAAATATGTATGAATCCACCCCTGTGACATTCTCAAAAGGCAAAAGCGCAGGGAGACGGCTGGTGGCACTGAGGGTTGAAGTGAGGAAAGACATATTTACAGAAGTGTGAGGAGAGGTCTGGGGAGAGGGAGATGCTATGTATCTTGACTATAGTAGTGGCATGTGACTGTGAGGACTTGTTGGAACTCACAGGACTGTGCTCTATTCACTAAAAATGATGAATTCTATTGTATGTAAATGATTCCTTAATGCACCTGAAAGAATAGCCTATAGAATTAGCATTGTAAGACAGTAACCTAATGAGACCAGGTAACCTTAAAATATGGAGAAGGTATCTCTTTGTTTAATTAGTAAGTCTTCCATATGAGGAAAGGAAGGTTACCAAACTTAGCTCATATAGAAGGTGCTCAGAATTGTAGAGTATCTCTTTAGCATAAATCTAAAAAAACCCCACAAAACTCTTCTGGTCATATTTATAGGCATGCTCACTTTTTTTTTTTTTACCTCCCTAATAAAGCTGTTTAGAATGTGAAATCTTTCCAGTTTCCTCTTCAACGACAAGCATTTTTCATTTAGGTGTTCTGGTGTGCATGCAATATAAATTCTGTTGCATCACTTTATACCTTTGGTTGTTTCTGACGGCAGCATTTGCAAGTCATGTTTAATTTTGTTTGCCTGGAATGACAATGAAATGCTAAAATATATGTGTGTCTATATTCTATTCACGCTTCACTCTTACAGCAACAGAAGAGCCTTAATGCACCTCTGTCCTCTGAGGAAGCTTGTGGTAGAACAGGAGAAACATTATGAATAATTAAAAATATGCTATTTACTCCAGGAGAAAGAAAACTCTTTGAAAAATCTCTGCTGGCAGAAAGCTTCCCAATCAGGTACCGTATCCTTATAAATAAATTGCTAGTCTTTCAGGTGTCAAGGGATTTCACAGTCAGATATTAATAAGATAAAAATGCTCAACTTGATCATTAAGGTGAAGAGGAATGAGGATGGATTACTGCTTGTTCATGCATATCATTCTTCATTGTTAACTAGCAAGTAGGTACAGGTGCTTAGTGTTGTGCCTGAACTGGAGTTATAGAAAGAGAAGGACGATCTCAGGGTGAAGAGTTAATTCTGAGAGATTCCATTTCAAAATATTCAGACCTTAGGATGAAAACTCAACTTGTTTTCATCATGAAGAGCTGATCTCTTTTATGTGATTGGCCTTTTGGCCTATCATTTTTTTTTTTTTTACATATTATTACAGGAAAAAAAATCTCTATCCTCTAGGTAAGAAAGAAATGGTGGTTTAGTCAATCTGGCCAATCAATGGATATGGTGATCAGCTGGGGTTCAATAGATGGGCTCCAGCTCTACTATAACATTAACTAGCTGTGTGACTTTGGACAAGTGACTCAACCTATCTGTTTTTTGAGGAAAAATAAAATAAAATATATATTTAAATCCTCATCTGAGGATATGCTTATTATTTTTTAGAAAGAGAGAGAGAAACATCAATGTGCAAGAGAATATTGATTGGTTGCCTTCCATACATGCCCTGACTGGGGAATGAACATGAAACCTAGGTATGTACCCTTGACTGGGAATCAAACCCTTTTAATATATGGGAGGATGCTCCAACCAGCTGAGTTATGCCAGCCAGGGCGGGCCTTACTTTATTTTTATTTCCTTATTTTAGAGAGAGAGAGAAAAGGAGGGAGGGACACACACACACACACACACACACACAGAGAGAGAGAGAGAGAGAGAGAGAGAGAGAGAGAGAGAGAGAGAGGTTGGTAGAGAGAAACATTGATTTGTTGTTCCACTAATTTATGCATTCATTGGTTGCTGCTCGTATGTGCCCTGACCTGAGCTAGAACCCCACATCTTGGGGTGCCAGGACATGCTCTAACGAACTGAACTGCTCAGCCAGGGCCTTGGCCTTGATTTTCTTATGTGTTCACGATGTGGTTGAATTTAATAATCTCTAAAATCAATTATAGTTCTGAAATAATTGCTGATTCTGCATGCAACATCAATTTTCAAATTATTTGAATATTATGTATAAACCTATATTAAGTATAATTAAATCCTCAATAACTCAGAATGCATTTCAAAACACTGCATGGTGTAGAGTCATCACTAAGAATGCCTAGCAAAGTGCTGGTTAAATAGAAGTTCAAGACAAATGGAATACGCATTAAATTAGCTTTTAAAGTGTTTTACACAAACATACAATTTTAATGGTAATAAAAAAGTTTTCCTCGTTTTAATAAAACAAAAACTAATTCTGCAATTAACCAGGACCAAAGGCATGTGAACTCCTTATATACGGGTTGAGAAACTTCACCTATGGCACTCTGACTCTTTCACTTCTGTGAAATGGAGATTATGAGCTATGGTTTATAAAAAAAACTTAGACAAGACAGAATTTTCCAATGGTTCCACGTAGTTACCTGTGATGCAGTTTATGTGGATTTCACTCTAGTTAGAAGCCAACAAATTAATTTTTAAAAAAATATTTTTTATTGATTTCAGAGAGGGAGGGAGAGAGAGATGGAGACATCAATGGTGACAGAGAGTCATGGATCGGCTGCCTCCTACATGCTCCCTAATGGGGATTAAGCCAGCAACCTGAGCATGTGCCCTGACCGGGAATTGAACCCTGACCTCCTGGTTCTTAGGTCAATGCTCAACTGAGCCATGCCAGCCACGCTTAAAACTATGTTCTTTAACTTACTGTTAAAAACAGTTGCTTGTATTCTCTTTGAGCCCGAGCAGGTACGTGTTAGCGATAGCATATATTAACATATATTTGTAGAAATAGCTTTTTATTATTAATAGTCTGAGATTCATGGCTTCTAATTAGGCAGAAAATAAACAACAGTAAGCTTTACACATTATTCAAGATCACATTATGGGTTTACTGCCATAAAAATTGTTTCTGTAAAATCTATATGACTTATGCAATCCCACTGGATGAATTTTATTGCTTTCCTATGGCTTTGTGCTTTGTCTTAATATTATTTTTGAGCACCCCTTTGAGTTTATATGATAGCATTTAAAAATCATTAGTACAACCCTAGTCGGTTTGGCTCAGTAGATAGAGCATCGACCTGCAGACTGAAGGGTTCTGGGTTCCATTCTGGTCAGGGGCACATGCCCGGGTTGCAGGCTCGATCCCCAGTAGAGGGCATGCAGGAGATAGCTGATCAATGATTCTCTTTCATCATTGATGTTTCTATCTCTCCCTCTCCCTTCTTCTCTGAAATGAATAAAAATATATTAAAAAAAATAAAAATCATCAGTAGTAAATAACTAAACAGAATGCCTAACACAAAATAGAAAAACCAAGCTACATGGCATCTTTACACCAAATCTTCCTTACCCAATTATCTGGATATTTTGATGAGAATTAATTGAGGTCAAGGTTGCGCTGACATCTTTTGTCTAAATATATTTGAGAAAAGTTTTGCAATGCTTACGGAATCCAAATATGAAACCTAATGTGTGGCTATAGTTTCACCATCCCAAAGATTTAAATGTTTTCTTGATTATATTCAATCGCCCATTTACTTTCCATTTGCTCCCAAACTCTGTGCTATTATTTGGTGTTGCAACATAGAAAATTGTTCATGCTCCAAGTAATGAGATCATATTATAAAAGTCTATCTCTTTAATGGCTACACATTCTCTGTTACTCCTTCTATTAAGAGAAGGTGTCTAATTTCACTCCCCTTGAACTTGAGCTGGCTATAGTGACTTGCTTGACAAATGGAATGTGGCAGAAGGAACATTCTAGGACTCCTGAGGCTACATCATAAGAAGCCTTGCAGGTTCTGCCTGGGCCCTGGTATACTCATCTGGAGCTCTGCTTATCTTTTTTTTTATAATATTTTTTTATTGATTTCAGAGAGGAAGGGAGAGGGAGAGAGCAATAGAAACATCAATGATGAGAGAGAATCATTGATTGGCTGCCTCCTGCACGCCCCCTACTGAGTTTCGGGCCTGAAACCGAGCATGTGCCCTTGACTGGAATCTAACCCGGGACCCTTCAGTCCTCAGGCCAATGCTCTATCCACAGAGCCAAACCGGCCAGGGCAAGTCTGCTTACCTTGAAGCCACCATGCTGTGAGGATACCCAAGCTAGTTCCTACCCTGTTCTAGCCTCCAGCCACTCAACTCCTACCAGCTGAGGCCTCAGACATCATGAAGTAGAGAAGAGCAATTCCCACTGTGCAATATCTGAATTCCAGACTCATAGATTTATAAGCAAAACAAATGATTGCTGTTTGGAGTAGTTACACAGCATAGGTAACTAGAGCATGTTTCGATGTCTTTAAAAAAGGGTGCTGCCTTAACAAAACCTGTAACATATGACACTGGGCTGGGACTGGGTGGTAGAGGGGACCTGGAAGGGCCCTGATGAGACTGTGAAAGCTGGAAGAGCCTCCTGAAACGCTTAGTCAGGCCTTGAGGGTTGGCGAGGAGAATGGTACCAGAGGTGGAAGGAAGGTGCATGCAAGGTGTCCTGGCAGAACTGCTAGACAACCTGCTGACTGTGGTAATGTGGGGAAGATCTTGAGGATCTGGCTAAGTGGGTTTCCAGGCAGCACGCTGAAAGTGCTACTTGGCTTTTTCTAGTTGCTTATTACAAAACACAAGAAGTAAGGGAAAAGTTAAAAGTGGAACTGTTCAAGTTTTGAGGATCTCTAGAGGACATCTTAAGGAGTCAGGACTCTTTGGAGTTTGAAAATAAAACTGTCTTATCTCCAGTCTCTTTCAGCAAAAGATTCTCAATATAAGAAATAGCTTCAAAGCAAAGGAACTCTTGATATGGGTCTAGACCAGCGGTTCTCAACCTGTGGGTCGCGACCCCTTTGGGGGTCGAACGACCCTTTCACAGGGGTCACCTAAGACCATCAGAAAACACATATATAAATACATATTGTTTTTGTGATTAATCACTATGCTTTAATTATGTTCAATTTGTAACAATGAAATTGGGGGTCACCACAACATGAGGAACTGTATTAAAGGGTCGCGGCATTAGGAAGGTTGAGAACCACTGCTCTAGATGGATTTCATGAATGTTGTGAACGAGTGACTACTATGAACCTTTTGTTCCATCCTCCCTCCACTTTTTTTTTTTTTTTTGCTGCAAAAAGCTTGTTTCCATTTGGTCTAATGCATAGTTTCGGGGAGAGGCTTAGGCACAAGGCAGACACCAGAGGATGCAGAGGGGCCCCTCACAGGCCTCGGGGCTCCACAGGCTCCTACTTGTGCTGACAGTGAGACTTTCCTAGAGACACTCGCCCAGCCCAGCCTGGGGTCGGCAGCCTGCGGAGGGAGCCAGGTGTGGCCCATCTTCTTGATGAGCTTCCCCTCCTCACCCGGAAGTGGCTCTGCAGGAAGTCAAAAGCTGAGGGCCTGTGCGGGCAGAAGCCGGGGCCTGCAGGTGCACAGAGGTCTGGTTCAGGTTCCTCCCCAAGGCCAGGAGGCTTCCCTGGTGCCCTGAGTTCTGCCCACTCACCTTGGGGAGGCCTCAGCGCGTCCTGGGAGGGAGTGCGGCCCCCGCGCTGGGTTTGCAACTTTAAGAGCCACTCGGAGGCCTGGTGCTTCTCCGCCACCACGACCAGAGAGAGGTAGGTGTGGGCGGCCGCAGAGCCAAGGGGACAGGGGGGTCGGGCGGTTGACCACAGCCTCCACCTCGGTGGGATAATTCTGACAAATTTGGGAGCTCATGGTTGTTCAGCAATAAAGAGTTAAGGTAGAAAAAAACCGGTGTGTTGGCTGGTCTTGGAGGTGGTTCTGAAGGTGGTGACTGGATAAGACGCTGGGGGGTGGTCAGAGGCTGGGAGAAGGGGCATCCCTGGGTCTGTTCTGTCCAAACACTATTGAAGCAAGAGACAGATCTTAGACTGCTGAGGGCACTCCATCTCCCCCCACTTCCTTTTTTAATGGCAGTGTTTACAGCAGTTACCTACTCTTGTGCCACCATTGGCTACTGGGTGTGTGGAGGAGGCAGAGAACTTGTATTTTTGTGTGTGTGTTGGGGAAGGGGGGCCTTCAGATCCAGAGGAACTGTATTAAAGGAGCTGCATTCTGATGTTTACATGGTGAGATGCTGGACTTTGGGTCAGTGCTGAAATGGGTGGAGACTTTTGGGAGCCTTCAGAGGAGATAAGTGTATTTTGCATGTAGAATAAACGTAAGAGTTGTGGCCAGAGGACACACTACAGAGATGTGTAAATATC
>NW_006296279.1:51943-53610 GCF_000327345.1 Myotis davidii | reverse complement strand
CCTTGAATCTCGGTTGGTCTTAGTGATTACTTAATAGAATGTGGCAGACGTGACATTCTGTGACTTCTGAGGCCGGGTCAGAAGAAACCGTGCAGCTTGCAGCCAGGCCTCTCAGAACCCTGACTGCCATGTAAGAAGTCTGACATCACCGAGGCTGCCATGCTTTGAGGATGCTTAGGCTCGCCATTTGGAAAGGCTGTGCTCATAGAGAGAAACAAGGGGGAAGGGGGAACCTGGGGAGCCAGGTGTTCCAGCTCCAAAACATTAGCATGATCCCAGCTGAGACCTCAGACATCATGGAGCATAGTTAATCCCCTCTCGGTGTGGCTTGTCCCAATTCCTGACTCATAGATTTGTGAGCAAAAGAAATGATTTTTTTGTTTGTTTGTTATCAGGCATTAAGTTTTGAGATTGTTTATTATTTAGTAATAGATCATTAAAAGAACACCCTTCATTCTTAGGGGTCCCATTTCCAGTCCTGTGATACAGACTTGATTTGGGTCTACCCCAGTTCATTGAAAATGTTATTTTATTCTGAAACTTCAGTGGGTGACAATTATATTCTTGCTCCTCAGTGTTTATGTAAATCAGTTTATGCATCACCAATCAATGCAATTTAAGCTGATTGAATCCACACTTTAGTACCTATGAACTAGGCTCAACCCCAAAAAAGATTTTAGCAGTGAGGGATAAAGAGAAGTTCCTGCCCAAATAAAATTACTGAAGCAATTTTAAAACAATATTCAATCTACAATAAATATATTCCAGGTGTATATTAAACATTAAAGCCAGGTAATATTTTTTAAACTTCTGGAGATCACACATTCATTTAAAGCCTGGTGATGCTGGAGAGTAGATTCTGCACCTGAAGTTTCTACATTACATCAGGATTCCGCCCCAGGTTCAGGCAATTTCAGAAGAGACATTTAAATAGTTTGCAGAGGAAGGAGCTAGACAGAGTAATTCTGCGAAGTTGAGAAGAGCTGATGCTTAGATCCAGTCGAGAGGAATTCATCCCTAGCTGTTTTGGCTCAGTGGATACAGCATCGGTCCCCAAACTGATGGGTCCCAGGTTTGATTCTGGTCAAGGACATGTACCTGGGTTGTGGGCTCGATCCCCAGTAGGGGGCATGCAGGAGGCAGCTGATCGATGTTTCTAACTCTATCTCTCCCTTCCTCTCTATAAAAACAATAACAAAATATATAAAAGAGTAGTTCAGTTGGCTCAAGAGGAAATCTAATTGATTTTTGGGGTATCTCAAGGTGCCTCTGTGAGGATAGGGCCTGAAAATCTGTGTTTTAAACATGCATCCATCCTCAGGTGAATCTTAAGTGCATGAAAGCTTGAGTAAAACTGAGGAACCTGAGATTTTTCCTAGGCCTCCCTCCACCGCTTAACCTTCCAAATACCCTTCAAGATAGTTCACTGTTGCTGCCAAAGAGAAACCCATTTAGAACAAAATCAAAACGAGAAGAAAATCAGAAATAACTCTATTGGGAGCAAAGTGATTATGTTTGCAGTGTCAATGAGCATGTAATGATGACCAGCCACTGAGGGCTGTCAAGCAATGAATACTAAAAAACCTTGAGTAGCCCTAGCTGGTTTGGCTCAGTGGATAGAGCATCGGCCTGTGGATCAAAGGGTCTACTCCAGTCAAGGGTACCTC
>NW_006296279.1:44352-51829 GCF_000327345.1 Myotis davidii | reverse complement strand
GCAAAGTGATTATGTTTGCAGTGTCAATGAGCACGTCATGATGACCAGTCACTGTCAAGCAATGAATACTAAAAAGCCTTGAGTAGCGCTAGCTGGTTTGGCTCAGTGGATAGAGCATCAGCCTATGGACCAACGGGTTCTATTCCAGTCAAGGGTACCTTGGTTGTAGGCTCCTCCCCAGCCTGGGTCCTGGTTGGAGCACCTGCAGGAGGCAACCAATTGATGTGTTTCTGTCTTTCACCTCTCTTCCACTCACATGCCTGGGTTGCAGACTGGCTCCCTGGTGGGGGGCATGCAGGAGGCAGCTGATTGGTATTTCGCTCTCACGTTGATGTTTCTCTCTCTCTCTCTAAAAAAAAAAAATGCATTGAGTAACCCAAATGATATTTCTTTCTCTTCTATGCTGCAAGCCCTAGGCACATTTCTATAGTTTCTAGTGCATTTGGCATTACTCTAGTGAGCCTTTCATTTTCAAACCATGAATCCCATTGGACTCCTTGAAATATAGCCTTGTGACTCGTATATTTTATTTCACCCAGAGATTTTCATGGAAAATATCTTCTTCACTTGATATTAATACTGCTGCATTCAGAGCCCCTGTCTTCTAATTATTTTATAATAGACCTTTTTAACGAGTGGTAGGAGTGTTGGATATTGACTACACAACCTTCCCATTGGGTTTCATTTGCCTAAATGAGTGTTCACCTATATAACAAAGGTTATACTATATACTATGGGTATATAACAAACCCCATTTATCCAGACTCCAAATTATTTGAAATTTGATGAACCACGAATCCATGTCTTTAGCTCAGCGTTTTCTTCTGAGCGTCAGGCCTTCATGTGCAGCACCTGTTGGAAATCTCTGGGACATGCCCACAGGCACTGGAAACAGACTTGCTCAGCATCTCTTCCTTCAGAGGCTCGCCCTGTTCTCTGTTCCTTAGCAGGCAGCAACGTCCTCTGTCCAACCGCCCAAACCCGAAACTGAGTATCTCCCCATAGTTCTCTCTCTCTAATCCTGCACATCCACTTAGTCCCCACGGCCTGTCTTCTGGAGCACTTCGCGTTCTCTTTTTCTATATTCCCTCTGCTGTCACCTTAGTTCAAGCCCCCAAGGTTTCTCACCCAGACTTTAACAATTTTTTGCCTTGTTTTATGTTCAGGTCTGTCTCCCTCCACCAGGCCACATGCTTCATTTGGGAAGGAACCATATCTTGTTTGTATTTAAGCCCTTGGATAAATAAAGTCCCTAACACATAGTAGGTGTTTAATAATTACTTGGCAGATAAAGCCCAAGTAGAAAAGTTTTCTTTGATATGCTGCTTTTATAACAGGGGCAAATGAGAAAAACTGATATCACAAAATCTATAGTATAGATCCAGATTATAACATGCTCTAAAAAGTATAAAGATTGCCCTAACCAGTTTGACTCAGTGGATAGAGCGTTGGCCTGCAGACTGAGGGGTCCCGGGTTTGATTCCGGTCAAGGGCATGTACCTTGGTTGCAGGCACTTCCCCGGTGGGGAGTGTGCAGGAGGCGGCTAATTGATGTTTCTCTCTCATCAATGTTTTTAGCTCTCTATTCCTCTCCTTTCCTCTCTGTAAAAGACAGGCTGACGCTCTATCCACTGAGCCAAGCGGCTAGGGCAAAATATATTTTTTTAAAGAAGTATAAAGATTTTACACACACACACACACACACACACACACACACTTTCATACTCACATCTAGTCTGGAATCCTATCACTTGTAAATCTGGTATTCATACTAAGTATTCCAGAGTACTGTTTCTGATTCATTTAAAAATATCTCCACTGAAGTTTAACATTTTTTGTCACTTTGAAATTCTCTGGATAGCTAAATTCATGTATGGTATCCAATATATGGCAACTTCTAGTTAACAAAATGTGAAACTAATTTGGGTGAACAGCTGTATTATATAGGTTAAGTAGCAAAATACTAGCTAGTGGTAAAAAATAATTCTCAAATTTTTTGTTTTGTTTAAATAAACGTTTTGTGTAAAAGCCTGTAAGTAATTAATATTGAATCCTCACAGCCATTTTGTGCTTCAAAAATAAAGGAAAAGTAAGATAAGTGGTATAAAATGTTGAGACATAAAGTAAGCCCTTATGTTCAGCCCCTCAACAGATAATTGGGTACAGGCTCAGATTTTACAGATTAAGGGATGTTAAGATAGTTCAAAAGGATTTGGCTGGAAAGGCTGGAAAATAGGGTTTATTAAAGTTATTAGTATTATTCAGAATAAATATGGATGATTTAATAATAGTCCCTCAAGCATATGAAGTTACTAATGAGTTTCCTTTCATTAAGGAGAAAATGAAAATAAAGAAATAAAATTACATGAACACTTACTAAGTACTAGATAAGTAAACCCCAGTAAGTCACTCAAACTCAACTCTGTGCTGAGTAAGTCATATCTCCAGATGAAATAAGCTCAAGTGATTAAAAAACTTTCGGCCTCTGATCGGTGTGGCTCAGTGGTTGACCTATGAACCTGGAGGTCACGGTTTGATTCCCAGTTAGGGCACATGCTGGGTTGCAGGCTCGATCCGCAGTGTGGGGTGTGCAGGAGGCAGCCAATCAATGATTCTTCATTACTGATGTTTCTCTCTTTCTCTCCCTTTCCCATCCTCTCTGAAATCAATAAAACACCTATTAAAAAAAAAAAACTTTTGAAGAACTTCTGGTTTCAGTTCCAAGATGCTGGAAAGAGCTTAGAAGTAGTCTCTGATATCCTTAAAACAGGGTCAAGAGAAACAAACTGAAAATCAACTACTTTTCTGATTTGGAAATTAAATGCATGCTTCTAATTAACAACAGGCCAAAGAAAACATCTCCAGAGAAATTTCAAAACATTTAAACTAAATGAAAATGAAAAATATAACTTATCAAATCTGCGGGATACAGAGAAAGCAGTGCTTGGAGGGAAATTTACAGCTTTAAAGGCACATGTTAAAAAAAAAAAAAAAAAGATCTAGCCCTAGTCTGTTTGGCTCAGTAGATAGAGCATCAGTTTGCAGACCAAAGGGTCCTGGGTTCAATTCTGACCTGAGCCCTGGTCAGGGCTCGTGCAGGAGGCAACCAATCAATGTGTTTCTCTCGCATTGATGCTTCTCTCTGTCTTCCCCTTTCTCTCCCACTCTCCCTAAAAATCAGTGGAAAATATCCTCCGGTGAGGATTAACAAAAAAACAAACAAACAAAAATTAAAAAGAAAAAAAAAGATCTAAAATCAGTCATCCAGGTTTCCACTTTTGGAAACTAGAGAAAGAAGACCAATTTAAGCCTAAGCAATCAGAATAAAAGAAATAACAGAAATTAAACTGAAATCAATAAATTAAAAATAGGAAATCAATAAAGAAAATCAACAAAATCAAAAGATGGTCTCAGAAATAACATATATCCCTTCCACTCACATTCCAGTTGGCTGGAACTTGGTCGTATTGCCACAGAGTTTGCAAGAGAGGCTGGGAAATGTAGTCTAGCGTGTGTCCAGGAAGAGAACAAGGTTTTTGTTAAATAACTTACATCCTCCCTAAGAGAGACAACCTCAAGTCCCACGCAATTACTGTAGTCTTTTCAAAGTCCCACATCTCTGGTGATGCACTCTCCATGAAGTCCAGTGACCTGGGAATTTAGAGACAACCCCCACCCCCACCCCCAAATTCCACCAAATATACAATGTAGAGCAAGAGGAAGAGCATTCATGTGAAAAGGGAAAGAAGGAGAAACATACAGCAGTCATTGCTTTGTAGCAGTGAGAACCCCAGCTTCTCTCTTGGTAGAGGAGTTTTTCATTTATTCTGGATCTTCTCTGAGTAGAGCTCCCTTTTCCATTCTCAGTTGTGCCCCACTCTAACTCTGGGCAGGTCTTCCTTTTCCACTAACTGCCACATTTTCATTTGAACTCCGTGCGGAGAATCCTTTCCTTCTTGGCGGCTAGACATCATTCAGAGCTCGCTTCATCGGAATCGAGTTCCCCTTGAGTTCCTCTGAAATAAGAGGCAGCACTAGAAGTTCTGATCTTCGGCACATGGCTGTGTCCCTGTGTGTCCTTGGGCAGTCAATAGGCCTTTCGTTTGAGTCTTAAATATACTATTTGGGGTTCCGACGCAGTAGACTTTTCCTCTTTTTTTCTTAATTTTTAAAAACTTTTTTTTTAATTGAATGTATTGAGGTGACATTAGTTAATAAAATTATATAGGTTTCAGGTGTACAATTTCAGAAGCAGTCAACTTTTCAAAGCCCTAAGGTACTTAATCTCTGGGCTCTCTCCATTCCCTTCAATATCTGCTTGAAAACCACTTCTTGACTGACTACTGCTTTTTTGTAATATCTTTTAGCAAATTATATATATATACATACACACACATATGATCAAATATACTGTTGCCTGGCTCCTTCCATTTGCTTTCCCTAAACTACAGGTTTAGTAGTCACAATGGCCGCCTTTCAAGCGTAACAGGCAATCATTTTATCAAATGTTTAGCATCACATGGGTTAGTTTTCCAGCCTGCTGTATCTACTTCCTCACCGCAGCTTCTATACCAGTGAACATACTGTGGTTTTCATTCTCACAGCACCTCGGTGGAAGGCCCCAATATTGGTCTTAGTTTTAATTGCTTGCAGGAACAAATGGAGTCTAAAATGTGTAATGGCTCAAATATAAGGTTTTTGCCCGACCGGTGTGGCTCAGTGGGTGAATGTTGACCCATAAACTGCAAGGTCACGGTTAGATTCCTGGTCAGGGCACATGCCTGGGTTGTGGGCTCCATTGCCAGTAGGAGATGTTTCTATCTCTCTCTCCTTTCCTCTCTGAAATCAATAAAAATATATTTTAAAATTTTTAATTAAAAAAATATAAAGTTTCCTTCTCGTTTATGTTAAATTTCTAAGGGAGATGATACCTGGTTGTCTCTTTCCTGTGAGGTGACTCAATGACACAGGATCTTTCCAACCTGTGGCTCTGCCTCTGTTTTTCTCCATATCCTGCCGGTGGAAAGTGAAAGAAGGCATGAAGGCATATTTGTTTCTTAAAAGGCCTTCTTGAAATTGGTATATGTCACATCTGCTCATATTCCATTGGCTACAACTTGGTCACATGGCCATACCTAATTTCAAGGGAGAGGCTAAGGAATATAAGCTAGCCATATGACTGAGAAAAAGAGGAAAGCATAGATTTGGTAAAGAGTGGGAAGTTTCTATCACCTATTGAAAGTACTGTTTGGAAGGTTTCCCTTTGGATATACTTTCCTTATGCCAACTGAAAATAAGCTTTCATTTTTCTTCTTACTAATTAATGTAAGTTTATGAGATCCTTAATATAATTTGTCTCTATTTATTTGGCATTTAATTGTGTAGAGGTATTTACTGTATTATTATACTATTATAATTCATTATAAAGTACTAATCAAACAAAATATTTTGGTATTTTACTCCGACTTTTTATTTTAAAATTGGGAATGGCTTTATTTTCAAATGGGAAACATGGAATAGTTTGATAACCTACAGAAAGAAAAAGTTGACTTAAGTATATTTGTTTACTACTGGAGATCAAAGGATTTACAATCAATTTGCAATTAAAAGATAATCTTACGTGTTTTATATCTCTTATAAGATAAGCATATAAAATGAATATGATGAATAACTAGGTAAGTCCCTCTGTAAACAATAAAAATGATGATTTAATGATATACTAGTCAGAAAGCAGATGTGCCTGCTTTCTGCTGAAATTTCACTTTATTTCTTTGTGGTTTTATTTATTTTTACATTTTTATTAAATTGATTTGGGTGATATTGGTCTACATGAACATATAAGTTTCATGTGTCAATTTCTATGTTACCAGATCTAAATATTGCACTGTGTGCCCACCACCTAAAGTCAAATCTCCTGTCACCTCATATTAGGACCCCCTTCTCTTCCCACCCCCTTCCCTCTGGCAACCATCACACAGCTGTTTGCATTCATAAGTTTCAGTTTTCTGTCCCACAGATGAGTGAAATCATATGGTTCTTAGCTTTTGCTGACTTATTTCACTTAATGTTCTCAAGGTCCATCCATATTGGTGCAAATGGCGCTATTTCATCCTTTCTTATGGCTGAGTAGTACAGTGGGGCCTTAACTTACGAGTTTAATTTGTTCAGTGACAGAGCTTGTAACTCAAATTACTCGTATGTCAAAGCACCAGTGAACGAGTGAGACACGTGACGCTGGGCTGATGTTGTGGCGTTCACCGTGACGTTTGCCGCGCCAGCTAGCGGCGGGGTATCTGAAGCTGGCTCGTAACCCAAATATTAGCTCGCAACTCAAAGCAAAAAATCGACTGAAAAACTCGTTAGTCGGGACACTCGTAAGTCAAGGCCCCACTGTATTCCATTGCGTATATGTACCACATCTCTTTATCACAGGACACTTTAGTTGTTTCCATATCTTGGTCACCGTGAATCATTCTGCAATGAACATAGGGGTGCATATATCTTTGAGAATATATGATTTCGAGTTTTTGGTATATACTCAGGAGTGGGGTTGCTGGGTCATATGGTAGCTCTATTCTTTTGATTATTAATATTTATTAAGGTATTACATGTGTCTCCTTTTATCCCATTGCCCCCCCCCAGCACATGCCCTCACCCCCCTAGTGTCTGTGTCATTGGTTATGCTTATATGCATACATACAAGTCCTTTGGTTGATCTCTCTTCCTATCCTCACCCTCCCCTACCTTCCCGCTGAGTTTTGGCAGTCCGTTCAATGCTTCTCTGTCTCTGGATCTGTTTTTGTTCATCCGTTTATGTTGTTCATTATATTCCACAAATGAGTGAGATCATGTGATATTTATCTTTCTCTGACTGGCTTATTTCGCTTAGCATAATGCTCTCCAGGTCCATCCTTTGCTGTTGCAAATGGTAGGAGTTCCTTCTTTTTTTGCAGCAGTGTAGTATTCCATAGCGTAGATGTACCACAGGTTTTTAATCCACTCATCTGCGGACACTTTGGTTGCTTCAATTTCTTGGCCACCATGAATAATGCTGCAATGAACATAGGGGTGCATGTATCTTTGCAAATATATGATTTTGAGTTTTTCTGATATATACTCAGATGAGTGATTGCTGGGTCATATGGTAACTCTATTCTTAATTTTTTGAGGAATTGCCAGACTGCTTTCCAAAGTGGTTATACCAGTCCACATTGCCACCAGCAGTGAATGAGGGTTCCTTTTTTTCCACAACCTCTCCAACACTTATTGCTTGTCTTGTTGATAATGGCCACTCTAACAGGTGTGAGGTGGTATCTCATTGTAGTTTTGATTTGCATTTCCCTAATTGCCAGTGAGTTTGAACATCTTTTCATTTCTCTATTGGTTGTTTGTATGTCTTTTTGGGAGAGGGGTATTTTCAAGTCCTCTGCCCACTTTTTGATTGGATTGTTTGTTTGGTGTTGTTTTACGAGTTCTT
>NW_006296279.1:25804-42488 GCF_000327345.1 Myotis davidii | reverse complement strand
GTGGCTTTCCAGTTTGCATTTTTTGAGAAAACTTCATACTGTTCTCCACAGTGGCTGCACCAGTCTGCATTCTCACCAGCAGTGCACGAGGGTAGCTCTAGTCTTAATTTTTTAAGGAATTGCCAAACTGCTTTCCATAGTGGTTCTATTTAGTCTACAGTCCCACCAGCAGTGAGGACCTCTCCAACACTTATTGCTTGTCTTGTTGATAATGGCCACTCTAACAGGTGTGAGGTGGTATCTCATTGTAGTTTTGATTTGCATTTCCCTAATTGCCAGTGAGTTTGAACATCTTTTCATTTCTCTATTGGTTGTTTGTATGTCTTTTTGGGAGAGGGGTATTTTCAAGTCCTCTGCCCACTTTTTGATTGGATTGTTTGTTTGGTGTTGTTTTACGAGTTCTTTATATTTTAGAAATTAAACCTTTGTCAGAGCTGCTGTTTGCAGCTATCATCTCCCATCTGGTTGACTGCCTGTTTGTTTTGTTGCCCACTTGGTTTTTGCTGTGCAGAAGCTCTTCAGTTTGACATAGCCCCATTCATTTATTTTTGCCTTTACCTCCCTTGCCTTTGGGGTCAAGTCCATAAAATGTTCTCAACAACCCAGGTCCATATTAAACTTAGTTCATTAAGTGGTGAACACATTTATTTTAATAAGTGTTCCATGTCTTCACCGTGTTCAGTTCAGACAATTCTGACAAAAAGAAAGAAGATTAAACCAGACCCATTGGGCACTGGTGTTCTACACTAAACAAAGTTGAATAAAATTGGCTTCTGGTTAATTTATCAGTTGCCTCTTGTATGCACCCAGACTGGGGATCGAACCCACAAACTTTTGGTGTATGGGCAGACACTCCAACCAACTGAGCCACCTGAGGGCAACACTTATTTATCAATGATAAAAATTAGGGCTGATTTTTATGTATCATTATCAGAAGCCAGATGCTTACCCATTCCTAGTGAATACTAACATGTGAAGAGATTTCTCACAGAAAGGTGAAGAAAAGTAACCTTTAACCCACGCAAAAATTTATTTTCTGGAAAATTAAACTGCCATTAAAATCTCTTTAGATTAATAATTTTAACAATTTGTACATTGTTTACACAGAGGTCAGTAATTTCATTTTTGTAATACAATTATACAAAAGGAAAAGGGCACCGAGACAATCGGTGTATATAGATAGTAGAAAAGTAGATATGAGAATAAAATGCAACATGTAGCACATTTTCAATTACATGAAAATGATGAGATATATGATCATTCTATAAAATGAGTTTTCACACACGCATCTGTTTATATTTTGACAAAAAAATGCCTATTCATGTGACAATAATACAACACTATTGATAACCATACAGATACTTGTATATATTCATAAGATCCATTAATGTTGTAGAGTCACTGGAAACTATGCTGGAGATAGTTTAAGACCAAGGGGAATGGTGAACAATAATGCATTTCTTCAGGTTAATAGTTTTGCTCACGGAGCATTTAAACTTCATCACACTATTATAACCATTATTAGAAAAATAAGTAAGAAAGCTCTGTAGAAACTCTATTAAGGAAGTTTCTTGCCTCAGAAAAATGAAACAGGAAGGAAGGAAGTAGAAGGAAGGGGTGGAATGGAGGGAGGAAGAGAGGGGAGGGAGGAAAGTAGGGCTATTGACTAAAAGATTCCACTGACTGAGTTTTACATGTCACATTATTTTGAGAAATAAAACACAGTGCACTGAACAATCATGGACATCATGAGTTTTAGAGAAAGACCAGAACTCAACATTTATCAAGACCCTTAAAACTCATAATAGCTGTTCTTCAGCAAAGACTAAGTGAACGGAGAAGATGGATATACTTTCTCATTTCAAAATTTTAGTGAAAATCCAGAGGTTGTTTGCCACTCTATGCCAGCTTTAAAGATTCCTCAAAATTTTCGTCATTCTATTATTTTCACTATAAAAGCAAAAGTCATCTCAGTAAAGTTATGCAGAAAAAATCATAAATTTTGTAATGCAAGCTATACGTTTTCTTAAAGTAATATTTATCATTTCAAAATACTGTTTGAAGCATCACCTTTATTTTCTAGCTGTACTTCAAATAATTGTTCAAACATACTTAAATACTAATAGAGCCCATTTATATGCAAAAGCTACCCTGGTCTCTCCTCACAGAACAAATGGGACTTGATTATAGAATGTTGTAAATATTCCTAATCTTTATCCAAAAGACTGCCCCAAACGAAAACCACCACCATCCCCCTGTCCCCTCCCCCTCCCCCCAAAAGGCTTCCTACGATTGACTTTGGTTTCCTTTTGATGAAATTGCCTGGTTAAGAACATTTGAAAAATTTAAAACCGATTTTTAAGGCTTTCTCATAAAATTTTTTGAAATGTGCAAGGAGAGAAGACAAAAAGGAGAAAATTTCGGGCATAAGGACTTAAACTCTCATTTCCCAGGCGCTGGCTTCTACTGCACTAGGCCTAAAGCCCCATTTAGGTGCTATAGCTGCCAACCTATATCAGGGCTCTAAGGTCCAGGTTCTTTACACTTCAGGGATCTTTCCTCCTGCTGGTGCTCATGTATTTCATCAGCATTAATGGGGGTTTTGAACAGGAATCACTGGTGAGAACCTCCCCTGTGGGTATAAAAAGTTTGGTCGTTGTTGAAAATCCCACATGGAGATGAGCACACTCAGAAACTGACAAAGGAAGTGTCGGAAAGCGGTTCACAGCCAGATGTGAGAGGCAGGAGAAACCAACCTCAGGGGTAAGGGAAAATCCCCATTTTCTCATTACATAGAATAGTCACATTTAATATTAACTGCTTAGGTTTATGGAAATAGGCATTCTGGCAATATCTGCATATATAAACAAATTTCAGAAAATAATTTCTTTCAGTGTATAATGGAGTATTATATTTCATCCACTGGGTATTCATTTTAAACAGTGTCAGGTGAGCGATCACATGTGAAAGGAATAAACAGAAAGGTATTTTTTCCCCTGTTAGAGTAGTCCTGAATATTCAAAGGACAAACTCAAATATCAAACAGTAATCAGAATAATAATAATAATAAAAAGGTGAGCCCTTTTTTCCCCTTTGGGCTGCGTGGCCATAGCCTGATTTCTTCTAGAACAGTGGTTCTCAACCTTGGCTGCACATTAGAATCACCTGGGAATCTTTTTAAAATCCTGATTCCTGGGCCCCATCCTCTGGAAATTCTGTCTCTTTGTTATGGGGTGGGGGCACAACATTAGTAACAAAGAAAGAGAATTTCCGGAGGATGGGGCCCAGAAATCAGGATTTTAAAAAGATTCTCAGGTGATTCTCATGTGCAGCCAAGGTTGAGAACCACTGATCTATAGGGAATTTGGTTCAACTCAATATTTGCCATGTGCCTATATGAGTAAGGGCCACATAAAGATAACAAGACAAGGCACTAACTACTATCAAGGGGAAAAGAGAAACGTGTGCAATAAAGTTAGTTGTGATCCAGTTAGGAAGGGTAGAGGAGAACACACGGAAGCTGCAATGAGAGCACAAGGGTCTCTCCTCTCACCATTGACACTGACCGATGAATACAGGCTATCCCTGTCCACTTCCTAGGGCAGAAAGGTGCTCAGACATAATTCAACTGTCTTGGATTTCCAAAAGTATGCAATGAGTAGAATACATTGATTAATACAGTTTCAGAATATCAGTATAGGCTAAACTGGCAACGTAAATTAAATCCCCAAGTCTTTGAAAATCAACTACAAATATGACACACATTTGTGTCCTGAGAAGAGAAACAATCTAATTTTCTTTTCTTTGTTTTGCACTTCTCTTTCCCAAGCTCTGTTGTTCCTCCTCCTCCTCCTCCTCCTCCTCCTCCTTTTTAGCTCTGCCATTCAACCGAGGTGGGTAGGGTTATTGATGAACATAATGTTGTCCTGTTTTTCTTGTAGCCAGTAAAGGGGGATGCAGCTGTGAGATGCATGGTATGGGTTTAGCGCAATTTATACCGGGGTTCTAACTCCAGTTCTGCTTATTGGGTGACTTTGGGAAAGTCTGTTTAACCTCTAGGCTGCAGTTTCTTCATCTATAAAATGTTAATAATATTATTTACCTCATACTGTTGTGAGAATCAAACAAAGTAATAACTTATTGTGCTACATCTCAGTAAATTATAACAGTTACCGTTACGATTATTATGCGTTTTGGTGGACATAGATGATGTTTTAAAGATAATTTTAAAACAATGCTTCGTAGCATCTTCAACTTTGTGCTCAATATTGAGTTTGGTCGGTGATGGGTGATACTGATGGCTCCTTCCAGTGCTGGCTATGGATGAACTGAGGACAGTGAATGGGAAAAAAAAAATAAAAAGTCTGAATAGTAACTATTAATGTGAAATAATATAACTACGTATCAATGAGAAAAATCTCTACGTATTGACTATCTAGTCTATGTAGGAAAGTGGCAATTTTATGCGCGTGGATTTGTGTCATTTCTCCCCATCTGGATAAAGATCTGCGACAAAATTAGTTGGTGACTAGTATTCCTAATTCACCTAAAATTTATACCTTCAAATAGCCTCTCAGTTCACTTGAAAAACTATGATATCATTTGGTCTCCAACTTCATCTTGAAGAACACCCACAATTCCATGACCTCTGCCCCTACTGGTGCTATCTTACTTTGCAATCACTGATTATGCTTTTTATTAGATTGAAAAGTGAAATGAAAATGATGATGGTAGCAAGAAAATAATTTAACATAATAGCCCTGGGCTGGATGACACTGCCTTACCAGGCCCTACACTTTGGCATATGTACATTAATCAGGGCAGTTTAGATATTTTCTCATTGGTTTTTCTTTTTCAAAATTGCAGTCCTAATTATTATTTTTTGTCACTTAATATCATATTATTGAGAATTCACTGGATGCAGAGTAAGAAAACATACAAATGGATTTCACACAAAATGTGGATAGTACAGAAGACACAAGACTCCAGAAGGAAGTTTCTGAAAGGTACAGGGATAAAATACTAACATTCTTTACTGATTTGAAATACACTTTGTTTCCCGGGCAGTAATAAATAACTATGTTTTGCAGCTCATTTGGGAGACAAAAAGTCTATAATTCCAGGCTCAGGAAATTATATGAGTGCCAGTCAATTGCCATATTTGGACTATCTCATGTTATTATAAAACTTGAGGGATTTTAAGAGAACAATAAGAAAGTGCGTTGCCTTTCTTGAGTTTCTGAGACAACACCTGCTGCCCACCAGTGGGTCCCTATTTGCTATAATTGCTGAGATATAAGATTTTTGCCTTTAAGCCTTCATGCAAATTCAAGCACACAAAAGAGCAGTCGGACTGCCTGATACAGCAGATTCAGTAGAGGGAGCGGGGCGGGGGGGGCCACTTACTCTGCCACCATTTTTAATCTCCCCAAATTTCCTCTTCTTATACTTTTTAAAAGAATAGACAAACTTTTCGAAGTAACTTGTGTCAGTCCACAGGAGAAAAGATACATATTTTGCTGTGTGTGGAGGAGAATGGCAGCTAATAGCACCCAGAACCAAAT
Source organism: Myotis davidii (assembly GCF_000327345.1). Classification (NCBI taxonomy): domain Eukaryota; kingdom Metazoa; phylum Chordata; class Mammalia; order Chiroptera; family Vespertilionidae; genus Myotis; species Myotis davidii. The sequence continues at coordinate 36,924 of NW_006296279.1, read as the reverse complement.
AAAATAGAGGAGAAAAAGAATCCATCAACTTGATAAATGTTTTTCTAGTTCCTTTTCTGAAGAAGCCAGGGCACCTTCACCTTTACATACATGCGTGTGTGTGTGTGTGTATGCATACACACACATACATAGTGTGTATGTGTGCAGGTGTGTATACAGATACACATACACATAATCCATAATCTTTGAGGACTTGGTAGCTGGGATGGAGCCAGGGTCCTTGTTGAAAGTTTTAAAATTGTTCATTACTTTTTAGGCCACATTGGATGTGAAACTTATACCAGGCAAATCCCTAAGGACACATCAGAGCACACACACAATTCCAGGCACAGGCTGAAGGACAGACTGAACAAGGAACAGCCAGTGAGGTCTTTCCTCGCTGAAGGAAAAAGCACCGAGCTGGTTTTATAACGTGTGTGATTAGGTTTTGTTACAGCTACACCTAAGACTGAATCTCTTTTTATTAGGAAGATCCCAGGTGTTAGCAATGCAGGCAGCTGTCTCAAAGCCAGGGCAGATACCTCTGGCATCAAATGCCTAAATCTAATTTCTCAGTAAAACCTACATCCTCTCCCTGCTTAAAACCCTTTCCATTACTGCTACATGAGATATCACGCCATTTGATTCATGTTCTAACTTTATAACCTAACTCAATTACAAAAAAAAAAAACACCTGGGAAAAGCTGAATAGTGTAACAATAAAAGAATGAATTTTTCCCTTTAATGCAATTCTGTAATAGACAGTCTTAAAACTCATGTCATATAGCATTTGTATTTTATAATTCATGTGCATAAATGCATAAAGCTGCCATTTTTAAAAATATATCTGGAGTTTATTGTTTTTTTGTTTTGTTTTTTTTTATTTAAGGCCTTTCAGTTTAGCCACGTTGAAACAATACGTACGCATGGTTTTGTTACTGTGATGAAAACAAGCCCTCGCTTAAAATAATATATATAGTACTTATTTGGGACTAGGAGCAATGATATACTTGCTTTTTAGTAATTGGCAAATAGTTTGCTTTCATCTAGTTTAACTACAAATTAGAAAGAGAAAAATGTTGTTCATATATACAAAACAACCTATTTAATAAAGTGTATGCATAAAATTATATATTGGTTAAGAAGCAAAATTAAAAAGAAAACAGCTGATAGTATTCCTGATTAATCAGTGTTCCTAAATATAAAAACAAATGAAAAGGCCTTGCGAGTTAAGAAAAACAGCACATGGTACAGCTTTCACACACGTCAGAGGAAACAGAGCTTGTGACACTGTTCTGAGGAATCTTTCATTTATAAAAATCGAAGGCCTAACTTTGCAAATACAACTTTCGAGCTGTCTGAGCAAAGTTACACGAAAGGCACAGGATGACATCACGTTGAAGAACGTATCTGTGAGTTTCATAAAATCTAGTCACAAGTCACTAGAAACTTCATAAGGAATCCCAGAACCTTTTTGAACACGATGTTCTGGTTCAAACCGAGAAGTGGAGAGTCTTTATGTCAGAAATACAAATTGAAGTGAGCGAGCAGAAGATTTAGAGAGAGAATAGTTTCTTATGCGAATGCTACCTGCTTTATGCAGTGCTTGCTACTACACACTCAGAGCGGATCATTAAAATGTTCTTTAACTTAAGTTGTTTTTCATTTTCAGCAGCTCATACTGTATTTTTTTAGTTTGTAAAAAATGTATATGCACATTACTACAATTTTAAAGAGTCAGTCGTTGAAAGGAATTTTAAAGTAAGGTCCTGTTCTATTATTAGCTTCCTACACTGGAATACGAGAATACAGGAAGTGCTTTCAACAGAAAGTTACAGAGTTCTACAGTACAACCTGTCTAAGGACTTGCAAGGGACCAGTACAGTGACTGGGTCTCTTTGGATGGGGCAAAAAGCAGAGGTAAATGAAATGAGTTTTTAAAATAACATTACAAATGCCTTTATGACAATGAAATCTTGCTTGCACACAGATTTAGTGCTACCGAGAGCCAAGGTACAATGAAGCTAAGTGCATAAAGGGAAAATATCTGAAAGAAAACAATTTCCAATGTGACTGAAACCCTTCAACACCAGATATGACTTACAATAGAGTTGGAGAGCTACTTTCTTTTATCAAAGTACATTTCAAACACCAGGGACAAGCCAGTCAAAATATGCTTTACGGATCATGTGTAGGGTGATACTAAAATCATGTTGCAACTAAACATTCTAAAAAATCATTGACGATTTTCATATTTCAGGAAATGACTGGCTCTTTTGCTAAAGTAAAATGAACTTCAACCCAAAAGCATGTTCTCAAAGCTCTGGAGGATCGGTAGCTTGACAATGATGATAGGGTTTTTCATCGTCCCAAACAAACTCTACCAGAGATACAACCTGCCTTCATTCATGTCAGTATTAGATGGTCTTTCCACAGAATTTAAAACATTTTGGTAGAATGTTGAAGGTGATTCTTCAAAGAATAAGTCTTCTAACGATGACCAGGTCCAAACGGCGGCGTTGTCACAGACGGCAATGCTGCCCGGGGCTGCAGATGCGCGTTCTCATGACTCCAGTAACGCGTGCCATCTGCACACTTGCTGTCCTTTCGACTCTTTCATTTCGGTCCAGTGATTGAGTTCCTCCTCTCCAGAGCTGTTCAGACCTAGAGAAATCCAGCCTATCATCTCTTTTCTTTTCATGCTGCGCTTGTTATACACAGACAGGATAAGGGTCACGTCAGAGAGCTGAAACAGGGCCACTTGAAAAACAAAAGTTTCCTTGTACACTGGATTTGGCTGCCCTCTGCGGATGGATGTCTTGCATTTAGACATTTCTTGACCCATGGAATTCAGCAGAGTTAATTTAACATACGTATCTATAGGGGGAAAAAAAAACACAGAACAACATACCACAAATATCATTTGAAACAAACGCAACAACAACTTTCTTGTAACATTTGCTGAGAAAATTCTCTGTGCTTTGTAAGGATATGGTGTATACCATGTTTAATGGAAATTCAACTAATTCCATTTTGATGTAGATGCTTATACTATGTGACAGGTACAGAGAATGCTAAGGAGGCAGAAAATCTTTGGGGGATACTAATATGTTAACCTCACTATTTCTACATTATTGTTAGAATTTAAAGGTATACCTCATAATCCTTCCTCCACCCTCCCACCCATTCCTTGACCTCCCAAGACCTCCCGCGACCGCCCCCCCCATCCCATCCCCATTTAGCTTCACTAAGCAGGACATCATAGCATTAATAAACACTTAGCAAGCTCAATTAGCCACAACACTGTAAAGCATTCCACTGTGTTTTCAGAGAGTAAGAATAAACAAACAAATAGAAATGAAGGCAAATGATAAAGAGGAAAAGAGGAAGACAAGAATGCAAAGATGACATCAAAACAGCTTAGGATGAAATGTGAAAAAAATCTCTGCATGGATGTGGTTTTTAATTATATTTTAAAACTATTTAAGAGCCAAAAGGAAGCTAAATGCATTAAGGGCTCAAAGGTCAGCAAGTCAAGGAAAACTTTCTCCTGGTTTCATGCAAGAGTACATTTAATGTGCTTTCTGGACAGTCAAAATAGATACTACAGGGTTCCTTTTTTGACACAATTCAATGTCCAATTGTAAGTATGGCGTCCGAACTATGTTCATGAATTAGAAAAAAAACAACTGATGTGATGTTTAGTGTACAAAGTGAAACGTAACAGTCCATTGCCTGATTATTTGGGAGATAAACCCTCTCTTCAAACAACTGTGTTTTCAAGGTCGTTTGATTCATGCAGATGACCTTCAGCATGTTGATCCATCATGTGTACTTCTTGTCAAAATTTCAAGTAATTTTAATGAAAATTGCAGTATTTCTGATGAAGTAACTATTTCTGTTGTATGAGTCAAAATACAATGAATGAAAAAAAGCCTTTAATTTAAAAAGTTTTGCTTACTTCATACTCTGAATACCATCATCCATAATCAGAGATAAATTCTAAGTTAGTTTTACTTAAAGTACCACAGATAATAAATGTGCATTTTTTGAAACCAACATGGTGGACAGCTTCACTGCTGGCAAGTTTTAGGGTATTTTTTTTTTGTTTTGCATGAAAAGACAACATCCAATTAGCCTCTACAGGAACTCACCTCGGATTATATAAACCTGTCCACCTATCAAGTGTTTTAGACAACAGAACAGTCCATCTGACAACAGGGGGTGGAAAGCAGTAAAAGAAATAATGACCAGATGTCAATTGTTGGGTGAAAGAGGGTCAAAGGTTAGAATTAAAGAGGAAACACTGTTCACTGGAGTGGAAGAACACAAAAATTTAGCATTTTAATTCAGGTAGAGGGTTGAACAAAAGGGTCCTTGGGCAAAACTCATGAAATGAGCATTTTTAAGGTCATTTTGTAATCTGAAACCAAAATTACACTGTTTTAAAGGGGGACATCTCTATAATGATATCCTCTTGGTCTAAAGCACATTGAACATAGAAGCATGCAAATCATCAGACTATAAAAGACTGAATAAAAGTCATTATAGGATCACTGTTATTATTATCCAAAATTTTTAAGTTTATCCATGCAATATTTAATATTTCAAATTCTTTTATTACTACTCTCAATGTAACATAAAATTAAGTAATGAAAAATAAAATAGAATTACCAAAAATTTTTCCCTTGAATACTACTATTGTTTTCTTTGGTTACAAATTAGATTATTCAGTTTATAACACAGTTCAAAGCTTAGTACTAGGTGTATGTGAAGGGTCACAATCTTATATAATAGATACAGAATAAGATGAACTGACATAACTGTCTTATATTTTACTTTCTTATCTTATATTTTACCCTGTGTAACTAATTTTAATGTTGACTTATATTTAATTCAGCTAAACATCCTCATACTGAAGATCTAACTCTAAAATAATGAAAAGTGCTTTAACTTACTCTTTAGAACCGGAAAGATCTACCTTATTTTGTGGATGATAATCTCTTAACCTCTTCTACTCTGCTCCTTTCATTTTGAGTCTGATTAGTGATTTTCTGTTTCTATCAAAGTGGGTAGAACAAGGACAGAGAGGCAAACATCACTTCATTCTGCGACTTTTTAGTATCTCAAGTTAAATATTTGTCAAAAAATTAAACTGTTAGCTAAAGCAAAAAATGAAGGGCAAACTGATAACCTGTGGCTAAAGGGAACCCCAAAAGTATCTTATCTGTTGCGGTGCTGACAACAATTTCCAATCTGAATGTCTAAATGCAGGGTGCACACTCTCCCATTGGTCACAGGCCTCACCATGCTCCTTATCTTTCATCCACAACTTCTGCTCATATAAGTTGTTTCCCAGGCCATTAGAGTTTGCATTCTAAGTGTGTATTAATGAAGATAACCAAGTAGCTATTTCTTCTAATAACTGTTTCTTTACACCCTCTGAAATTTTCGTTCTGAAAAGAGGAAGAGGACAATAATAAATCCATCCTTCTTTTATGCACCTTTGTCTGTTTGAGTCTCACATTTACCCTGTGAGAGACACAACTTTAATTTTATGTATAAGGAAACAGACTTCAGGGAGTTAGGGCACTTGTCCAAGGGTAGAAATACGAACATAACTTTGGCCTTCTAACTTTTAATTCAGGGATAGATACATTTCATGATGTATGTAAGAAGCAAGGTTCCCAAGACTACTTAGAGCAAACCGGATATGTAGTTATGACTTTTCAGCTTGATTGAAAAAAAAAAAAGTTAATTCAAGGGTGGAAGACGTTTCTTCTCCTTCAAGAATTATTTGATAATTGGAGTAAAAGATTGCTTTAAGCAAGTCTGAAAGAAATCTTTAAACAAATTTAAAGTGATCATTATTATTCAAAATTTCCAAATTTTCAGTTTGGGGCATTAACAGCTTTAATTTAGAGAAGTATAAAAAAGCTGCTATTTTCCAGTTTGTATCCATAGATTTCAACAAATAGTTTTGGGCATAAACTGAGTGACAATTTCTCTGTTCTCCCATAGCTTACCTGGAGCTGGGAGAGAGAGAGATTAGGAGTTGGAAGACTGAGAGGCATAGAGACAGGGCGGAGGTATACTATCTAGTTTCCCTTCCTAGCATTTGGGGTAAATACAAAAATATTCTTTATTCTGTTGGTTCTGGTAAAGCCAAAGCACATTCCATTTAAGAAAAGACTCTGGTGACATTACTGACTTATAATTTTAAAGAAGAAATATGTGAAAAAAAAACACAGTTTCTTCTTAAATTGTTAAGGGAGAAAAGTGTATAGTTCTGCATGCAGACAGATAACACAGCATCAATCTTCAGGTAACAGCAATAACTGCCCATATTCCTGATTATCTTCGTGGAATATTAGTAACTTAAAAAGATCCTGTAACTTTTTCTGGCATTAGAAGATAATGGGGAGAATTTATTCCACTGACATTAGAAAAATTAAGTCTCGACACCTTCCAATTCATATTTTGAATTTCAAATTTTTCTACTTCCCAAATGACTGGAAATAGAAATCATGAAACAGATTAGTGGATGATTATTACACCATTTCATTTTGATCAGTTAAGACTAAATGGTAGGACGAAAGCTCCTAACACTGAGATTCCCATAAATGCAGAAAACATTAGAATTTAAAAAAACAAACATTTTCCACTCACTGGGTGGTCTGTTTGCTGCCAAGTTTTTGAAGTGGCTGCCTTTGATGACTTCTGCTGATAGTCTGCCAGTGGTGGCGTTATAAAGCAGGCCAATGAGAATTTCTGGAACTGAGCCATGCTCCAGAGACTGACAGGAGGATGTACTTCTACTACAGGACACTTCTGACATGCTCATTTGGGAGTCACAGCCCTGTAACCAAAAGTGAAATCTTTATAGTACTTTGTAAAAAAAAAAAGATATATTGTTAATGCCATATTTAGTGGAATTAGACAAGTAAATCACAATAAAGATGAAATGCAAGCAAAATTCCCAAACACTAGATTAGGAATGTTGTTCTGAGCATATTTTAGTCTCTGCATCTCTTTTCATTATATAGCAGTCAAAGAAATGACAGATGAGGTTTTGTAAGTCCATGCATATTTATATACAAATCAGAAGCTAAATTTCTTACTCATAGATGTTAATAAACTGTCTATTTTTTGAATGTAAAAAATTGTGTTTTTAAAGACATATTGACCTTAAAAGACTGACACAGATTTAGACTCAATTACATTAAATGTAAATGTTTTAACAATGCCTTTAAAGACAAAGATTGGCACACTTTCATTAAATAAATAAGTTAAAACAATCTATTTATAAATCATCATGTAAAACACAGAAATACAGAACGTTGGAAAAAAAGGATGGAAAAATTAACTATGCAAATAACAACCAAAGGAAACTTGACATAGCTACATTAGTCAAGGTAAGCTTTAAGGCAATAACCATTACTTAGAGATGAAGAGATACACTCAATAATGATATAGCTTTCAATTTACAAGGAAGATAAAATAATTCCAAATTTACATGCATTAACAGCATAGGGTCAAAACACATAAAGCAAAAACTGCCAGAACTAGAGAAACAAATTCACAAGCAGTAGAGACTTCAGTATGTACACTTGTTTCAGTAACTGACAGCACGCAGAGAAATAAACATAGTAAAAGAAAGTAGAAGATTTGAATATCACAATAAGAAAATTGACCTAATGGTAATACATAGAACACCTTACCTTACAGAATATACATTTTCTCAAGCTCACAGTGGAATTTTTATAAATATTTACAAAAATAAAAGCAAATTAACAATGAATTTCAAATAATGGAAATCTTCAGAATGTTTTTTAATCTAGAAATCTAAGCTATCTTCTTGTAAAGAAAAAATTCCTGTATCACTGGAAATTAAGGAAACACTTTTAAATAACCCATAGGTAACAAAATGATAATGAAAATAAGTTACTTGAAAACATTAATAAAAATAGATAAACGTTGGAGAGTTTAAGAAAAAAAGAAGGTACATATGCCAAATATTAGTAATAAGAAAGGAGATGTCACTACATAGCCTAGAGGCCATAAAAAGGCAAAAGGATAGTCTGAAGAGCTCTCTTCCAATAAATTGGAAATTTTGATGACATAGACATATTCATAGAAAACTATAACCAAAATGGACACAAGAAGAAACAGAATATCTAAACAGTGTTATTGAATAAGTTGAATTTGCAATTAAAAACTTTTCAAAAAAACCCACAAAAACAAAACAAAACTAAAAACTAGCTAGAGGGCTTCACCGGTGAATTCTAATTAATAATGGTAGTCTTACCCACAATCTTCCAGAGGGAAGTAGGAAAGAAGAAATACTCCCTAGCTTCCTTTAAAAATCTAGCAAAACCATCAAAAACCAGACAAGGACATTATAAAAAAGTTACAGGATTTTCTTATTCATGAACGTAGATTCAAAACCCTAACTAAACAGTTAGCAAACCAAATCTAACAACCTAGAACATCATAGTTAATAGAAAAAAAATTTAACGTTTCCCCTTTGAAATTGGGGATGTTGACAATGATGTCAACTATTACCACTTCTAGTAACACTGTAGTGGAGATTCCAGCCAGCGGAGGCCCAGCCTCACTAGAAACAATAAAATGAAATGAAAGGTATAAAGATTTGGAAGAGGAGTTTAAACAGTCCTATGGGAAGATTATATAATATGCACACACGAAATCTAAAGTCCACAGATGAGTTAGAGCTGCACACGAAGGTAAAAATTTAAACCTATACATTGCTGAATGCCAGCAACACTCCATGAGTTAAATAAAAAGACTGTAAGATTTTTTTTATAACAGATTTTTAGATTGAACAAACTTTAGATTAAAAAAATCTGAAAATGCCTTAAATGAATCTTCAAGTTTGAATCTACTGCTGGCTATGTAAGTGAAGAAGAATTAACACATACTGGGGCTGAATGGACTCATTAGACTAATATTCAAAGGGATAAATATCTCGTATTTTCAAATGTAACTCTAAACCAGCGGAGAAAGCCAAAAGGAATATACAGCTTATACTTGTAAATCAGGGGTATACAAAGCACATAATTTGGTATGTTTTCATGACAGTTGGAGGAGAAAACAATTTTAGTAAGTTTCAATTAGGCTACATCATCACTTATGAAAACAGTGTCAAAAACAACACTCGTGCACATTTGGCGCACTTGCTACATTGGGCTATTATACTAGCAGCATCTGTTAGGTGCTGTGAAATACATTCTTCATAATATAGCATTTTTCACATTAACCTACTGTCGGATTATAAGATGTGAATCTAATATCTTCTTATCAACACAGACGTCACGGTGCCAATTTTGAGCAACTAAGTGAGGTCCCAGGAAATCCTGGGAACGGCCTTTCTGGTCTTCAAGCCTAAGAAAGAGCAAGAGAGATCCGATCCTTGGTGATCGCATTCTATATTAGTGAGCCCTGCTGAAGTATAAGTGTGTAACGGAAGAGACTGTGGTCTGGATTCACACCTTAGGAAGAGTGCTAATCGCGTGGCCTTCCCGAGGAGATGAGCGAGCACCACCAAGCAGTGCAGAGTAGCTACATAAATAGAGTAGCTGCAGTGAAGACAAATTAAATGCAGACATGATATACTCCAGGGGCACCTCTCCAGTGACTGTTCCTCAGGGCGGGCTGCTCCACTCGGTGTGCACGCGGGAGTCTCCATCTAGTCTCTCTGCAGACCCCAGCACTAATTTACCACTGCAGGTGATTAACCCAAAGTCACACAAATCCCAGCCATAATTAGGTCTATTTCAAGGAACAGTCCCCCCGGCTCCCCAAAGTATAACTTCCTCCCATCTCACAGAGTATTTTTTTTTTAATACTTCCTCTCCTTCCCCCTGAGTCCTCTGCCCTAGGGTGGAGGAGTATTGTGTGAAAGTAGAAAAAAAAACACAGCTAGTCTTTCAGAGAAAGGAATAAGCTCTATGGAATGTTTACCATAAGGAGAATTATTATGGTGCTAATGGGTTAAAATTACGTGGGAACTTATAACTATAGAGAGGAAAACAAAAGATTAAAAAGACAGCAGCATTTTTATTAAGTAAATGTCTGGACTTTTATTAATACTAAATTGATTCCATCTTAGACTCGATATTTTTAAGGTAAAACTGAACTGTACAATGATAATTACCATACATGTGGATAGTTTCTGTTGACTTTATTTTCACTGTGGCTAGCAGATGTTTTTATTGTTTAATTTATGCATGAGATGCTTCCGTTAGACCAGTGATGGCGAACCTTTTGAGCTCGGCGTGTCAGCATTTTGAAAAACCCTAACTTAACTCTGGTGCCGTGTCACATATAGAAATTTTTTTTATATTTGCAACCATAGTAAAACAAAGACTTATATTTTTGATATTTATTTTATATTGCGTCTCCATCAGCAGAGCCCCTCCCTCAGGGCCTTTCCCAGCCCCGAGGCACTGAACCCTCAGCAGCCCAGGTAGGGAGGAGGTTACCCCAGGCAATTTCAGGACAGAGAAAGCAAGAGCAGCCGAACTGCTCCAAATCTCATCCCTCCCCAGCCCACTCCCTCCCAATCTAGTGTAATCTGTAAGATAAAAGCACCAATAGACTCTACAGGATAACTTAGCAGGGTGAGCAGGTGATGGCTGAATCATTTACATTTCAGAATGCTGTTGGAGTCAGGATTCATGTGGCTGCAAACGATAGAATATCCAACTTTACCTGGGTTAAGCAACACAGGGGAACTCAATGGCTTATGGAACATGACAGTTGGTACAGAGGTAGCTTCGGGTACTCACAGTCCCAGGCCTCAACCCGTGTCCCTAAGAACCAGTTCCCCTTCTCCATTTTCTGACTTTGTTTCCCAAACTTGGCTTTATTCTCAGGTAGACTTTTCCTTCCTAGTTGCCACACTGTTTTCAGCAGCTCTGAGTGTTGTGGGAAAGAGGAAGACAGACAGCATCCTGATCGCTCTCACCAAAACCCCAGCACTGGCTAGTTAGGGCTCACGAGATCTCACTCCAGGGCTTTGGAATGAAGTCACTTCCTCAGAGGCACACGGGCAGGCTGGCTCTCAAGCGTAATCTGGGCACTGTGGCCGCGAGAAGATACGGATGCTACGCAGAAAA
>NW_006296279.1:6629-25793 GCF_000327345.1 Myotis davidii | reverse complement strand
GACCGTTACCCATGTTACTAAGGAGCCCACAACGTCACTGCCATTGCTCCCATTGTCACTACTTCCCTCCTGCTCTGCGGGTTTGGTCTACAGTCGTCAGCCTGGCAAGAGCCCGGGAAGAGGAAAAGGTGGTTCGGGGAACAGAGCTCTGACGTTCAGGTCAGGAAAGAGAGTGAAAAAAAAGTAGAAAATCCTCACTTTCTCTTTCATAAGAAAAGCTTTTTCATATTAACACCGAGAACTTAACATACTAATAAGATATAAAAATTATAAAACAAATACAAAATGTTTTATATTACCCATGTTTGACTACAGCATCGTGTAGAAATGGTCATGAGAAAGTCCTGCTCTGATCAAAATTTGCATATATATCCATAGGTCTATCCACTTATGTATATATGTGCACAGATGATTTTTTTCACTGTATTCAATCTGAACATATTTAATTTGGTGTTTCTGCATATACGCTTGTGACATGGGTTTATAAAGTTTATGATTTTTTTCCCACACTCACAACTCCAATGCTATATAAACTATTTCAGAGGATGAAAAGCCAAAGTACATAACTTTTAGAATTGTGTAATTTTGATACCAATTAGACAAGAACATAAAAAAATTATAAACCAATCCTACTTATAAGTACATAATGCAGAAGTTCCAAATTAAGTGCTGTTAAACTGAATTCAGCAAAAATACATACATATACACATACTAATACATATATATAAACATTTTTTTCATCAACTATGCATTATTCTAGGAGAGTTATATGTTCATTGAAGTTGGGTACAGCTTTCCTTTGAAACTCAACCATCTTTTATGAAAATCGTTTGGACTACCGATTGACCTTTTTTAATGGAAATAAGTCTTTTTAAGTTTTCATTATTGCTAGATCACTTTTTAGACATTTACATTTTTAAAAATGTTCATTTCATCTGTTTTCCTAGAGTTATTGTCTCTACGATTTTGAAATTTCCTCTGAATTGGTGGTAACGTGTTGTTTCTTTTCCTTTCTTGATCAACATTTCCAGGGGTTTACCTATTCTATTAGTAATTTAAAAAAACAGCAACCAGCTCTTGTTTTTGTTAAACCTTTTTACTATTTTTTTCTTTCATTAACTTCTCTTTATTTTCCTTTTCTAACTTCTTGAGTTGGAGAATGTTTAGCTCACCAATTTGCACTCTTTCTTACCTCCTTACAAATATATTTAAGGCTATACATTTCACGATATTACTGTGATACCTGCACCCCACAAATTTAATAGTGTTTTCATTTTGTTTGGTTCTAAGTATTTTCAATTTCCATTATGTTTTCTTTTCAAACTGTGAGTTAATTGAGAATGTTTTTTGTTTGAGTAGCCAAATATACAGATTCAGGTGATGGGAGTGGTAGGTGGACTGTCTCTTTTACCTCACCTCGTACTATTCTACTCACCAGTCATGGAGTTCTAGCTAAAAGGGCCTCCTGGGTATTCCTTGAAGACAACAGGTACACACTCTGGGCTCTCAGGCTTGTCTGTTCCATCCGCTTACAGTGTTCTTTCTCCAGATATGCACATGGCTAACTCCTTGTCTCTTCCAAGTCTTTGTTCGCATGCTACATTCCCAATGAGCTCTGACCTCTTATTTAAAATTACATCTCCTTTCCCCCTAGCATTCTTGATCCTGTTCACCCTGTCTCTCCTCTCACCCATAATACTCATAACCTTCTCATATACCATTTACTTATATTTACTATGTGTAAGGTATCTCTCTCCCTCCCCTCTAATTACATTTTATGCAGGTCCAAATTTATTTGTTTTCTATTAATGTACACAAAATAACTAGAACAATGTCTAGTATGCAGTATGTGTGCAACAGGTATTTGTTAAATGAATTTCTAATTTCATTGCAATGTGGTCAAAGAATGAAATTTACATGATATTGGTTCTTTGATATTTGTGGAGGCTTCCTTTATGGCCTGGCATATGGTTGACATTTGTGACAGTTCTACCTGTATTACATGTATTACATAGAGGTCCCATATATATCCATGAAATAAAACTTAAGTGTTATTTAAATCTTCCATATCCTTACTAGCATTTTTTTTTGCTTGATCTATGTCTGCTTAGAGTTTCTATATGTTTAACAACTCTTGGTTCATCATCATGTCTTCTATTTCTTCTTTTGAATGCAATGTTCTTCTTATAAAAGTATATGCTTTAGTAATTATTCCAGCAATGAACTATGCATGGTAAACTCTCTTGGTTTTGGCCAGAAAATATCTGGAGTTTGCTTTTTCCCTTAAAAAATAATATTCTAAGTTGGTAGTTCATCTGCCTCGACACCTCAAAGATATTATACCACTGCCTTCTGTTCTCTGAGGCTAGGAAGCCTTCTGCTAGACAAATTGTTGTTCCCTTATACTTTATGGTTATGTCTATCATTTTCCTTTGGTGCTTCAACCTTATGCTGTAATTTTTATAGGTGTGGATTCATTTTCTGTAATCCTGCTTAAGGCTTGTGCTTTCTCAATCTGATGACTTACTATGGATTTCAAATACTGCCCCTATTTTCTCTAGTCTCTCCTTCTGGAGTTCTTATAAGAAAATAAACTTAACATTCTCATTCCACCCTCTATTCTCCTTACCCTCTTATTCATATTTTTCATTGATTCTATTTTTAAGAACTCCATTTTTCATTCTTGAAGTTCCATATGGTCATTATTTAAATCTGCCTCTTCCCCCATATTGTCATGTGTTTTTCCTTGTGGCTTCTATTACTTCTTTTAGCTCTTTATTCATTTAAAGCGTACTTATTTTATAGCAACTTTCCCAGTGTGCTATTAATTCATGTCCTAGAGAGGCCAATAGACTTATCTTTTGGGTCTGCTGGTTGTCATTCACAGTGGGTCACCTCTTTCTGCTTATACTTTATTTAATGTGAATTCAGCTTCCAGGGAGAGTATTTTTTTTCTCTGGGAATTCCTTATACTCTAAGCTTGGCTACCTGAACAAAGCAGGATGTCCCTTAAGGTAGAAAGTAAAGGGGTTGGTGTCCTGGTAGAAAAACAACAGTGTCCATTACACCCTTGGAGCTAATATTTATATTCTCAGCTTAATGATTTTTAGAAACACTCCTATTCACCTCACAATAGGGTTTTAATTTCATTTCCAGCCAGAGTTCAGGCTAGTTGCAAGAAGTAATTACTAGACGGTACACTGCTTATCACACTGGAAGACATAGGACAGAAGAGAAACGAACAGCTAGTGGGATGCTCAGCAGGGTAAGTGTTTACGGAAGGTCTGCTCTGCACAAGGCACTGCCCCAGGGAAGAGGCGCACTGATCTCCAGGCAGACAGCCACACGTGCCTGGAGAGGCTTCGTGGGAGAATAAACGTGGGCGCGGTTACCAGCAACCACATTCCTGAGAAGAGAGACATCTGAAGTTGCCCTGAAAGGATTTTTAACAGGCACAGGGATGGCCGTCTCAGGCAGAGAGTATGAGCCAAGGCCCAAAGGTGGGAGGCACATTTTAAATGTAAACTGATCCGATGCGGCTGGTGCATGTGGGGAGAAGGTGGAGGATGCAGCTACCAAGGAAAGTTAAGCCCAGCTTCACCCACCTGGCACCTGGGGACATTTCTATCAGAGACTCACCATTCTGCACTGTAACCTTGACCTGGTCTGTGTTTACTCAAATGCAAGTCCCTTGAGGGCAGAACCTTTGGTGTATATATCTTTGTATGTCCCAATTAGTACAGTGCCTATCACTTAGCAGGTACTTAGTATTATTGAATGAAAATCATAAATTGTATAAGACGTGAAATGTGGTGGTAAGACAAACTGGACCTACTCTCTAAGCCAGGCCCACAGGCTGTATAAGGTCCACGAAATCATTTGGTCTGGCCCTGCGAAGGCATTAGGGGTGAGTTAATGAAATGTCTGAACAAATATAGCAGGCTAATTTTTAAGTTGATAATTTTGTATGGCCCACGAATGATGCTATAAATATCCAAATGGCCCTTGGCAGAACAAAGGTTCCCCATCCCTGCTAAGCAGTGGAAAGCAAAGGTGGCGCTTTGAACTGGGGGATCCCATGCTTAGATCTACGCCTGAGAAAAATAACGGAAGGCCAAACCTGTGACATGACCGAGCTTGGGCACAGGCCACAATTGCTGTGCTGTGTTTGCGATCAATGTGTCTTTCTGACACAGTACTTGTAGTCTGTCTTGGTACCTATTTTACATTTTACTCAAAAAGTTGTAATTTTTTACCCTATAGCAAAACACAGACTTTAAAAATATCTGATTTATTACAATCCATCTTGGAGATCTGGAAACATGTTATAGTAGAAGTAATTGTGTATGGTTTCTGTAACCTAACTGCTTTAGCACATATTAAGAACTATGACTTTTATTTCAAAACTAGAGGCCCGATGCACGAAATTCATGCAAGGGGCTCGGCCCTCGCAGCCCTGGCTTCGTCCGGAAGGTAGTCCAGAATGTAGTCCAGAAGGTCGTCTGGCCATCCGGTCTAATTAGCATATTACGCTTTTATTATTATAGACTAATATAGCTGACTTCCCTGTCTTCTCATTGATCTATCACAGTTCTGAAAACTGCAAAAACTTTCCTTCTCTGAAATATCTGAGTCACTGGCAACACATGCTGGTCTGCTAAGGCAGTAAAGACTCTGAACCCCACAAATGCTCTGGGGGAGGTGAGAGCTTTTAAAAATTGGTCACTAAGCTTGTAGAGTACTAGAATCAGTCATTCCTAAGCTTAAAGGATCTTAGTAAGCTAGTGTCGTATTCCAAATGTCTTAAAGGTTCCCTTTAGTTTGTTTTAAATGAGATGATTGGATTCTGTCTTTTAAAACATATCTCTATATATTTTACTATTGGAAAACTGAATAGAGTGGCAATTAGAAAATCATTGCCCAAATTTAGTTTCAAGTGCCTTCTGAGTTTTGGGTTATATTTCAGTATCCACAGGATACTGGTTTTCCACCTGCAGTTAGTGGAATCTATTAAATTTCAGTTTTAAAATATACTTTTAACTATTTAACAGCTAAAATAATAGGTGCAGACAGATGAGTATTAAAACAGAGGCAGTACAATATGCTGGGAAGGAAAGCAGACTGGAGCCAGGCGACCAGGGTCCGTCAGTCATGGGAATGTGACTTTGGGCAAGGTCGTCAGCACCTCTTTGCTTTATCTTAAATGTGGAATAACTGCCTACTGCCTCAGTACTTATACTGCTTGCTCACATATGAGAGAACGCTAGTGAGTTTTCTATTTGTATTGTAGGTTTAATCCATTACTGTTTACATTTTTGACTAAAGATTCATCTGCCATTTCTATCTAATTGAGAACGATTTGGAGATTGCAGGGCAAGCTGTTTTAAAAAAAAGAGTTGCCATTTGTTAACTCCTTACTGTGTGAACCAGCCTTTTCTGTATATTATATAATTACAGACATATATTGAATTGCATTTCGAAGCTAAAGACTAACACCTATGATCAGCAATTGCATAACTGTAGGTACCTGTGGTGTGGAGTAAGACAGTTGGGTTTATATGTAAGCTCTGACAGTTTGCCATTTGTATAACCTTGGACATATTTCAAAATAACCTTGAGACTCAATCTCCTTATCTGTGAAAGGAAGGTAGAAATAGTACTACCTCAAAAATTTTATTCTAAATTTTTTGTTTGTCAAAACAGCTCCATAATTTTCAGTGTTTGACATGGTAAGTAGATATTATAAAATTAGATTTCTTAGTAAAATATAACTTTTATCTACTTTATATATGTGGGTTACAAATAATATTTCATTTGAAATAAAGGGTGTGAATGCTGAAAAACTTGAAAAACCATGTACCATATTCTTTATGTGCATAGTTTCTGAATGGTCCCTTCAAATGACCAAAATTTTAACATTGTAAGACTGTGCTGCCCCCTGCTGATCTAGTTTCTCCAACATATTTTGAGTCTTCTAAGAAGTCACAACGTATACACTTCAGTATTACAATTAAGAAACCCTACAGTAGGCTGGAAGACAATAATAATGTAGATGGCAAATACTGCATATACCTCTAAATAATATATGAAATTTGTCAAAACACTGAAGTACAAAAAAAAAATGATGGTGGAACAAATAAACATAATACACTCCCAACTGTGTAATACTTAACAAATTTAGATATCCCATTCCAAACAACTGCTGCAATTGCTATTATTTAAAGTGCTACTGACACCTTGTGGAAAATTAGCAAAATATATACTTTTTTTGCTTAAATTAAATCTTTGGTAATTATTTCCCTGGTTTTTAAATTTAATTAACAGCAGCTTGATCTTTATTTTCCCACATTAGAATGGCATTTGTATTTTGGCTGGTGACAATGTACTAAAATTATACCTTTAATGCTAGAAATTTGGGCATCTTCCTTCTCTTAATCTCACATATACAACTGGTGATTTTCCTCCAGAAATCATCTCAACTACAAAAACTCCTCAAAAGCATCTCCTCAGCTAGTAGTGCAAGGTGTACTTAAGAAGAAATCGAAGAGCTGAGAGAAACAGTACCTGTTTCTAGCCCTAAGTCTTTGGGTAACTTAATATTGAGAGGCTCATTTTTCATGTCATGTCCAGTTATAAGATTACATGAACTAACACATAAGTGCTTTGAAAATAGATCATTATAAGACAAGTTTACTTCTATAATGCAATAGCATGTTAATTTGCTTTTCTCCATTCTGATGCTTCCTATATACCACTTTCTATGCACTCTGCCTCGGATGTATGGAGTGGGAATGAGGGATGGGACGGGTGGGGAGAGAGCTGCACAGAGTCTCCTGTGTTCAATTAGGGCAGTGGTTCTCAACCTTGGCTGTGCATTAGAATCACCTGGGAATCCTTTTAAAATCCTGATTGCTGGGCCTCATCCTCCAGAAATTCTGTTTCTTTGTTATGGGGTAGGGCCACAACATTAGTAACAAACAGAATTTTCGGAGGATGAGACCCAGAACTCAGGATTTTAAAAGGATTCCCAGGTGGTTCTAATGTGCAGCCAAGGTTGAGAACCACTGAATTAGGGCATCCTCCTCATTGTTCACTTAATTTGTTACTTAGCAAAATATATGCTTTTTGAACCTTTAGCCTTGTAGCTTTCTTCTGATAATATTCTTAGGTCTTACTTCATTGGATGACCATTTGAATCAGCTAACCACACCTTGTGTGGCCAATCTTTATGCTAAAAAAAAAAAGACATGAAGCACTGGTAAACTAGACTTCTATAAAATTGGCTTTGATGGTGACATGCCTCTACCAAAAAACTATTTAAGAACAGAATGGTGGAAGAATAGAACAAAACTCCAAAAAAAAAAATAAATAACTAAATAATATGGAGACAGAATCTAATCTACCAGATGCAGAGTTCAAAAAACTGGTTATAAAGATGCTCAATGAGCTTAGGGAACAGGTAGATGAACTTAGAAAATCAATGAAGATATAGGAAACATAAAATCAGAATTAGAAAACATAAAAAAGAACCAGTCAGAAATGAAGAATACATTATAAGGAATCAACAGTGGAGTAGAGGAAGCAGAGGATCAAATCAAAGTTTTGAAAGATATGGAAGCAGAAACACCCAATCAGAATAGCAAAAAGAAAAAAGAACCCTAGTGGATTATGATAGTATAAGGAGTCTCTGGGACAACTTTAAGTGTGCCACATTTATGTCATGGGGGTGCCAGAAGGGGGAGAGAGAGAAAGGAATTCAAAACCTATATGAAAAAATGACAGAAAATTCCCTAACCTGGTGAAGGAAATAGACATATAAGTCCCAGAAGCACAGAGAGTCCCAAACAAGATCAACCCCAAGAGGCCCATACCAAGACACATGATAAAAATGCCAAAGGTGCCGAAGCCGGTTTGGCTCAGTGGATAGAGCGTTGGCCTGCAGACTGAAGGGTCCCAGGTTCGATTCCGGTCAGGGGCATGTGCCTTGGTTGTGGGCACGTCCCCAGTGGGGGGTGTGCAGGAGGCAGCTGATCGATGTTTCTCTCTCATCGATCTTTCTGGCTCTCTCTCTCCCTTCCTCTCTGTAAAAAATCAATAAAATATATTTTTAAAAAAATGCCAAAGGTTAAAGACAACGAGAAAATCCTAAGCAAGAGAAAAGCAGTTAGTTACTTACAAGGGAGCTCCCGTAAGACTATCAGCTGATTTCTCAACAAAAACTTTGTAGAGTAGAAGGGATTGACAAGAAATTTTCAAAGTGATAAAAAGCAAGGACCTACAACCAAGATTACTCTACCCAGCAAACAGTCATGGTTTTTGAAATATTTAGAATCCAAGGACATGTAAATAGCTTTCCAGAAAAGAAAAAGCTAAAGAAGTTCATCACCACCAAACCAGAATAACAATAAATGTATAATGGTCTTCTTTAACAAGGGAGGGGGTCTAAAGGATGGGTGAAAAGGTGAAGGAATTAAGAAGTACAAATTGGTAGTTACATAACAGTCACAGGTATGTAAAGTACAGCATAGGTAATATAAATAATATTGTAATAACTATGTATGGCACTGATGGGTACTAGATTTATTCGGTGCTAACTTAGTAAGTTATATAATGTCTAATCACTGGGTTGTATACCTGAAAGTAATATAGTATGCCAACTGTAATAAAAAAATAAAAAAGAGAGAGCCTCAAAGACCCGTGAGATACAATCAAACACCATCATGCACATAAAATGATGCTCAACATCATTAGTCATCAGAGAGATGCAAATCAAAACCACCTTAGACTCACTGGGATAGCTAAAAACAAAACAAAAACACCAGACATTAGCAAGCATTGAACAGGATGTGGAGAAACTGGAACTCTCATACATTGCTGCTTGTGGGGTAGTAAAATAGTGCAGCCACTTTAAAACAGTTTGGCAGTTTCTAAAATGGTAAGCATAGAGTTACCATCAATTCTAGAACTAGGTGTACACTCAGGAGAAAAGAAAGCATTTGTCCACACAACTGTACACAAATATTCATAGCACCATTATTCATAATAGTCAAGAATGTAAACAACCCAAATGTCTATCAACAGATGAATGGATAAACAAAATGCTGAATCTCCATACAAGGGAATATTATTAACCCTCAAAAAGCAATTAAGTGTGGATACATGCCAAAACATGGATGGACCTTGAAAACATTAAGTAAAAGAAGCCGGATTCCAAAAAACCACAAATTAAATGATTCCATTCATACAGAATGTCCAGATGAGGCAAAGCCAAAGAGACAGAAAGCAGATTAGTGGTTGCCGGGGCTGTGATTACCAGTGGGTGTAGGATTTTCTTTTTGGTGATAAAAATGTTCTGGAATTAGCAGAGGTGATGGTCGCACAACTCTGTGAATATTTCAAGAACCATGACTGTACACTTTAAAAGGGTAAACTATTTCATGGTATGGGATGAAATTATATTTCATTATATTTCAATAAGTTGTTATCAAAAATTATTTAAGGGCTCCCTATTTCAGAATAATATGATTTCAGAAAGTACCTCAAAGAGAATTCAACTAGTGGTTTTCACAAAGCTTTAGTAACAGTACCCTTTGAAAAAAATTAAATCTTATTCCAGCCCTGCCAGTGTGGCTCAGTGGTTGACTGTTGACCTATGAACCAGGAGGTCACAGTTTGATTCCCGGTCAGGGCACAGGCCCAGCTTGCAGGCTCTGTCCCCAGTGGGCGATGTGCAGGAGGCAACTGATCAATAATTCTCATCATTGATGTTTCTATCTCCCTCTCCCTTTCTCTTTGAAATCAATAAAATGTTTTTTAAAAAACCCCACTAATTAGTATTAAATGTGATTCATCAACTCAATAAAATGTTATGGGCAGACATAGATAAGACCTAATTAAGCAATGAATCAACACCAAGCTATACTATTGCTAAGCAAGGACATAATATAAGAATTTCAAGTATATATAGAGATATGGCAGAAGCAGCTTTGTTAGTAACTCTACAGGGAAAAAAAAAAAATTATGTGATGTGTGATGTGGATTAGCATATAGTTTCCAATGCATTAAAATGTTGTACCTAGTATGTGTTTATACTGATATTTACAATCCTGAATTACACTCTAATTTTAAAAAGAAATTTGAAGCAAACATTTGCAGAATCCCAGAAGCATTTCTGTAGAACATGGTTCAAACCCACCTATTTGACCCAATGTGCTTAGAGAGGAGAGAAGTCAGGCCTGGCGAGGCTATTTTTCTCAAAGTTCACAGGAAACAGACCGGGACTCAGACTCTGCGCAGGATTCCCAGTCCCATAGTCGTTTCTTACTGACAAGTCTAAACCTCTTCT
The DNA here is from genome assembly GCF_000327345.1 of Myotis davidii. Taxonomy (NCBI): domain Eukaryota; kingdom Metazoa; phylum Chordata; class Mammalia; order Chiroptera; family Vespertilionidae; genus Myotis; species Myotis davidii. The sequence goes on along the minus strand of NW_006296279.1, from coordinate 15,448 downwards.
GGTTTCCAAGGATCTCTATTCCTGGCTTTATCCAAATAGTCAATCTCAGACTTTTTTCCTCCATAAGTTGGAAGAGCAGCGAGATCCCAAAATTTCTACTGAGGAAGAATGGGGGAAGCTGTCGTTGGGAGAGCGCTGGTGGGATGATGAGGGGACGCTGGTGGGGAACTTCAGCAGCTCATGGAGAAATGAACACAGGAGCTGGAGGCTGTGCCTTGGGCATTTCCCTCCCAAACGAGGGGCCCACACCCTCCTCCTCTTGAGAGCTCCCATTCTCGCTTGAGAGGGCTTTCAGAGGGCGCTGACAAAAATCATGGGTAAGATCAAGTGCCCTCATGCCTGCCTATAATACTGACACAAATCTTTTTTTTATAAAAGTTTGAAGCATATGCTTCCATAACCCCTGAAACATTTCTGCCATCCGACTGTACCATCCTTGTTCCCCCAGCAAGGTTTCAACTGCTGGTCACCTATAAAGTCCACTCATTTGCTGAAGGTTTCCAGTGGCTCACTGCCTTCCTCTTTACCCCGCCTGTTTGGCCTGTACGAAAACGTGGTGTAAGCCATAATGGATATGTAGTATGGTCTGTATTCATGTAAAATTAAGGCTTCAAAAATTAACATTTTGTTTTATATGTTATTTCTTGTAATATATTTTTTATTGATTTCAGAGAGGGAGAGAGAGACAGAAATATCAATGATGAGAATCATTGATTGGCTGCCTCCTATACGCCCCACCCCGGGAATCGAGCCCGTAACCCAGGTATGTGCCCTGACTGGGAATCACACCATCAACTTCAGGTTCATGGGTCGACACAACCATTGAGCAACACTGGCTGGGCTTGTTTTATATTTTAGAGTAAGTTCTACCTCTATATTAATAAGGCTATCCATATCAAACGTGAGAACTATTTTTTTGAAAAAATTATGTTAACAAGGACAAACGGATTGTGAAGATAATGAATTGTCGATTCCCACCAAAACAAAACCAAATTAGACTATTCTTTTGGAAGAAGTAGGTAAAAGGTGAAAGTAATAGTGGTGATGGTAGTAGGAATGTAGTGATGATGGTATTAGTAAAACTGATATTTATTGAGTGCTTACTAAGTCCCAGGCGCTGTAACCACTTTTCACTATCGATAATCTTGAAACACTCTCACTAAGGCATTAGGACAATGATGGTTTTAGCTTAAATTTATGAACACCTTGAGTTTCAAATTTCATTTCTTCAACTTCAAAATGGCAATGGCAATTCTCTTATGCCACAAAACACATATTAGAAGATTAGTTCTGAGTCAAATTTTTGATGTTATGAATAATTTAATGACAAATGAAACAGAAAAATATGATTTATATGTTCATTAAAGTATGAATATAGAAGGATAATTTTGAGAATCTCAATGCAACTTGTTGTGAATTCCCTAGCTCCCTGAGTTATTCCACATGATGGTATCACTCTTGTTTTGTATATATCCTCACAGAGCACTCAAAGCATTCCCAGGAAATGAAATGTTAACAGCTAGAGAAACAGCAATGCTTTTTATTTCACTTTATCATGATGTGTACTATTTTGGAACAAATTTTTAGATGCTATTTTCATTCCCTACCTGTCATTTTACAGGTAAGTCCAGGTGGGCCCATATTCTAAAGACGGCCTTGAGGATTGTTAATGGGCTACTTGGCGTATTTCCCCAAATCTGTGTTCCTGATGAGGCCCAGGAAACGCTGAATTTGTCAGTTTATGAAAATTTAGTTCTAATGTCTTGGTGCTATAATAAACTTTGTTTAAATAGACTGAATCCAAGGAAAAATCTAACCTATAATATTCTAGGTTACATGTAATGAATATTTTTTGGTAAAACATTTTTTGAATATTTTTTGGTAAAACATTTTTCTTATAGCCCTAAGGGCTAAAACTCCTTTAAACTGTTTTTTCCCCCCGTTGTCAGAATATTTCAAGTTTCTCATGAATCAAGGAGATAAATAATTTTAATATTTTATTATATGAAATACAAAGTTTTGAAAGAAGCCAAAGACAATGAAATGTTAACACTTACTAGTGCCCGTAACCATTTCTGCCTATTTTAAAATAGTTTATAAAAATTCAATTCTCATTACAATATTTTAAATAAAACAATTTGTATTAGAGGTGATTTTTACAGTTTAGGTGGTTGTAATTTGAGCAGATGATTTTGGGGAAAGATTTTATTCTATTAAGTCTGATAGTCGAGTTTTCTGAATGTTATAGTTTCATGTTGAATACTGTGGTCAGCTGCAACAGATGTTTAACGTGGCAATTACTCATATTAGTCCTCTGACTTTCCAGGAAATAGTGGAGATAAGACAGATTCCATACAGCAAACAATCAAAGATATTCAGGCTTTAGTGGCTCTGAAGAGCTTTTTAAAGATACAGATACTCTGGTCCAATTCCTTTAAGTTTTTGACTCAACAGGTCTAACTGGGGGCCTATTCATCTTTATTTTAAAAACTCCCCGTCACAGTAGTGTGATCAGCACTGAGAATCACAATTGTCAGGATTTAGCTCTTAGCCAATTAATACGCTAATTGCATTGCAACACAGCATTCAAGATTCCTAAAGTGATGTGCAAAAAAGTATGCTGGATTCTGAGCTATTTTCAAGTTGATTAAAATAGAATTTCACCCACGGTATGTCCAATCACTAACATTTTCATGGTTTTTCTTTTTAAGAAATTTAAACAAACACCATATTAATATTAGTTGGTTATCTTTTTAGCATCCAGTCATCACTTCCTCCCAGTAGTGAAGGTACTTCTTTCTGTCTCTTATCTAATGTCCTTTGTGGGGTAGAGGGACGGTTGACCGTGTTCTAGGGCTGAAGCTCGTCAATGCAGCCCATCCATGTAGCCAGTGATTGTTTCTTGGATGGACAGATAATCTAGTGAGAAACAAAACGTTTCAAGAGGCCACTATGTGAAACCTGATTATGAAGTTGATACACAAAAGTTAGGGTGAGGGAGCAGAGGAGAGAGAGAGAAACCAGGACCTTAGAGATATGACGAGTCAGTGGATCAAGCCACCCCTGAAGACAGGCCTCCTCTCTGAACCTTCTCTATTGCTCAAGCCTTTTAAGGTTGGTTTGCATTCACTTTAAACTAATAGAATCTTAACTGATGCAAATATTTCCTCAGTGTGATCTCTGGCTCTTCATGGATGTGTAATTTTCTTAAAGGAAACTTATCTTCATATTTTTGCTATCTCTTCACTGACACTTCTTTATAATTCTACTCCCCTTTTAACTACTTTATGAATGCCCAAAGAACATACAATGCTAAATACTTGAAAAGGAAACCAAGACAATAAAGGATGGAAAGATCGATGACACACAGAAAACAGACAAAGTTATATTCTCTGAACTTACCCCAAGGTATATCATCCCGCAGCTCACTCAGATCTGCAGTGGGGTTTTTTTTGGGAAACAATTTTTATACCAATGGTCTTATAAGTTTAGTGTATTTAATGATCACCTGGGAAATTTACTTAAAAGAAAGATTTCTAGGCTGCTTCCTAGTGATTCTGATTCACTAAATCTGGTTTAAAAAGTATTCCAGAAGGTTCTGATGCAATTGGTGGGAAAGGTCACTGAGAAATTCTGCTTTTAAGTATCACCTCTTTTTTGTTTTCTTTATTGATTAAGGTATTACATGTGTGTCCTTATCCTCCCATTGCTCCCCCACCCTCCTCCACTCATGCCCTCACCCCCTTGGTGTCTGTGTCCATTGGTTAGGCTTATATGCATGCATACAAGTCCTTTGGTTGATCTCTCCCCTTTACCCCCACCCTTCCCTACCTTCCCTCTAAGAAATTTTGCTTTTAAACTGTTTAGCTTTTAACTTTACATTTTAAATATTCACTTTTTTTGAGTGGTATTTCTATTATGTATGTAAAAATAGAAGACAAATAAACTCATAGGTAACAAAAAGTTATTAACTAGTTCTTATAAATATAGATAAAGTCCAAAATAGCTAACAGCACAGGCTGTGGAGGCAAATGGATTTATATCCCTATTCTGCAACTAAGTGTGTGACCCTGGGCAATTCAGTTAACCTTTCTATGCCTGCTTTCTCAGCTATAAATTAAGGCTAAAAGTAACTATTATTAGAGGTAACTGTGAAGATTAAATGAGTTTATACAACAAAAGCTAAAAATTGCACCCAGCACAAGGCAGCACCATCACAATTGAAGAAAGTAACTTACTCTTTTCTTTTTCCTTTTACTAATGAAATTATTCTCAGGAATTATGTTAAAAATTATTTTAGTTAGAATCAAACCCTAGTTATAATCAACAGTGTCCATGTATAGCACGAACTGCCTCGATATAAATTAAAAAATATTTTTTAAAAAAATATATTTTATTGATTTTTTTATAGAGAGGAAGGGAGAGGGATAGAGAGTTCGAAACATCAATGAGAGAATAACATCGATCAGCTGCCTCCTGCACACCCCCTACTGGGTACATGCCCTTGACCGGGATCGAACAAGGGACCCTTCAGTCCGCAGGCTGACGCTCTATCCACTGAGCCAAACCGGTTAGGGCTAAATTAAAAAATCTTATTGCAGGGTTAACACTAAGCCTTTACTGTGAACTTTGTCAGTCAGGGTTCAGGGACAGAACCAGAAATCACTTTAGGTAGAACAAAGAGATCCGATTCACAAATTAGGTGCTTGCAAAAGTGTTTGGGAGAGCTGGAGGAAGCGGGTCTGGCTGGGCCTGCAGGAATGACTCCAGAACATTGAAAAACTGACCCACGAAAGGAGCTACTACCTTCACCAAGAAGGTGGGGAGAGATGAGTGAAAAACCTAATTGTTTTAGTTTGACCAAGGGATCAGGAAGTCATCACTGCCATTGCGATCACCTCTTCGCATCCATGAGGCTGCAAACCAGCTATCAGAACGTTGCTGGAGGGAGAAAAACAGCTTTCCTTCAACTTGCCTGCCCTGAAGCAGAAGGGAGGCGGCTTCTGCTTCCCTTTCACTTTGCAAATCACGCAGGAAAGAATTTAATAGGTGGAACCTAATTAGCATTGGGAACTCTAGGGAGTCTGGGAAATGCACTCCTCAGAGGTAGAGGAAAGAAACTGGAATGGTTTGGGAATACTGATAGATTGCCAAGCCGTCGAATATTACATAGTGACTTTGAGATAGGCCATCTGGCGAACCTATGACACGCGCGTCAGAGGTGACATGCGAACTCATTGTTTTGGTTGATTTTTCTTTGTTAAATGGCATTTAAATATATAAAATAAATATCAAAAATACAAGTCTTTGTTTGACTATGGTTGCAAATATCAAAAAATTTCTATATGTGACACGGCACCAGAGTTCAGTTAGGGTTTTTCAAAATGCTGACACGCCGAGCTCAAAAGGTTCGCCATCACTGAGATGGGCACTAAAAGGTATTTTTCTCATCTGTAAAATGGGGGGGAACCAATTATACCTAAAAGAGTGTTGTGATGAGGATTTAAGGAGGTAATAAATATAAAACACTTACTATAGTGGAAATAACTTCACCCTTGCAACGTTGAGGCCTTTAGCTTCATGGTCTTCCGGCATCGAGCTTTGTGGTGGGGAATTCTGATGCCATTCTAACCTTCATTCGTTTTTATGTTACTTGGGACCTTTTAGGACTTTTCTCTTTACCATGGGATTCTGAAACTTCGCAATGATGTGTGTAAGCCTGGATTTTTTGTTCAGGTCCTTTATTTGGAGACTCAAACCTTTAGCTTGGGCAAATTTTCTTTCTTTTTTCAATTACAGTTTATATTCAATATTATTCTGTTAGTTTCAGATGTACAGCAGAGTGGTTAGAAAATCATGTACTTTACAGACTGGTTGTGCTGCTGCCAGTACCCACTTGGCCCATATATATTTACGATGATATTGACTACAGTCCCTATGCTGTAATCTGCATCTCTCTGTTCTCTAACTACCAACGTGTACTGCTTAATCCCTTCAATTTTTTCACTCAGCCCCACTTGTCCCTATTCCCTCTGACAACTGTCTGTCTGTTCTCTGTATCCATGAGTCTGTTTCTAGTTTATTTAGTTCATCAGCTTGTTGCATTTTAAAAAAATATATTTTTATTGATTTCAGAGAGGAAGGAAGAGGGAGAGATAGAAACATCAATGATGAGAGAGAATCATTGATTGGCTGCCTCCTGCAAGCCCCCTACTGGGGGTAGAGCCCGCAATCTGGGCATGTGCCCTTGACTGGAATCGAACCCAGGACCCTTCAGTCCACAGGCTGACACTCTATCCACTGAGCCAAACTAGCTAGGGCCAGATTGTTACATTTTAACACAACTTCCTTCCCTCTGTTTTCTTTATGAATCACCTCTGAGGCATATGTTATAAATCCTCCTAGGTTGTCTAAGTCTCTAACCTTTATTTATTTATTGCATTTTCATCTATTTTTTCCTACTCTTTTTATTTTCTATTTCTGGAGATTATTTTCATTTCTATCTTGTAACTAAAGGGTCAGCAAATTTTTTCTGTAAATATTTTTGGATTCATGAGCCATATGATCTCATCATACCCTACTCTTCTTTGTAGTACAAAAGACAATATGTCAACAAAAGGACATGTCTGTGTTGCAATAAAACTTTATTTAGAAAAACAGGTGGTGAGCTGGATTTGGACATGGCCATAGTTTACCAATCCTTACACTGATCCTTCTATTACATTCTTTATTTTGGTAACTGTATTTATAATTGCCTTTTCTTCTACGAGTGTTCCTTTTGCAGAATATATTCTTTTTAAAAACTATGTGATTTTATATACAGTAAAACTTTGACATAACTGACTAATTCGGTCAAGGGGGTGTCCGTTAAAGCTGAGAGTCCATTATATAATAGGTTTCTGAATGCATATGTTAAAAAACTGACAAATTAGTTAGTATACCTGCTTTTACTTGTGTAGATCTTTTTGTGTAATTAAAATTAAGTACGTCTGAGGTTTAATTTCACAGAGAAGTTTTCTATATATATTACTGAATTTTAAATTTACACCGACTAGGTCTAGTAAATGGAGGCATTCACCAGTCACCACGAGTAAACATCCTTAGAGGGCTGGGGCCTGGCTTAGCTCATGGTGGAACATCAGCCACCAGCCACCACGCACAAGTTAGAACTGCTGAACGTCCTCCCATGTGAGAGCAGAACCAATTACCAGCACAATGTGATGTGATCACGTGCTAATCATTCCCCAAACATTGTTTACAAGTGGTGACTCTTGGACTTAAATCTGTAGACCACAGATGTAGATTTATAGTATTTATTTATGCCAGAAATTATCATAGTGTTTTTTCCCCCAACAAATGGCCTAAAGTTTGTTAAAAACAACTGATTTAATTATAAGCAAATCTTGGTTAAAAGCATTTTAAAATTAACAGGGTGTAAATTTTCACATATCAATACTGCCTGGAAATTTTGCCAGTGAAATCTGAAGTTCACTAAATTGAGGGTTCTCTGTACTAATATCAAACTAAATTAATTCAATCCATTAACATAAAGATAGGCTATTTTTGAGATACAGGTATTTTAGAAATTAAAGGTTGAGATTACAAGTAATTAAAAGAAGATCAACATTGCAGTAAATCTTGAAGTGTGGTCACTCTTAGTAGACTGTGGCATTCTACTCTTGAAGGAGAAATTATAAAGCATACATGTCCCTAATTAATCAATTATTATTTAAAAAGTAAAATTATTCTTGAGATGCACACTTATTTGATTTCAGGCCCTTAATAGGGCTGTTTTAAAGATACTGGTACCCATCAGGGAATAATAATATATGGAACTTAGAATTTAAAAATGATCAAGTTTATCTGCACATGTTGATGAATCCATTTAACAAGTGTTCACTGAATACCTATATCTAGGTACTATGAAAAATACCATATAAGTAAAACACACATTCTCATCTCAGAGAGTTTAAAATCTAAAGACATAGATAAAACAAAAACATAATTAGCTACAAAAAACCCGCCATCAGAAACTTAGAAATAATATGTACCACATGCACTCATTTACCCATCCTTCCAACATTTATAAAGCAATAATCAGTACTAATATTTGGTATAAAAAGATTAAGGTCAACTAATGAAATTACATTAGAAATAACTGAACAAATTTCTATAGAGGTGGGAATTAAATTACATTAGAAATAATTGAACAAATTTCTATAAAGGTGAGCTATTTAAATAAAAGCTAAGATTTTTTAAAATTTAAATTATTGTTTAAAACATTACATGTCTCCTTTCCCCCCGCCCGCCATCCCCCCACTATTGTCTGTGTCCATTGGTTATGCTCATATGCATGCATACAAGTCCTTTGGTTGATCTCTTAGTCCCCCTCCCCCCGCCTTCCCTCTTAGATTGGACAGTCTGTTCTATGCCTCTAGATATATTTTTGTTCATCCATTTATGATGTTCATTATATTCCACAAATGAATGAGATCATGTGATATTTATATTTCTCTGACTGGTTATTTCGCTTAGCATAATGCTCTCCGTATTCATCCATGCTGTTGCAAATGGTAAGAGTCCCTTCTTTTTTCTAGCAGTGTAGTATTCCATTGTGTAGATGTACCACAGTTTTCTAATCCATTCTTCTGCTGACGGGCACTTAGGCTGTTTATAAATCTTGGCTATTGTAAATTGTGCTGCTATGAACATAGGGGTACATATATCCTATTTTTTTTGGAAGGCAGCTATGCTCACTACTATACCACCAACGCCAACTCCTTTCTTTTTTGTGTTTCTAGTTTCTTGGGATATAGTCA